>NW_008332097.1:1144642-1204452 GCF_000622305.1 Nannospalax galili
TTTTAAATAGATTTTTGAGATTTTTTTTTTTTTGGTCTTTTTGAGACAGGGTCTCCCTGTAGCCCCAGCTGTCCTGGAACTCACTCTGTAGACCAGGCTGGCCTTGAACTCACAGAGCTCCGCCTGCCTCTGCCTCCCGAGTGCTGGGATTAAAGGCGTGTGCCACCAAGCCCAGCTAAAACATTATTTTGAAAAAATGAAAAAACTTTTCTATTAAATCCGCACTTTTTTGCTTAGATGATTTGAACTTCAAACTTATGGGAGGGCAACCCATGTTACCATTTGTTCTCTGCCTGGAAATTTCATGAGCAATTTAGAATGGTCTTTTGAACAAGAATCACATTTTTCTGCACCCCATCCAAAATTCAAAATGTCTTTTATACAGGCTGTACCAAATGCTTCAGGATATAACCCATGCATTAAAAAGTACAATACAAAATGTGAAGATCTGTAACACATACTGTATAAGTAATGGCAGTAAAAAGCCAATGATATCTTAAAGATATTTTAAAGATTTAGTATTTATCATTGTAACACAGTTTTTATGTTTGATGTTAGATGAAGCTATGAGCTCACTTCTGAATCAATGCTACTGTATTGCTAGCTGTTATATTTATGGAATGTGACTGTGAACAAAGATGAGCAGGCCAAGTCTATTCCTAACATAACCTATAAATAATCTAAGTAAATAAACTAAGCAAATCTTCATGAAGCAATACATTATTTACTATTTCTTGTTGCTGAAATATGAGTTTAGATTTTGGTTATGTATTAATGTAAGACCTTAGCTTTTTCTCAGCCTCCCTAGAGTATCACATCTTAAAACTTAACTCAGAATTAACCCTGCAGGTCTTCCCAATTCTGTAACTAAAAGCCATATTCTCTCCAGAGTTAGAAGCCAGAGGCTAGATTACAGACACAGCATTTTCATCATAGGCCAATGATCTACAGTTATCCCAAAAAAGTCTACATCACCTCATAGTGTAACTAATCTAAGTGAGTACCCTATAGGCTTTGGGCAGCTGGGTTTTGCAAGAAAAAATTACCAGGTGTTGTGGCTAAAAGTGATGTGCTTGGGTATGTCGATTTGACAAGGAATGGTCTTCTGATAATTAATCTTCACTGTCAATATGACTACCTTTGGAATTACCAAGGAGGTACCTCTGGATATGTCCATGAGGTTGTTTCCAAAGAGATTTTACTGGGGAAGGAGGACCCACTCTGAATATGGGTGGCATCACCCCATCAACTGGGGTCCCAAACTAACTAAGAAAGGAAATGGAATTCAGAAGCCAGTTGAGCACCAGCATTCATCAGCATCCATCTCTGCTTCCTTACTGTGGATGGACAGGCCCAGCTGCTTCACACTGCTATCTTGTCTCAAGTACTCTATCATGGTGGAGCCAAAACAAGCCTGTGCTTAAGATGCTTCTTGTCAAGTCACAGCACAAAGAAAAGTAACCAATTTTCAGGGTAGATCTCATTAATCAAAGTCATGTTAATTTTCATACATTTACTCCAAATGGGAGTCACTTACATTTTCTTCAACAAATAAAGTACATTTAATGATCTGTTCTTTCATTAAAAAAAAAATATTGAATCCTCCCATGGTAGCGTGCCCTGTTCACATTTGTATGCCAAGTGAGCAAGAAAAAGTGATGTGATGGAAAATGATGATGTCACTCTACAAAGGAAGGGTAGAGATTGTTTCTATAAGTAATATTTGAATTGGAGTATCCTAAAGAGGACAGTTTTTTTCTAAAAATCTCTCTCAAGGGAGCCAGAGAGACAGCTCAGCAGTTAAAAGCATTGACTGCTCTTGCAGAGGACCCGGGTTTGTATCCCAACACCTACATGGCAGCTAACAACCGTCTGTAACTCCAGTTCTAGGGGATCCGATGACCTCTTCTCACCTCCTTGGGTATTGTACAACACAGGTGACTTACATGCATGCAGGCAATACACTCATACACATAAAATAAAAATAACAAAATAGTTTTAAAATCTTGGGGCTGGAGAGATGGCTCACAGGTTAAGAACACTGACTGTTCTTGTGGAAGACCCAGGTTCGAATCTCAGCACCTACATGGCAGCCAGCAACTGTCTATAACTCCAGTCCCAGAGGATCTGATGCCCTCTTCTGACCTCCACAGGCATTGCACAGCATGAGTGCACTTACCTACATGCAGGTAATACACTCATGCACATAAAATAAAAATAATAAATAAAATTTTTTTAAATATTAAAAAAAATCTCAATCTCTCTCTCTCTCTCTCATTTTCTTCCTTAGTGTTTTATTTTTTTTAGTGCCAGTTGATCTTCACTGATTCAGATGCTATGGTTTGAATGTGATTCCTGAAGTTGATGTGTTGGAAACTCATTTCCCAATGATACTGAAAAATTGGGCTTTATGAAAGGTGATTAGGTAATAGGAGCTCTGCCCTCATAAATGGCCTAGTGCCATTATTGTGGGAGTGGGTTAGCATCTCTAGAACAGGCTTGACACAAAAGTGCTTCTTGCACTTTTGCTTTCTTGCCCCTCCAGCTTCTTCCATGGAATGATGGAGCACAAAAATCATTAGACATTGGAGCCTCCAGAACTGTAGTAAATCTCTGTTCTCTATAAGTTATCCAATCTCAAGTATTCTGATATAGCAACACAAACAGACTAAGGTACATAGGGAAAATGCAGTACAAACCTAAAGAGGGAACATCCTAGGGTAGAATCTGCTCAGAGAAAGGTATTAGGCAAGTACCAAAGGGCAGATACCATCCCTTGCAGAGAACACGGATTTAAGGTGACACCTGAGAACAAAATTCAGAGGTAAGAGATGGATCCACCCAGAAGGCTTATCAGAACATCACAACAGGTAGGGCTGAACTAAGGGAGTTGCAAACAAATCAAGGTGGGTAAGAAAATGTGTGTGTGTGTGTGTGTGTGTGTGTGTGACTGTGTGTACATCTGTTCATTTGGGTCCAGGTGCACTTATGTGTGCACGTGTGTAGAGGCCAGAAATCAACCTGAGGTGCCTTCCTCGGCCACTGTCAACCTTGATTTTGAGACAGGATCTCTCATTGGCCTAGGGCTCACTGATTCAGTTAGACTGACAGGCCAGTGAACCCCAGACCCAACTGTCCCTGCCTTCCCAGTGCTGGTACCACAGGAACATGTGACAAGGCCTGGCTTTTTAAAAAATAAAAATCAAATTCAGGCTCGGCAAACAGGCCTGCATGGCAAACATTTTACCAGCTGAGCTATCTCCCCAGCCCCAACCATGGGTAGCTTTTGTGGACTCAGAAGGGACTTAGGAAGGAACTAGAGAGATACCACAGAGCCAAAAATGTTCTAGCTGAGAGGCCAACTGGGTGAATGGCACACCTTGTCTGCCTTCCTGCCAGTGAAGTCCCTGTTGGGTTCCTGTCCCCAGATAGCAAGATGCTGTGACCTCACTCAGCCATGGGAGGTTGGGGATCTTATTTGTTGAGGAAGGTTGTCCTCATCTCCTAGTCATGCTTGCAAAGTTCTACAATTTTGTCATTCATAGATCTCACCCTTGAAGTCTCTGAAATCAAGGGCCAGAAAAGATCGCAGAGATTTCCAAATCAATGCCCTGGCTCCAAGGAGAATAAAGGAACAAACTATTGAGGACAGAGACTGAATGCTTAGTTAGATGACCATGCCCTAAGCACATTCGTGAAAATGGGGAGAGTTGACTTCTACCTACAATTACAACCTTTCACTGTGTGGGGTTAATGGGCCTTATTTTCTTAATGCCTAACACTTATTTCATGCTGTCTGCACCTGCTCTCTCTATGAGACTGCTGTTCAGTAAGGATCAGGGAGAAAGGACCATAATAGATGAAATCGCTGTAAGTAATAAAGAGAACTCAAAACAGTTTAATATTAATCAATCATAACCCTTATTAAAGATCAGTTCACAGGATAGAAATGGGATAGAAAAGGGAGAGACAGGGGCTGGAGAGATGGCTTAGTGGTTAAGAGGACTGGCTGCTCTTGCAGGAAACCCAGGTTCAATTCCCACCAACCATATGGTGGTTAACAACCATCCGTAACTCCAGTTTCAGGGAAATCCACCCTCTTCTGACCTCAGTGGGCACTGCACAACATGAGTGCATTTACACACACATGCAAGCAATCCACTCATACACATAAAAATATAAATATTTTAAAAAAGAAAGAGAACAGCTTCCATCTAAGACACTAAATAGGTCAATTAAAGAAAGAGAATAGCCCAAGATATTTATTTATGCATCTGGTTTGTTTGTTTGTTTGTTTGTGACAGGGTCTTGCTATATAACTCTGGCTGACCTGGAACTCACTAATGTAGCCCAGGCTGGCCTTAGCTCACAGTACTCCCAGCCTTATTTAACTTCTTATTGGCATATACAAGAAAAGTACACCTATCCTACCCGTACAGGTTGATGAGCTTTTCAAGCATTGTATGTGCTCAGGTACATAGCACCTAGGAAAAGAAACAGCAAGATAAGCCACGCCCTTGTGTTCCCTCCTGCCAGCCTTGTCCCCAAGGGCGACAACCCTGACATCTAACACCACTGTTGACCTTTACCTGCTTTTGAACTTTATGTAAATGAATTCATAGTGTTCTTGCATCTGCATCTGGCTTCTTTTGCCTGACATTATGTTTGTGAGGTTTGTTCATACTGTTGCACGCAGTTAGTTATTCATTCTCATTGCTTTATAGGATAAGAAGTCATCTTGTAAATGTCAATATTTGACCCCCAGGACTAAATTTCAAGCATACCTAAGCAGAGAAAATATAAACTCATCCCTAGAGTCAAATTAACTCCCTTGGCAGAAACCATTTTTACTTTGTTCATTGAGCACTGAGCTCATAATGCATTCTCTTAGACTCTCTTATTTAATTTAAAATTTACATGTGAGCTACTCTTAACATCAGGATATAGACAGGTAAGTTCAAGTCACAACCCTTTCCTTCTACCAAAGGAATAAAGCCAATCTGTTCCCTGACTCCAATTTTATTTCTTCTATTAAAAGTGACTATGCTTGAAGATACAGCAACAACTGCCAGCGACCTGTCCTCTGGGGGATTCATCCAGGCAGCCACTCATTCAGTTGCTGGCATTTGTTCACATGTTGCAAACATCAAAAAGGGCTTGTGATCGTTATCTAGATGATTCTCAGCCTTGCAACACACACATACACACACACACACACACACACAGAGGCATGGACTGTATACAGAAGCTCTCAAATGCCTGTGTGTGCTTTGTCCCCCCCCCCCCCGTTTCCCCAGCTTCCCTTTCCCACACCCACACACCCACACACACGCACACACAGAGGCATGGACTGTATACAGAAGCTCTCAAATGCCTGTGTGTGCTTTGTCCCCCCCCCCCCCGTTCTGCCAGCTTGCCTTTCCGCTATCACCAGCTCCACATCAGACACCTAAGAGTGATGTTGACTCCCAGTTCTCACCAGAGTGCAAACCATCCTGAACTCTGCTTGAATGGCAGAAACATATGAGACAGGTGGAACTTTGTTTTGGATCAGCTTGACTTCAGGCATCATGCCAGGCCTGGCAAAGTGGAGACTGCCAGTCAAGACAGATTTTTGTTTACTCAGTGGCTTGAAACCAAAGAGGTTAGAAGCAGAATGCTTTCAGGACAGTATAATAGTTGTAGCTTATTGCAATAGCCTGTAAAATCTTCAAAGGTTTTTGACACTGGTATGGGAAATCACTTCTGTTTGGAATAGCTCAACCTTGTTCCACATTGACAGTCTGGGTGGAGCAGCGGGAAGAGCACCATGTTCCAAGTCAGAAGACGTGAGAGTTGGAGCCTGGCATTGGGATCCATGAGACCAGTATCCCTTAAGACCTTCCTAGGCTTTAGGCCACTTGACAACCACAGAGCTTTGTTATCTAAGTTCTAGAAAATTTTCTCATTGCCTAGTGTAATTTTTTAGCACTAGTAATTTGAGTCTAAAGGAAAATACTCAGAAATTGAGAACTGGGGTTCTTGGGAGGTCTTAGTTCCTGGAATGCACCTGAAAAATACTATCTAATTAAAGAGAATTTTCCCATTTTTCAATAAGTCAAATTTAAATGATTGAGTAAGTAAATAAAAATTGGATAGAGGCAAGAAGTGATACTAATCAGACAGGACACTTCACCCTGTCCATTATCTAACTTGGTCATTAACATTCCTAGTAGTTTTTAATTTTAAAAAAAGTACACATGATCACTATAATAAATGACACAGTCTCTCAACATGCAAAGTCAACATCTCCCTCTTCGCTCCTGACAGTCTCATCCTCTTCCCAGAGAAATGCGACATCAACAACCTGGATCCCCACTTTCAAATCCTTTCCTGTTCATGGATTGATATAAAAGCCTGGGCCACCATCTTTATATAATTAGCTTTCACAGGCAGGCCCCCATGCAGACAGACACTGGTGGAACTGGTTTTTTCAATGGCAGATAAAACCCCAATGTATGGATCTTCCTATTCGATAGGTCTGTTGATGAACAATGAGGTTGTTTCCAGTTTTTTGTTTATTTGTCAATAAAAGCAATGCTCTAATAAATATCACAGTACACATGTTCTTACAGACTGATGCTTTATTTCTGTTGGCTTGAAGCTTACTCGTTGTGCAGGGTCAGAGCTACTGTACATTATTCATTTCTATCGATATCGACATGTTTATTACTTTATTTAATCCATTTGAGCTTTATGTATGATAAGGTAAGGGGTATAAGTTTTGTTTCCTTCTATATATATAGCCAATTTCAGGCATCACTTACTAAACAAACCACTCTTTTAATAGGTTGTGATGCCATTTTTCATATATAGCAACTTCCCATAAACACTGAGATTTTTGTCTACAGTTTCTACTCTGTCCCTCTGATCTATTTATCTTACAGGATAGCAATAACAGTCTTATTACAGTTGTTGTAAGGTTAATTTTAATATCCAGTAAGTTATTCTTTTACATAATTTTCCAACTGTTTCAAAATATTTCTTGTTGGGGGCTGGAGAGCTGGCTCAGTGGTTAAGAACATTGACTGTTCTTGCAGAAGACCCAGGTTCAAATCCCAGCACCCACGTGGCAGCTAACAACTGTCTGTAACTCCAGGTCCAGGGGATCCAACAGTCTCTTCTGTTCTCTGCAGCACTGCAGGACACAGGCAATACATGCATACATATAAAAAAATAATTTAAAAAAATTTCTTCTTCTGGGGCTGGAGAGATGGCTCAGCGGTTAAGAGCACTGACTGCTCTTTACACAACACAGGTGCACTCACATACATGCAGGCAATACATGCATACACATAAAATAAAAATAAATAAAACTTTAAAAAATATTTCTTCTTTTACCTATTTGACCCCAACAGAAATGTCTCTATTAAGATTCTAAACACAGTTTCCTTCTGGTCCCAGGTGTTTCGAGATCCAAAAGTTACAATACAAACATGGTCAAGCCCAAGAACCATGCTATGTACATTACAAAAAATGGCACGGATATCACATCAAAAACACCAGCCACAAAGATACAAATCTCTTAAGAGGTAAGCTACAAGCTCCTGAGGAACATATGTTCTGCCTAGAAGGGCATGAAGAAGACTCAGGCCAACAATGTCAAAGCCATGAGTGCACATGCCAAGGCTGTTAAGGCAGGCCCTTGTGAAGAGACTGGGCCCCATATCTCAGAGTATCAGTCACCTGCTCCTTTGATCAACCATGCTTGGGATGCATGCCCATGCCCACAATGCCAAGGTCTGCAAGCTCTAGTAACCAAAGCCCAAGGCACAAACCACAGGACCAGCTCAGTTCCAACTCCAACTCCGGCTCCCAAAGGTGCCCAGGCCTCTGTGAAAGGCCATGCCGCTGTGAGGACAGATAGACTGATATGATCCCACAACTACAGTCTGTAGCTGGCTGATGTCCTGTGCTGTTTCTACAGATAAGCCTGATTTAGGAAAAAAAAAATCTGAATGCAGTCGCAAATATGTATGTCTTAACTTTAAAAGAACTAAAAATTTTACAGTGTTAATATTCCATGGCAAATAGGGAGGCTATACCTCCCCATGGAGCCAATGTGGGTTTTTTAGGGTTTTTAAGGAAGTAAAAATCTTATTAATTCCTGAATACTTTAAATTTTTGTTGTTATTAGAAATGGGATGTTTTCCCAAAGTTTATTTCTAGATCACTGACACTACTTTTAAAAAGAAAAACTGGGCCAGCAAGATGGCTCTGTAAAGAGTAAAGGCACTTGCCACACAAGCCTGACAGCCTGAATTAGATCCCAGGAACCAAAATAAAGGTGGAAAGAGAAAACCAACTCCACAAGTTGTCTTTCTGTGTACATCATTGATGCACACTGTCCTAGTTTGTTTTTCCATTCCTGTGACAAAACACTCTGACCATTACCAACTTGAGGAGGAAAGGGTTTGTTCATCTTACATCTCCTGGGTCACAGTTCATTAGGGAGTCCAAGGTAGGAACGCAGGGCAGGAACCTGGAGGCAGGAGCTGGAGCACAGGACATGGAGGAATGCTGCTTACTGGCTTGCTCCCCTGGCCCCTGCTCAGCCTGCTTTCTTATGAAACACAGGCCCACCTGCCCAGGGGTGGCATCACCCACAGTGGGCTGGGCCCTCCCACATCACTCATCAAGAAGATGCCCCTCAGACATGGCCACAGGCCAGTCCAATAGAGGCAATTCCCCAACTGAGGCTCCCTCAACCCAGGTGTGTCAAGTTGACACTAAAGCTATCCTGCACACACACACACACACACACACACACACACTAATAAATAATTTTAAAATTATAGGTTTTGTCTAGACATCATATATCTAAACAAGTTATCAAATGCAGCATTTTTTCAGTCTCTTAGATTTGCTAAATATCTAGTCATGTAATCTGCCAATACAGAAACTTTATCACTGTTAGTGTTTCAATGCACTATTTACTTTTCTTGCCTTATCTCATCAACTAGTCCCTCCACATCAATGCAATTAATTACAGTCAGAGAGAGGAAACCCACTTTGTTTCTTATTTTAAACAAAATAACTTTATCATTTGATTGGTTATTATATTTGCTGAAGAGAAGTTCAAAGCTTTCCACATTTAAGTAAGATTCTGTTTCAATTTTGCTTACGATTTTGTCAAGAATGGCTATTTAATTGTATAAAATTGTATTATGGTAGTATCTAATTCTATGATTTTTCCCCTCTTTTAGTTTGTTAACTTAAAAATGCTCTTGAGGCAGGCATGGTGGTATACCATGCAATCTCTGCACTCAGGAAACTAAGGCAAGATTATATTTTCGGTTGGAGGCCAGCCTGGGATATAGAATGACCCTCTCAAAAATCAAAATCAAAACAAAAATTAAAAAATAGTAATCTTGTAGATTTTCTGATATTAAATGTCTTTGCTAACAAACTAAATACTACCTACTCATAATGTGTTCTTCATTCTACACAGTGCTATATTTAGCAAACAAATGCTTGCATTAGACATTACAAATATTTTGTTAATTATTTAAGAATCTCATACAAAGTATTTTAATCATATTCACCCTCAGTCCTCCCTCTAAGTCTTCCCAGATCCGTTCCCACTTCCCTATCCCCCACCAACTTCATAACTTTTAAAAACAAATAAATAAATAACCTGTTGAGTTCAATTTGTGCTGCCCATATACTCCTGAATATGGGGTCCTCCACTGGAGTGTGTTCTACTTACCAGGGGCAAACCCTCCACTCGCCCTATACTATCACCTTTCCATACCTCCTCAGTTAGGTGTGGGGGCTCATGAACTGGTACTCTCTCCATGCCAGTATGCTAACTGACTTGATCTTCTGCAGGTCTTGTGCAGACAATCACAGCTGCTGTGAGTTCATGGGGGCAGAGGCCCTGCTATGTTCAGAGACACTGTTTCACCCTGGTCCTCCCAACCTTTGGCTCTTACAATCTTTCTGCCCCTCTCTTCCACTATGGTCCAGAACTTAACTGGATTTAAGGCCTGCTTCACAGAAAGAAACACATGACTGGTACTGTAAATCTCACCAATTAACCCATAGTTAGGGGGCTCACAGGCCCCAGGGGTGAACCTATTAGTATTATTCTGCTAAATAGACACAATATCAAACTGTTCTCTAAATTCGTATCTCTCTACTCATAAATTTGTACAGCTCTCAATTCTCATCAGAGAATCTCTTTGTGTAGTAGATGGTAGTTAACCCCCAAAACTCACAACTGGTCAAAGTGCATAGAATAATGACTGTGGAGTGCTCAGTCACAAGTGAGACATGCATATCACCCTCCCTTCCTCCCCCACATAGAAGTGATTGGTCACCCTCAAAACTGTCCTGTCACTATGCACTCATAGGCATTATCTTGCCACACTGACCATTACTATAGTTTACAGGGTTCACAGATGGGTAAGACTGTTGATGACTTTTCCCCCAGCAGCCTGCACAGCACCTTCCAGTACTCTGAGAGCTAACCAGCAGGAAGGAAATCTCCTGGTGAGTACCAACTTGATTTCTTCAAGTCCTGTGACCAATGTGTGTGGTGGTATTTTCAGCAATAAGGTCTTACCATTAAGTTCTTAGTGGGCGACCAAAAGCCACAGCCATAGCCTGTATTGTTTTGGGGGGTCTCCAGGGCAACCCTGACAAATAACTTGAGGGGAGGTATCTCACATTTGGCACTGGACTTTTTATTTGACAATCTATGATTTGTGGGAGGATCAAAATCCCCTGTATAGAATAACTCCAATTAAACTTTTTTATGAGGGGCTAGAAAGATGGCTTAGCAGTTAAGAGCACTGGCTGGTCTTCCAGAGGACCAGGGTTTGGCTTCCAGCACCCACATGGCAGCTAACAACCATCTGTAAATCCAGTTCCAGAGGATTCAATACCCTATTCTGGCCTCCATGGGCACTGTATGACATGGGTACACTTATCAGGCAGAACACTCATACACATAAATTAAAAATAAATAAATTTAAAAACACTTTTTTGTGTGTCCTTTTGAGACAGCTGTAGCCCCAGCTGTCCTGGAACTCACAGAGATCCACCTGCCTCTGCCTCCTAAATGCTTGGATTAAAGGCATGTGCACCACACCCAGCCCAGGATGTGAAATTCTGACCTTAGCAAAGGTGAGCAAAGGCTTCACAGCAGGACCGCCCTTCAGAAAACAGCCAGTAGAGCAGCCACAAACCTTGTAGAGGGACTTATGAACCACTGGAAAGTGACATTACAACAGTCTCCTTGATGTTTGGTCCTTTGAAATGGGGAGATGCAAAGAGCAGAGACCACGGCTAGTGATTCAAGATGGAACATTCACAAGGGACAGCTGTTGGTTGTGAAAATCTAAAGTAATGATAGCTCAGCACACGCTACTTTATAACTTAAAGGTTAAGCCATTTGTCAGAGATTATGCTCTAACGAGGGCGGGGGTAGTAAACCAGTCTATAAGCTCTTGAATCAGGCTTTGTGTATGTTCTCTTCACAGTACTTATCACCAGTCATTTTAGTTTTCTGTGCTCCTGACTGCTTGCCTGTTTGCCCCGCTTCCCTACTAAAGGGGAGGTAACATAGGAACAGGAGCATATTGTACTGTTTTACCTACAAGGTGGATACAGTGAAAAGATACTCAAAATAGTTGTTCTAAATACAGAAAAGAAACTGGTCATGGTGGGGCATGCCTATAACTCCAGAACTTGGAAGGTGAATTCAGGAGGATCAGGAGTTCAAGGTCAGCCTGGGCTGTGTGAGTTCCTGTCTCAAATGACTCTCCCCCATCTCAAAAAAAAAGCAAAAAGAAAGGAAACTATGCCCTATGATTAAATACATGTGTGTGCATATATATATATTAAATCAGTTGTACCTAAAGTTATCCCTGATTGAACTGGCTATAAAAGGGCACTCTCTTTCTCTGTGTTTTGTTGCCCACCCCCACAAAGAAAATTAGAAGGCCCACTGTTTGCTGCTTTCTCTCTAAATATCAAATGTGCAGCACGCCCAAGGCAATGCTCTCCATATCAATCTCACACAATCACCTTATTTGACAGTGACATTCTTTTTAAAGGCAAATCAGTGTGAACTCCCAATATCCCAAATTAGATCAAGCACGCAAGTTCAAATGAGTTGGTCATTAATTACTCTCCACCACTAGCCTGAGTTTGAAACCAGCAGATCTCATTTTTCACTGGGCTGACATCCTGAAAGGCATCATTTGTCAGGAGACCTTCCTTGTATTTTTTTTCTTTTTCTGTCATTGTTTCACTGAATTAACCAAAGCAATATTAAAGAGGTTGCTAAATACAGATATTAGTTCATTTGTACGTAATTATTATAGGTAAATGGTGCAGTAAATGAAGCACCCTCCACCCTCCTCAGCTTTTTTAAAAAGCTTTTGTGATGTTCTCCAGGTAAATCCCATGCATAATGTAAGAGTGGCAATGTTGTTTGCATAATAAGCTATTTTCTACCACAGAGGCAGAAACATTTTATCGCTATAGAGAAAGCTCAAATTATGAATACATTTTCATATAAGTTGATTTATGTGAAAATTACAAATAAATGCAGAGCCAAGCTGCAAGTGAATTGTTTGTTCCCAGTTCAAGGAGTGGTGGTATTTGAAATTAAAAAAGAAAACAACCCTACCACATTCTGCTAAGAGAAATATTTTTAATGTTATTCAGATGGAGGCACACACATAAGATCCGAGAAAGGTACTATCTGGTCTCATGGCAGGATCTGAGGTTAGGAAAGCTAAGTTGTCTACTGGCTTCTGAAGCTTATATATGCCTCATGATCTATATATTTTTACAAGAACTTGGGCTACATGAACTATCTCAGTAGCCAAAGCAACTTAAAAGAATAGAGCTCCTTTATCACCTGGGCACAAGTATTAACAGAGGCTGAATGTGTGCTGAAGACCTGAAAGTGGTTTTGCACAGGACTCAAAATCTATGCTTCCCAGACACCTGCAAGGCTCTGAAAGTAGCATGCACGTTTCTAATTCCAGGAAGAAGTATCTGCATACCAACAAGATTTGTTGCTTTTTTAAATGTCTTTCAGTTAAAGCAGAAGCAACCATTATGCAACTTGACCACCTTGATTAGATCAAAGAGAATTAATTCTTACCCTGTGCCCAGATTGAGGCATTGAATGGCCATGCAAAGATATCTGCCACATTTACTTTGTTTTTATTATTTGTAGGTCTTGTGTTGATTCTGTGCCTTCCCTCCAATATTCTGCAATGTTTATAAGAGATGAAAATAAATGGCAGTGGGTGAAACACTGTCTTAATACATTGCCTTGAATTTTCACATCCCATATGTCAACATAGGAAATACTTAGTCCACCATTCCCACACCATTTAGATGTTAGTCTAGCAGCAAATCTTTTATCCTTGGGGCATAAAATTCAGGAGCCTGAAGCAGATGATCTGTCTATACTTCTCCCTCTCCTATTAGTCTCAGGTTTTACAGACCAAGAATAGACATACTTTTTTAATTAGATGAAAAAGATTCACTTTAACAAATATCACATAGTTTATATGGCTTGCTAGTTCAGAAAGATAAAAGAAAGGCCTTTAAAGGATAAATATTGTTTGATTCTATTCATATGAGGTACATGGAGTAGACAGATTCATAGAAATTGATGCCTGCTAGGGACTGAGGCAGAGGGAAAGGGGGATTTCTTTTTTTAAAAAAAGTTTTTATGAGGCTGGAGAGATGCTCAGCAGTTAAGAGCACTGGCTGTTCTTGCAGAGGACCTGGGTTCAATTCCCAGCACCCACATGGTGACTAACAACTGTTCCTAACTCCAGTTCCAGGAGATCTAACACCCTCTTCTGACCTTTGAGGGCACTGCATAATATGGGTGCACTTACATACATGCAGGCATTGCACTCACTCATACACATAAAATAAAAATAAATTTTTAGAAGTTTTTACATTTACTTATTAATATTTATGTACTTATTTATTTGGGGGAGGGGGTAAATGCATGCCACAGCAGTTCAGAGGATAACTTCTTTCATCACATGGATTCCAGAGTTTCAACCCAAGTTATCAAGTTTCAGGGCTCTAACTCAAGGTGTCAGTCTTGGCAATAAGCACCTTTACCCACTGAGCCATCTCTCTGGCTGACTTCTTTCCTTTTTCTTTTTCTTTTGGGACAGGGTCTCCCTGCAGCCCAGCTGGCCTGGAATTCACTATGTAGACCAGGCTGGTTTTGATCTCAGAGATCTGCCTGCCTCTGCCTCCCAAGTGATGGGCTCACTTATTTTTGATAGCACAAAGTTTTAGTTTTGCAAAATGAAACGAGTTCTGTGAATGGACCATGGTAATGGCTGTACAACAGTATGAATGTGCATGGTGTCACTGAACTATATGCTTCAAAACGGTTAAGGTGGTAGGTTTATGGTATGCATATTTAGCCACATGCAAAAAATGGTAAGAAAGATTTCTTGGGCTACACATAAAAATAATAAAAAGTATCTTTTACAGGCTTCAGATTTTAAGAGCACAACTATTGAGTTGTATATGTGTTAGCTGCTAGTCAGGTACTTTTAAACATCATCTACACTTGCAGTGAAAAGCTGCCCCTCTTTCAGTGAATCTTAGTGTTCCTCTAATGTGGTTTTTTGTGTCAGGTAAGGACTTGCAGAGAAACACCAAGAACAAGCCCAAATCCTCAAGACATCCTGCCCTTTGGGGTAAACTAGGGTAAACCTCTCATTTTAATACTAAATTATTTGCCCAGAGGTGTTCCCACTCACCCTTTTTTGAACATGCATTGCATGAAGTAGCATCACTTTATATGGAGCATACTCAAGACTGTACCTCCCTCTGTATGGGATGAGGAGTCATTTTCCATTAATGTGTATACATTGCCCCCAATCAAAGCCCCTGGCTTTGTTTGTTGGGAGACACTGCTTTGACAATTGTCCCAGTGTGCTCCTTACTTGTGGCCAGTAATAAACTTCTCTTCACTCTTTTATCCCCTTGCTGTTCTTATTGGCTTTGTAGTCACCAAGAGGCAAATTTTTTGCATTCTGTTACACATATTTAATACTATTAGCAACCACTAAATGCCTTGGACTCTGCTGGGTTCTAGGAACACAGTATTTATTCCAAGCCACACATACTCTGCCCTTACAGAGTTGAGAGCTGGGTGGAGAGGGAGGGATACAGAAATCCACTGCAATGTGAGAAGGACTTGGAAAGAAAATGATGGCTACACAGAACCATTTAGGAGATGCCTATTGTCCTAACCTTGCCTGCAGGATGGAGAAGGCGTCTCCGAGGAAGGCACTGAAGCTGAAGCTTGAAGGACAAAGGACAGTCAACGAAGAGAGAAACTTTGGGGTGACTCGCACATTAACCATGTACTACTTTCCCACTACGGACCCTCTGGGTTCTCTGGATTCATTGCTTTTTTCTAGACATCAGAACTCATACAGAACAAGTACTGTTTGTTACCTTAGTTTAATTTCAAACACCAAAGAAGGAAGACCTAGGCCAAGGTCAGAGAGAGAAGAGGTTACATGTTAATCTCCTGCATCCCTTTCCTTTCTAAAGCCTTCATAAGCATACACTGAATAAGAGAATTCTCTCAGGGCCTAATAAAGCTCTAGCATAGCATTGGAAGAAATTTTAAAAGAACAAAATGGCTGGATAAATGCTTGTCATGAACAGTTCAAAGGCACATGCTTCCATATGTGTGTTTCTTCACCTTCATTCCATCAATCATTCATCTGAGCACAGATTTACAGCAATTTTTTTTCATCCTTCATGTTTGCAGTGTCTTATCAAATGGCATAAGTTTGGAAGCATAATCTCCCACCTCAGTACACACACACACACACACACACACACACACTTTCCCATCTCCACTAAATCACAAAGTTCACAAAGAATAGGCCCAGCTATTTTATCTCAAATCCACAGTACCAGTGCTTTCTACAACACCATAGACACTCAGTGTCTCTAAGTTGAATGTCCCTCTCTGTCTAGCTTCAGAAACTCCTGCCACGACCCAGCTCCTTCCACACACAGATATGGAATGGTGTGCCTTTATTTAGGGGTCAGATCTAGATTTAATTCTGAATCTGCCATTTACTAAAACACGAATTCAGGCAAACCATATTTCTGAGTGTCTGAGTCTGTGTGTGCAGTGATAACACTGCAGTTTCTCAGTGAGTCAAAGAATTTGAGGAGAGGACGTCCATAACACTGCATGCGAAAGTACTGCCATGGGGGCCGGGCTTGGTGGCGCATGCCTTTAATCCCAGCACTGTGAGTTCGAGGCCAGCCTGGTCTACATAGTGAGTTCCAGGTCAGTTGGGACTATAGGGAGATCCTTTTCCAAAAAAACCAAAAAAAAAAAAAAAAAATGCTGCGATGGGGCAAGCTAGTTAAAGCAGCTTCTTTCCAAACAAGGACAGTAGGGCCCACTGAAGTTAAGCAATTTCTCCAAAGATGCAATTTCATCAGCTCCGTAGGCTTGATTTTAAGAAAAGTAAAGAGAAAAACAACAGAATTACTGACTGGATTTGAATCTTGGTTTACTAGATCGGCACAACTGACGAAAGTTTAAAAAATCAAACCATGCGGAACGTGGTGGCAGATGTCTTTAATCCCAACACTCAGGAGGCAGAGGCAGGTGAATCTCTGTGATATTAAGGCCAGCCTGGTCTATATAGCCAGTTCCAGGCCAGCTGGGGGCTTTAGGGAGACCCTGTCTCAAAAAAAAAAAAAAAAGACAACAACAAAAAATTAAACCACACAGACTGATATAAAATAAGCCTAGTAGGGTTTCTCTGAATAAAGGCCCCCTAACTCCTGTCAGGCAGTGTCAGTAAGCTCTGTGGAGACGTGTTGTTTGTGGATGCTCGAGGTTTTCTCCTCTTCAATCCACTGCCAAGTCAGCCAAACAGATTCACATCAAAGTCAATTTGAATTCATTTTGTACAATTTCAACGGATTCTATTTCAAAAGGCTCTGCTAACTTCAAAAATAATATTCATTACCTGGTCGTTGAAGGAAACTGCTCTCAGGATATTGTACCCCGCCATTCCTTAATTTGGTAATTCTATCAGGAAAAGCAATTAAGTTTGTCTGACATGACTTGTTTTTATAAATCCATGATGCTTACTGCTCTTAATTTAATTCTCCTCTTACCACTTATAATTTCATTCTCATCTGACAGTTCATATTTTCTCTCTGAATGATTTTTCCCCTTCTATTACTAATCACAGAAAATGCAGTGAACAACATTCAGCTTTGGGTAGGAAGGAGACTGGAAAATGACGGGTGGTGTACAGGCTTCCCTTGGGAAGTGCAGGAATTGTGTTCCTTACGGTTTCCACAGCCCCTAGAGCAGTGCTTGGCACACAGATGGTGCCCAATAAATATTTGCTGTCAGGCACCATGCCAGGCACTGCAGAGAAAAGGAAGATTCTGACCCATGCCTTGTCCCACATGTCACATTAGTCGGGAGGCAGACATGTGAAGAAATAATTATAAAGCAATCTGGGAAAAATGGTACTATGCCAGAAATTACAGACGCTGGACCTTACAATTGTGTTTTCAATGCTGGAAAAACTTCCACTTAAAACAGTTGGCAGTTTCTGTCCTATTGACTGGACTACTTGTGACATGCATAAACCACAGTGGGACAAATGAGGCTAAGGTCAGCTGTCCAGCAATAAGGTCAGTGAAATTGATGCATGAGCCTTGAAGGGTGAAGTAAGGTTGGAAGAAAAGGAGGTAAGGGTAATTTTAATATGAATGTGTGAGACTGTGTGGTGTGTGTAGGGAACTGGAGCAGAGTTGCTGCACAGAGGCATGTGTGAAGGCTGGAACATGGAGCTCAAACAGAAGCAACAGCAAAGGACTGGACTGTGAATAGGAGCCAGACCCCAGAGGATTCTGAATGCTGAGCTTGGAAACTGAACCAGCGGGTAATAGAGAGCCACTAAAGATTAAGCAAAGGAGAGAGATGATGTGTGCTTTAAGAAAAATTAATAGTAGCTCAGCATGTTGGCATACACCTTTAATTCCAGCACTTGGAAGGCAGAGGCAAGTAGATCTCTGTTAGTTCCAGGCCGTCTTTGGCTATAGGGAGACCCTGTCTTTAAATAGGACAAAAAAAGTAAGAAATTAATAATGACTGAAAGAATTTAAAGGATGAATTTGGTGGGAGCAAAACTAAAAGCAAGGGGCTGAAGAGGTGGCTCAGTAGCCAAAGACACTGGCTCTCTCTTGCAGAGAACCCAGGCTCAGCTCTCAACACCCATATGGCAGCTAACAACTATCTGTAACTCCAGAGGACCCAAGGCCCTCTTTTGGCTTCTGTGGGCATTGCCTGCATGGGTGTACTTACATACATGCAGGCAAAACACTCATACACATAAAATAAAATTAAGTAAATAACTTTTTTAAAATCTAAAAGCTGCCAGGTGTGGTGGTGCATGCCTTTAATCCCAGCACTCGGAAGGCAGAGGCAGGCGGATCTCTGTGAGTTCAAGGCCAGCCTGGTCTACATAGTGAGTTCCAGGACATCTGGGGCTCCAGGGAGACCCTGTCTCAAAAAGACAAAAAAAAAAAAAAAAAAAAAAAAAAAAAAACAAAAAAACTAAAAGCAAGGGAATAGGAAATCATTTCCAATGGATCAGGTGAATGCTAGAATGAGTTTGGAGGAGACACGGATTGTGAGGAAACCAAGTGCCAGGCCCACAGGCAATATCGTGAAAGCATTATCTTATTGAATTCAGAGACCAAGGGCAAGAGAGATGAAGTCTGAAAGACATACAGGAGACAGGATCAAGGTCTATTATGACCAACGATGTGAGGAGAGAGGAATGGAGATTACTTCCATTTTGTGTCCTGCAGACTTTCTTTTATCAGTTGAGGAAAGATTTAGGAAAAAATAGATTGGGGGAGGGTAAGATATCATGAGTTTAATTTTAGACACGGTGAGTTTGAGAGGTTTTGAAATCTCCAAGTAGAAATGTACAACTTGATACACAAATACATTTGAAGCTCAAAATGGTTTGGGGCACAAGATGAGTTTGGGAATTCCCCAACACATAAATGGAGACAGAAATACTGGGCATGAAAAAAGGAGTTAGAGATGAAAAGTACACTAAAACAGAAATGGAAAAGACCACTACTCACCAACAGTCAACAGACAGACAGGGAAAGAAGCTTAGAAGGAATATTAGAGAGGGAGGAAGGAGAGCCGGGAGAGGGCAGCGTCAAGACAGAGAGGGAGAAGAAAAAATACAAAAGAATGGGATGCTGGATCTTGTCAATGCTGCTCAAGGTATAAAAATTAAATTTATTTCAGAAGGAAAGGCATCATTTATTTATTTAACATATAGAATCTCTTTCATATACCATAGTCTTTACTAACTAAAGATGTGCTTTCTTATTCACTAGAAAGACAGCAAGCCGAATTTTTACAAAGTCACCCTCTGGAGCTGAAGATAAAAATTACCAACTCTAGATCTTGAAATTAGCCATCTGTCACAGATAACTCTGCTGCAAAGTGTCCAGTGGTGTGCTGACTGAAGGAGAGACAGAGGTATCATGAAAACATAAAAGAAAGCTGCTACTTCCCTTGTGAGATGTGACTTGCCTAGCACGAACCTGTGGAGTGTCAGAGTTGAGGGTTCTGAGTTCTCTCTAAATAATAGAAATGAATATAGAGAATGAGTGGCCAAAAAGCACATAAAGAAATGTTTACTATCACTCATCATTAGGGAAATTTAATGAGATACATGGCACAACCATTAGGATGGCTATTAGCAAACCAATAGAAAGTAACAAGTGTCACAGAAGATGTGGAGAAATCAGAATCCTTGTATGCTGCTGGTAGAAACATAACATGATGCAGTTGCTATGGAAAACAGTATTGTGTGACAGTTTCTCAAAAATTAAACATACAACTAACATATAAGGCATCAATGCCACCTCTAATACATACCTAAAATAAAAGAAAGCAGGTATTTGAACAGATGCTATGCTCTGGCTGTATTCAAAGAAGTGAAAATGGAAACAGCACAAGTGTCCACAGACAGCTAAATAAACAAAATATAGTACAGAGAAACAGTAGAATACTATTCTACCTTAAAAACAAGGAGAGGACCAACAAGATGGCTTAGCAGGTAAAGATGAGGACCTGAGTTTGATCCCTGAGACCCTCAAGGTAGGAGAGAAACAACTCCTCTAAGTTGTCCTCTGACCTCCACATGCACACTGTGGCATACACACACACACACACACACACACACACACACACACACCACATACACATTCACAAAATAAATGTAGTAAAAATTAAAACAAGGACACATATGCAATAATACATATGAACATTGAAGTTATTATGCTAAATGAAATAAACCCAAAGGAACAATTCTAAACCTCCACTTGTTTCAGGTATCTATAGCTAAAGCCAAAGACATTGAGACTAGATTGGTAACTACCAGGATCTGGGGAATGCAATGGTTAGGGAATTATTGATCAATGGTATGAAGTTTCTGCTTGGAAAAGAATTCTGGGGATGAATGGTAGTGGTGGCTACATGACAACATGGATGTGCTTCATGTGATGGAACTGGACATTTAAAAGTAGTTAAAATGGCACTGGGTGTGGTGGCGCGTGCCTTTAATCCCAGCACTCGGGAGGCAGAGGCAGGCAGATCTCTGTGAGTTCAAAGCCAGCCTGGCCTACATCCAGAACAGCTGGGGCTACAGGGAGATCCTGTCTCAAAAAGACCAAAAAAGAAAAATTCTCTGTCTCTGTTTGGCAAGTATGGCAGGTCATGGGCAGAACAGTACTTCTTACTGAAAACCCAAAGAGGTTCAGTGATACAGTATGAGCCCGAAATGGAATCAGAACTCTAACACAACACAGATTTAACATTCACATATTAAGAAGTAGAGAACCTGTCTCAAAAAGACAAAAAAAAAGTAGTTAAAATGAAAAATTTTATTTGATGTGCATTTTGCCACAAGAAAAGTTTTCTTTTGGATATACCCAGGAGAGAAAAGGTTCTGACTATAGAGAACTAGAGATAAAGATTTCCAGGACAGAGGGGGGGGGGATTCCTGGTAATCTTTATTATCATTTTCTGGGCTTGCATATCAATCACTGGCTTAGTCATTTCAAACCCTTATGGTCCACAGATCTGACTTTGCAAAGTTGCCCTACTTAAAGAACATAAAATTCAAGATGTACAAGAAGTCAAGACAGTTACACACATGCATACTTTGTACATTAAAAGCACAGTGTCCATGTCTAGAAAGGTGAGGATCCTAGTAAGTTTCCTTTGCTGAAACTTAACCACATGTGGCATTCAGAGCTGAGCATTACGCTTTGGGAAGGGCATAAATAAATCATACAAGACACACGATGATGATGAAAGTGCCTGAATCCCCACCACAGAAGCAATGGTGAAAAGCAGATCTTCCCAGTCTCCTTGCCTTACTGCTCTAGGGTGCTCTGGATAGTTCAGAGCTATGCCTGATGCTGTTGGATCATTCAGCCTTTGAGCAGGATGTTAGACATATACTCCATGTCACACTGGCCTACACAGCCTTGTCCAGGCACAGTGGGGTCTGAGGATGTCCTTCATGGTCCCCAAGGGTAAAGCACTTAGAATATACTGATTGTGATGTTTGGTTTTCATTGGCAAATTGACTGGCTTTAAAATCACCTAGGAATATGTGTGTGTGTGTGTGTGTGTGTGTGTGTGTGTGTGTGTGTGTGGTGTTTCCAAAGAGTTTTAACTGAGAAGGGAAGACCCACCTAGAATGTGGATAGCACCACTGTTAGGATGGGGTTACTGAATAAAAATGAAAAAAGCAAGCTGAACAGCAGTATTTCTCTCTCTCTCTCTCTCTCTCTCTCTCTCTCTCTCTCTCTCACTCGCTCCTTCCTGGCTGTGGGCACAGTGTGACCTACAACCTCATACTCTTGCCATCATGCATTTCCTACCATCACCGACTGTATCTCCTAGAAATGGAAGTCACAAGTTTTCTTCCTGTCAGTATTTTGTCACATAAGCACACACTGCTGCTCATCCTGCAAGTGGGGCCAAGAGGCTGTGGTGGAAGCACCTTCTGTTCTGGGTGCCCAAAGAGCATAGTGTGTCCCCTTAGGTGCCACTTTTAGGTAGGATGAGGGTAAAGTCTCCAATGGGCATTATTTTGGTAAAGTCCAGAGCCTCTTTCTCCACGCATACATCAAATACTTTATGTTTAAGGACATGTCTCTAGGTAATCTCTTTAACCCAGCTCTTCCCCATTATCATCTCAAAATAACTATAAAATGTGCTGGAAACATAATGAAATAAAGAAATGTCTGGAACAGCCCAGACTCTATTCCTGCTCCTCTTAGAGAAAGATGTTCTATAATGCTCTATCCAGCAAATCATATCATTCATGGGAACAAAACCCACAATGGATAACTGCTGGGGGGGTCTCTGAGCTGCATTGTGACATGAGGCATACACAGATGAGACTCATCTTCCCTGTGCAAATTTCCTGGGCCTTGGAAGACTGGTTCACAATGCCTCCTAGGTTTTTACTGTCTCTCTGTGCCCATCTATAAGGAAAAAAAAGGTCTTGCTTAACTTGTGTAATTGCCCTGTCTCACTAGACTTGTGCAAGTAGTAAGCACCGCAACCCAAAACACAGTGGAATAAAGCAGTCACCAGTGCACAGGAGATCTGCTCCATGCATACATAGCTGATGTACCTTTTCCAAGGCATCTGTACAGGTGGGCAGCTACTCTACAATGCACACACATTCTTCAAAATATAAGCTCCACATAGTTTTAAGTAATAATAAGTCCTTTCTTATCAATACTAGAAATTTGCATATCACATTTGTCAATGAATATAAAGATCTATTAAAGTCTTTAACTATATTTTAACTGTTTTTTATTTGAAAGTTCAGTTTCTTGACCATCATGACTATCAAGAATTTGAAGAAATCTTCATTACAACTCTTTTTGTTTTTTGAGACAAGGTCTCATGTAGTCCAAGCTGGACCTGAACTCACTATGTAGCCAAGGATGGTCTTGGACTTCTGATCCTTTTGTTTCTATTTCCCATGTATTGGAACCAAGAGAAGAAACCACCTCAACCAATTTATGTGGTGCTAGAGACCAGATCCTTTGCTGATGTTCAGCAAGCTCTCTACCAACTGAGCCACATCCCCACTCCTTCATTAACAAGTCTTGATCAGGAATTACAAACAGTCATTTTAGTGTGAGATCTGATATTAAAAGTTGTTTTTTAGAAACAAGCTAAAGTTCATCTCCAAACATTTGAAAACATTTTATGTTTCATACAATTCAGTATTTCATATCTCCTTTAGTATTTCATATTTTATCATAATTCTATAAAGATAAGTGTAATAATATTTTTTTTACCAAGCCCCAGATAGACATTCATTCCTTTCGTACCACATAATATTATCATTTTCAACATGTATCTTGGTGTTCAAAAACGGGAAAACATTGGTTAAAGAATTGTTGATGAGAAATCTGAAAAACAAAATGGGACTTATATGGGGGCCAAGAATCCAGTTGTTCTCCAATGAAGATCCAGGACAAGGAGTTTCTGTCAAACCCTAAGAGTCAGCTCTTTCTAAAGAAAGAGACCATAAATGTTCCAACAGTCTGGTGGCTTGACAGGACATCAGAAGTGGGGAATTAAACTTCAGATCATGATGGCCTCAGAATCTCTTCTGACCTTTGGACTACCATTCTGTACCCACCAATCAGGATGCCTTACAGCCTCTTCCTTGATGCTGTCTCTTGAATTCTCAGTACAGAAACAGGAAACAGCAATGCAAATAAGAAGCCATCCATATAGAATGCTTAACAGAAAGAGCTTGCCAATAGAAGCATCTATGTGACCTCTATCATTTAGAAAAACATGTGAAAAGACAGACATTGACTTTAGCTCAGGATTATCATCTTTAGTAAACTAGTAGATACAGGGAAAGTCAATTCTCCTATGATTTCTGTTCCTTCCCAATACAAACAGTAGAAACAGGACAGAGAGAGCTAGCTGATCACAGAGTTTTCTCAGTTGTAAACTTTTATCAATCTAAGATTATAAATATAGCTTTTTTGTTTTATTGCCCCTATATATACAATGAATATCCAAGGGCCTCTCTCTTGCAAGATGGTTCATTTATTTCAACATCTACTAAGCATATTCTGTATGAAAAAATTAGGGTATCAAAAACCAAGGTGGTGAGCAACAAAGAAATCATCCCTCCCATCTCCTACAGCAACACTGCAAAGAAAGAGAAAGACTACTGAGTGTGCTTTGACAAGTAAGATGGATAAGGAACAGCTACTCTAGAGCCCACAGTCTCCTCAGAGGGACAGGAAAGGAGCAAAAGATAGACGTGTGTGGCACCAATAGGAAATGTGCTGTTTGGTTCTCCTGAAACAATCTGAGAAGGCATTCCTGAAAAACAGAGTTCCAGGAAGCCAGGAGGTCCAATAAAGACACATAGATGTGCTTCACCAACAAGGAGGCACTTTAGTGGGAAACATGAGGACAACGACTGAAGGTGAGCTTTGTAGACCAAGGTCATCCAAGAATTCTAATGGCATCCAGATGACATCTAATACTAATGGTAACATGTTAGACGGTATTGTGGAGAGCCACAGCCTCCGCCGCCATTACAAGATGGCGCCGGTATCCGGACCTTCTTAAAAGTAAACATCCTGCCACACCCATAAGGGGCGTGCACAAGAGCCTGCTTTCCCCCGCCTCCTCCCGTGGCGTGATCTCCAGCAACCAATCCGCTTCTTATGATCTCCAGCAACCAATCTGCTTCTTATACGTCATAAATGGGACCTTTGGGGCATATATAAGCAACAGCTCTCCCACTTCTCGGCGTCTTTGGTCTTCAGTCTTCAAATAAACTGCTGCAGAAGGATCCTGACTTGTCCTCCCACGTCGTTCTTGCCGGCGAGACGGAAAGCGGTCGGGGACAGGTATCTTCTGTTCATCTATCAACTTAATAGAACTATCTAATGTTGCTGTAATTGTGCTTCTTCTGTTTTTCACATAGACCTCTAGACACTGGAAAGGGGGCATTTTCCACCTGGTACTGTTCTTTGAAACAAATTACTTAGGAGAATTCATGAGCAGTTAATAGAAAGAAAAGCTGCTTCATCAAAGTAGTAAGACTTTACTTTCTGCACCATGGAATGCATAAGCTGACAGAGAACACAGACATATTCCACTATCCATGTGCAAATATCATGAGATCAGATGGACAACATAAGTAACTGGGTATTGCAAGCTGTCAGTCACAGCACACATCATATGTAAAGCATATTTGTGTTCACATGGCAGTAGTTGTATTGTCACAGAGCCCTTCCTGATTTGGACAAACTGCCCTATAATGATGGAAGTATAATCTTCCTCTCTGATGATCTGAGTTGCATCTAAACAGTGTCTGTCTACAAATCATTATTCACTACAAGGTTATGTTTGCCACTCAGCTGTGCATTGATGTCATTTTAACCAAGCTGTCTAATACCAATTCAGTTGGTTATACAATCCTCTGTTTTCTCCCCATTTTGAATGTCCCTTTGTTGTTTATTTCTCTGCTCTCACGTAGAACTTGTCTGAATGGTCTGGGTACTTTCAATTGGGTCTTATCAGGGATCATGGTTATTGGAACTCTGTATTTTACAGCTTCCATCTCATTAATGCCAGCACTAATTTGTGGTCCAATCCAATACCAACCCCATAAGATCTGCATGAATACACACTGGATTTCAATCTGCCATTCAACAAGCATGAAGTCCTTTATGTTCATTATTAGCCAATCAAAGTGCCCCAGATTCTTTTCCCTGCATTTTTTCCATAGCGAAATCATTTCATTATTATCCAAAGCAGTTGCTTGGTTGGAAATATTCAGGAGGGAAAAAAAAATGATATCAATACCAGCCTGTCTTCCTCTTCCTTTTCTCTACAACACAACGGCTTCAACCTGGAAACTCAGATTCAAATTGAGTCATCAACTTGTTTGTCAAAATCCTCCTTCCTTAAAATAGCTCTTGTTCAGAAATATCTCATGGTATATTATAAAACAGGCTTATTTTTCTCACCCTCCAAGGAGCAAAGGGACTGTTGAGATGAAACTAACTTATGCTCTGGGAGAGAATCAAACCAGGTTGACAAACCCAAGCAACCCACTAGATCAATGCCATGTGTGCTGAGGTGACCTCATTCTGAGGCCTGCCATTTTCTTTTCCTGAATGCTGGGGCCTGGGGTCATTATTATGGAATTCTCCTTTGTTCAATTTACATGGTTAAATAATTTCCCTTTCACATCATTTCAAGCCAATGCATCATTACCAAAAGTACTCTGGTCTGCTGTTAACGTTCTCCATTTCCTGTTCTAACAAACTCTGCGTCCTTCAAGTTTCTCGCATAATTTTCTGTTCTGCAACAAATTTCAATTGCAAAATTGGTTCAAGTAGGCTTGGCTGTTCAAATTTTGAAATAAATTAAAACTAGGGAGGACATTAGTAAATAAAGGAAGTAACAAATGGTAGGATATCTCATTCAGTGAATGATGTAGTGAAAATCAAGTCATTTTCTGCTTCCTTATTAATGATCAAAGATAGATCTCAAAAGTGAGTCTTTTCTCATACAATGAAGGCCTGAGAACTGCTACCTTTCTACCCTTGAGACCTTATTCTATGTGCTGTGTGCTCCAGGAAGTGGATTCTGAAGTGCAGAAGTGACTCAGAAATTCTTTTTTTTTTTTTATTTTTTGGTCTTTTTTGAAACATGGTCTTCCCTGTAGCTCCAACTGATCTGGAACTCACTATGTAGATCAGGCTGGCCTTGAACTCATAGAGATCTGCCTGCCTCTGCCTCCTGAGTGCTGGGATTAAAGGCATGCGCCATCATGCCCAGCTTCTGAAATATTTTTGACAGAAGGCAGAGCTGTCCCCAGTCCAGGCAAAAGGAATGGGCTTTCTCACCTCCTGTCTAGCAGCCAGCCATTGGATGTGGCCTGTCTTCGTAAAGGAGGGGTGAATTTTGACAAGAATGCTAATTCCCATGGAGGGATATCAGTCAGCCTTGCAGCCATTAAGAGAACAAATCCTTGGTCAATTAGAGGTTGAGAGGGATGCAGGGCAGCAGACAAGGCACATGGCAGCCCTTTATCCTATGAAACACCTGATTAACTTCCCTAGGCGGAATAGGCTCCATTTTGCCAAAGTCACTTTGATCGTATTTGAGGTCCAGCACCAATCTGCTAAACACTTTATTGTTACAGGTTTTCTTAATATTCTTATTTTCATAAAGCACAATCTCTATTATTTGTGGCTTAGAAGACAGGATTGGTATTTAATCTCAGATCAGCTACTTCTGTGACACTTAACCTCTGTATGCCTTTGTTTCTTTAGCAGTACAGCAAGGATGACAGTATTTACTATACCGTCCTCATAGGGCTATAAAATGCAGCAATGCACATGAAACATCATATAAACAATAAGATGTTATACAGAGTTTATAATATTTGGCAAAGAGAACACGCTTTTTAAAAATCTGTGTCAAATGGATATAAGAATATGATTACAACTTCCCCATCTCTCCAAGAGTCTATGGCCTCTGGCTTCCTTCCAGCACATTGCCAGTCTGGGTCTCTCTCTGCCAGTTTGGGTGGAAAACAAGTAGGATTTAGTGTGACGTGAGGGCAAACCCTCTGCTGTAACAAATAACATAGTACCAATGTTCTGTGTTCTGACATCATGGCTTTAGTCTTGAAAAACCTCAGGGGGTCTCCAGGAACAACTGATATCATTGCTCAATTTTTATCTAAAAAAATAAATCTATACCAATTGTGGCTAAACAAAAATTATCTTTATGATAGATCTTCTCTAATGCTCAAATAGGGAATATTAAACAAGTATACCCAGCCATCTAACCTGTTGTTAAGGTATCTTAAAAGCATTATGGTATGATACCTTAAAAGCATTATGGTTCTACAATCTTTAACCCCTATATTGGTTATTTTTCTGTTGCTATGATAAAGTGTGCATGACCAAGGCAACTTATAGAAGGAAGAGTTCATTTGGGCTTAAGGTTCCAGAGGGCTAAGGGTCCATCATGGAGCAAGAGGCAGCCCGAGCAGAAAGCTGAGCACTCACATCTTCAATGACAAACAGGAAGCAGAGAGAATGTAAAACTCAAAGTGGGGCCGGCTATCTACTCTCAAAGCCTCCCCCAAGTGATATGCTTCCTTCAGCTAGGCCACACCTCCTAAAGGTTACATGACCCACCCCCAATTGACCAAGTAGTAAATGCTTGAGCCTATGGGGGACACTTATTCAAAACCACCACAATCCCCAATTCCAAAATCCAGAAAGCTTCCCACACCAAGTTTTCCCACAATCCATTTGGTGGGAATATGAGATTGTCAATGAACTTCAGCTGTGGAGATAGGGTCTAACCGGCGGAAGCAGATCACCAGGATAGTGTCAGAACAGTTCCTGGTTCTGGCCTCTCCACTTCCTAGTTTGAACAGCCTCCACTCGTGCTTCCACTGTGACTTAGCCTCTCAAACGTGCTTTTTTCCACTATGACAGGCTGAAACCTTCTGAAACTTGGAACCCAAATAAAATTGTCTCCCCTTGAAGTGTTTTTGTCATGTATTTTGTCACAGTGATGCAAAAATAACTAACATAGGGGCTGGAGATATGCCTCAGCAGTTAAGAACACTGATGGCTCTTGTAGAGGACCCAGATTCAGTCCTCAGTACCCACATGGCAGCTAACAACCATTCATAACTCCAGTTCCAGGGGATCCGATGCCCTTTTCTGACCTCCTGGGACATTGCATGACACAGGTGCAGGCAATACACTCATATACATAAATTTAAAATAATAAATAAAATATTTTTAAACTAATAGCTCTGATAATAGCTAACACTAAGATGTTGTTGTGTCAGAAATTATGCTAAATACTTTGCATCTACTGTCTCAATTAATCCTCACATTATCTTATGAAATATAGCTTAACATCCATCTCATTTTACAAATGAAGAAACTGAGCCACAGAGAGAGTATATTAACTGCCTAAGTCACACAACAAATATGTGGTGGAACCAGAGACTGAAACCAAGCAGTGTGACTCCAAACGCACCTGTTCCCTTTGCAGTAAGATCACCTTGGTGAATCCAACAGAAGCCAGCAACAGGCAGACTCAGTTGCTCCTCAAGTCACATTTAAAGAATCTGTGGTGACTTTAAGCATACAGTAACTTCTACTGATAGTAAAGCAGCAGAAGTCATAGGATCTGTGTAAATGTGAGTGTGTGTATACGTGTGCATGTATGTATATATAGTTTAAGGAACTGGCTCACACAATTGCCAGTTTGGCTGGCAAGTCCAAAATCTGTAGAGCCACTAAGTGGGTGGGAGACTTGAGAGATCCATTTTCACCAGAGTAGGCTGCATCTATGCATCTTGTAGTACAGTTCAGTTCACGAATGACAAAAATCCAACTGGAAATGGGTTCAGCAAATAGGGGGGTTGTATTTAGGATGCTGGATAAATGCATCTCCTTCCTTCAGTGCTTAAAGTCAAACAGCTGGCAAAAATTTCACCAGTAACAACCAATCAAGTGGCAGCATGGCACAGCACACTTCTGAGCATGACCTTCAGCCTAGTCTCATCCCATCCATCCACCACTGCCCACTCTTAGCTCATCAACCTCGGCACTAGGGAGTCAAAAAATCCTGATCTGCAGTCAATTTGTGCTAAATCCAAAAAGGAACGAATGGAGGATATCTGTACACTTCTGATATTGGATTGGGAGAAATTACAAACTACTCCTAAGAAAAGATAAAATGGGAGGAGACACCCATCACCTATTTTCTCTGATAGGCTCTTCAGGTAAACTGGGGGACTAGAGTGCATGGAGGTGAGGGTTGAAAGACATGGAATAATCTCAACCCAGGGGACTTGGCACATGGGAATGTGATCCACCCCAGTTGGCTGGGGTGAACTGTCACAGAGGTCATCTCATAGAATCAGAATACAGAAGAGCTGGCTGTGGTGGCCCATGCTTGTAATCCCAATACTCAGGCTGAGGCAGGAGGATAACAAGTTTGAGACCAGACTGAACTACATAGCGAGTCTAAATAAATAAATAAGTAAACAAAGTTTTTAAAATACAGAACAGCACATGAGTGTTTCAATGACTTCTCACAGGTACAGCCACCCCCTTCCCCACTCCCCTTTTCTCTATCCTTTCCCAAGGTAAAGAGAGAGAGAGGGAGAGAAGCCCAGGCTTTAAATAACCCAGACTGGAAAAATAGGAGTTCTCAAATACAGTGGAAGGGTGGGGGAAGGAGCTCATCTACATTATATTAGAGTAGACCGTTTATCACAATAAACTGAAGACAGATGGAATGAAGTGACAAGAAACCATCCAAACACACTACAGCAAAGGAAGAGGGTGAAGTGCCAGGCCAGAGACAGAAAAGCAGGAAGGACCAAGACCAGAGAGGAGGCGAAGGGAAAGCCGAGCAGGGCCCAGGGCTGTGGCCTGGCCAGATCTCCCAAGCAGGACCTAGGCTGAGCTTCCCTAGGCTCAGTCTCCAGACTCCTGCAGGGAGAAGGATTCCCTGCCCATCCCACCTTGAGTCACCAGACAACCTCTGATTGATTCCTTTTCCCTTTAAAGTAATCAAAGCTGGGTTTTGATGTTTGAAAGCGAGAATCTAAATAGACCCTGATGGTGAGAAATTAATTCACTTAAATAGAAAACTAAGGTTAAATAACAAAGAATTAAGAGCTACAAAAGAGGTGTAAATGTTTCAAACTTTGCCAATATATAATAAAATAAAAACAGGAGGTGGGGGGGGAAGTGGGGGTGCTGATTTCATCTCTCTTAGCAGGTAATTAATAGATTCCAATTCAAATGGAAACATGCAGTCTTAAAACCATAATGACTCATAATACTTTCATAATCATTTAATACATCTGAGAGTGATATTTTAGGGAATACAGGTGAGGACGCTTAAGTTCAAAAATAATAACTGACTTAACCAAAATGTAACAGCTGGCCCATTCCATCAAAAGTTCAGCAACTGTAGCCACTAGGTGTCAAGCGTTATACTAAGGCCTGGGCTTACTGTGGAGGACAGTTGCCACCATCTCTGCCTCCATGGGGCTGACAGTCTAGTATGGAAGCCAGAGAAAAGGAGAATAAGATAAAAGCATGATGTTACAGCAGTGATGACTGTGAAGAAAGGAGCAGGTACTACGTGCAAGAGTAGCAGGTGGAAACCCACTCGACACAGTGGTACAGGAGAGCTGGCATCCAAAAAGCAACTTAGAGTTGGGAAGGAACTAGTTGTTTCTCTAGAGAGAGACCAAAGGGGAAATAATTCCAGACAGATGGGGGAGCAGCATGCACCAAAACTAAGAAAAGAATTGGCATGCTGGAGAAGAGAAACTATGACCTAACTAGGAGAGGCGCAAAGCACAGAAGGAGCTCAGTCACATAGGTTTGTGTGGACACAGAACGGCACCCAGTTTTCCTTCCAATAGCAATGGGAATCTTCTAAGTGATCTCCACCAGAAAAAGGCACGATGAAACTTCTGAGGTGTAATGACTACCATGGCTGAGGGGTAAGGTGGAGGGGGTTGGAGTCCAGGAGTTTTCCAGTAAGGGTTGATGGTAATAGAAACAGAGAGAAGTGGGTAAACTGGAAAGGTCCAAAATGCTAGTAATAGACTAGGTGTGAGAAGTAAAGGAGAGAGGATGGCCCTCTGGTTTCCACTTTGGACTACTAGGTGACATCATTTACCAAAATGGTGAAGGCTTTGGAATAAAGGTTCTGGGAAGTGACTATTAATTTATAGCTGGGCCTGAGAGATGGCTCAATAGGTAAAGACGTCACCAAGCATGATGACCTGACTTAGAGTCCTTGAATCACATGAGGGAAGGAAAAAACCAATTCTCACAAGGTGTCTTTATACACATACCATGGCAGAGATGATAGATTAGATTGGTAATAGGTGATAGATGATAGGCAGATAGGTAGATGATAGAATAAATTTTAAAAATTTATAGTTACTTCACAATGTATTTGCAAAACATCCGTGAATTGATGCCTAGTAAGCTGTTAGACCTCAAGCTCAGAAGAAAAGTTGGGGCTAGGCTCACCATCACATAAATGGTGTATAAAAACATGCCACTAGATGCTCAGCTTTAAATGGAACATCTATATTACCCACTCCAAAGAATAAAGGCTCTGGGAAATGACTGTTAATTTATAGCTGGGTCTGAGAGATGGTGGTGGTGGGGGGATGAGAGGGAGAAAGTGAGACTATAAACGCTCAAAGCCAACCCTGAGTGATGTACTTCCTCTAGCAAGGTTCTACCTTCTAAAGGTTCCATAACCCTCACAAACAGCTCTACCAACGGGGTACAAAAGCACTCAAATACATGAGCCTACAGGGGACAGTTTTCATTCAAACCACCACAATATAAGAAATTATGAAAGAACAACACATTCTGAAAAAATAAAATAAACCATGGCACTAGAGATGGCCTAAAGGGAGTGTGTGGAAAACCAAGAAAGCTGATGAATAGCCCATGGAAAAACCCAATGCTTAAAGGAAATAAAACAGGGAGAAGGTGGTGCTCTAGATATCAATAGAAGAAAATAATTTAAAGAGGTGAGAGATGGAATTAAGGCTGTAACTCAGCTGGTTAGAGTACTTGCCTAGCACACATAAGGCCCTGGGTTCAATCCACAGCACCAATATGAACCAAGCATAGTAGTGCACACCTGTCTGTAATCCCAGGTCTAGAATCCTAGCACTTGTGAGTTGGATGCAGGAAGATCAGACATTCAAGATTATCTTTGGCTACACAGCAAGCTCAAGGCCAGCTGGGAATACATGGCCCTGTCTGAATCAATCAACTGAGAAGGGAGTTGACACTGCTGACTGTAAAGAAGGTCTGTGCTATTGGGTAATTAATAAAAGTAACAGTATATTGGGTGAGGCTGCTGAGAAAAGCTAGCTCTTTCTCAGGGGTTTGACAATGAAAAGAAGCAAACACTGGAGCAATTTTATTAAAAGAGCTGAGTAAAAGGAGCCAGGAGTGGTGGCGTGGAATCTTAATCCCAGCACTCAGAAGGCAGAGGCATGTGGATCTCTGTGATATCAGGGCTGGCCTGGTCTACATAGTGAGTTCCAGGCCAGATGGGGCTACAGGGAGACCCTGTCTCAAAACAAACAAACCAACAAATGAATTGGGTAAAAGGAGGCATTTGAGGGGAGACAGGGAGAAGAGCACAAGACTCGTAACAGGTGGCAGGAGAGTGTGACAGAAAAGCCAGGAAGGCTGGAGACCTGGAGATAGATAATAGTACTCCTGGGAACCTGAGGGCTTGTTTTCTCAAAGGTCTGGTCATCACTGCAGTTAGTTGGGAAAAGTGGAGGAATGGTGGGAGGCTTGAGGGAGTGAGTTGTTACATGGTGACTGGGAGTGTGGGAAAGCTGGTTCCTTAGGTCGAAGGAAGGGCTGCACCAGTACAAGGTAGCAAGGCCCAGATGTTTGGGTAGATGTGTGGGTAAATTCCAGGTCAGGAGTGAATGTGACAAAAGATGGAAAAAAAAAATCAAGGGAATCCAGTTTGTCCAAAGACACTGATAACGGTGATATATCATGGGCTCTGAGCTGGATGATGAAGAGAGAAAGGCTAGGAGGGGGCCTTGAATTATAGAGAGAGGAGGATGATGGCTAGAAAAGAGCACAGTGATAGAGAACTGCTGCAGCAGGAAAGCCAGAGAGATGATGGAAAGTAGAGAAGGCTGCAGTCGAAGGGGACAGAGAAGAGCAGTAACTTGGGCAACGTGGTCTATGTGATGAGTGTGCCAGCAGCAACAGGATAGAGAGGAACACAGTCAGCAAGCCAGGTGTCAAATGGGTATTTTCTAGACACTGAAGACTCCAATTGCGATGACGAGTGTTAGGGTAGCTGGGAAGACTGCTGTTGGCCATGGTGACTGTGTCATGACTAAGGCTGAAGGGCAGGCTCCAGCACCAGGATCCAGCACCTCGTTCAGCACCTTTCTCCTGCAGTTGGACTAGCCTGCTTTTTTCTGCAGGGAGCTCTTTTTTACTTTCTCACATTTCACATTCATAAGTTGTGAGGAGATAGTAGGGAAAAGAGAACACAGCCTGGTATGTCAGCCTAACTAAGACCAGAGCCAGGAAAGTTTGACTTGTTGGTAAATTGTGTTGACAACTCCCCGCCACACATGCGCACATACACATACAAAGATGCCTCACTAGGGCTGGAGAGATGGCTCAGCAGTTACGAACATTTGCTGTTCTTTGAGAGGGCCCAGGTTCAATTCTCAGCACCCACACAGTAGCCAATAACCATCTACAACTCCACTTCTAGGGAATCTGACACCCTCTTCTGGGCATTGCCCAACATGGGTGCACTTGCATACATGAATGCAAAACACACAAACACATAAAATAATAAAAATAACTAAAAAGTATTTTTTAAAAAATATCTCACTAGGAGTCATAGCAACAAGATGCAGGTGCCCAGATAAGGCTGTAAGATCTCCCAGTGGAAGTGTTTTGCACAGTTACAGAATAAGGAAAAGACTAGGAAATGTTGCATTACATTACATCATCATTAGGTGCCATACTATGTAAGTCTCTGCAGGTTGTGTATTACAACAACATTCACAGTGTAGACACCATACGTTTGTGTATTTTTTCCGACAAGATTTTGCAGTTGGTAGTTGTGTTTTGTTCTGATTATCAATATATTGTCTAACAGGCAGAAGTAAAATTGCTTGGAGGAAAAGGTGAAATTTTTAAAATTCATGTAAAGATGTCCCTTTAGGCCAGCAGTAGCCCTTAGTCACGGTGCCAGATGCCATCTTTTACGTTATTTCTGGTCATCAACTCACAACCTTCATAATAATAATTTTAGATGATGAGAAGCTCAGGGAAGTTCAATAATGTGGTAAGAGCCAACCACACACTGGAATGAGGCTGAACTGAAATGTTTATCCAGATCAGTCAATTCCACAGACTGCATCTTTCTCTCTCTCCCCCATACTGCCTCTCCCAGGAATCCTTACGTGGAAGATGCACTAACTTCCACAGAGCTTTGACTCTGTCTCACACGCTCTCCTGGATGCTTCCACACACAACAGCAGGGTAGGTCTTAATTCTATGCTAAAGATAAGGAAATAGTCCCACAAAGGTTACATCATATACTGAAAGACACACCACTTAGCAAATTCCCTGTTTACTGTCTCTTTCTCCCCCTTCTCATCCCACGTCATCAGTGACTATTCTAGCCGCTCATACCCAGTTTTTTCAGGCAACCCATAAACACAACTCAATATCCTCTCTCCTGTTTACCATAATATATATATATGTATTTATATATATTCTTTTTAGCATAATCACCATCATCAATGATCATTTATAAAAGTAAACAAGGTAGCAATTATCTGGTAAAGCATTGGTGTCCCAAAAAATAAATAAATGAACATCAAGTTAGAGTCAAGCAACAACTTCATTTCACTGAATAAATTTTGAGCTCTTTTTGTTGACGCATATAGTTTTCATTTGGTTGACTTATTAATTTCACCCTAAAGATTAATTTAGCCCTCTATAAAGAGCATAAGAATTAATATTCAGCCAAGATATGAATCTTTCTTCATTTTCATTTTAGTGGAAATCAATTTGATAAGCTACTGTTGAGTGCAATTTGTTACTTGTTCACGCCCACTTTTCTGCTCAAGTCGAAGTATTTGAAAATATCTGTATGAACACTTTCTGTCAATACTCTCAAGATTTATGTCGCCGAGTTACTGTAACTATTATCTCTGAGAGCATTATGAATTATGCCTTGTGGTGCTAGATTTTATTGGTCCTATGCAATATAGAAGTGATCAATTTTTTTAAAAAAAGCTCACAGTAAGTTTTATCTCTAGCAGGTAGAACATAGAAATGACCTCTAGATGGAAAATATATAACCTGGCCTCTATCAGAACTTGAAATTAAGGGGAGGAATTGCTTATTTTGACTCACTGTTACAAAGATTTCAGGCCATGGTAGGGAAGAACAATGAAGCTTACATCATGCACTCAGAAAGGGGGGTGGGGTGGACAAGATGGCTCCAGGGACACATCTCTCAGCCCCCAATGATCTACTTCCTACTGCTAGGCTCCACCTCCTAAAGTTTCCAGAACCTTCCAAAATACCACCTCGTGTTAGAATCCTAAACCTTTAACATATGAGTCTGTGGGGGACATTTCATGTTCAAACCAGAACACAGCCTTCCTAATGTTACCTTGTCTGGTTTCCAGGCATTTCCATGCAATCTTCAGTCTATTTCCTATGACACTCACTAGGCAGAATGCTGCTCTAGCAGATCCCTAAGCCACATCCTGAATTTATCTATCTTCACAGAGATGTATTGTCCCTTAGTCTAAAGGCTCAAGTTAAAATCAGGAAGTCTGCAGAAAAGTGCTCCCCGTAAAGGTGACAAGGTAGTATCTGCTCCAGGTTCTCCTGTGGCTTCTGGTGGCTTTCTGGCAATCTTTGGTATTCCTTGGCTTATGGTTGTTTGATTCCAAGTTCTGTCTTTATGCATATTGAGTTCTCCCTGTTTACATATCCATGTCCAAATTTCTTTTTGTAATTTATTATTTTTGTATTGCCTATGTGTATGTAAGTGCACCTGTGTTGTGCAATGCCCACAGAGAACAGAAGAGGCCATCAGATCCCCTGGAACTGGAGTTACGGACAACTGTTAGCTGCCATGTGGGTTCTGGGATTCGAACCTGGATCTTCTGCAAGAACCACCAGTGTTCTTAACCGCTGAGCCATCTCTCCAGCCCCAATCACTCCTTTTTTTAAAAAACTATTTTATTATTTTTATTTTATTTGTATGCATGTATTGTCTGCATGCTGCATGTAGTTAAGTGCACCTGTGTCGTGCTGGGTCTTCTGCAAGAACAGTGTTCTTAACTGCTGAGCCATCTCTCTAGCTCCTCAAATTTCCTTTTTTGAAAACAAATAATTCACTGAGTGTGGTGATGCCTGCCTTTAATCCCAGCCCTCAGGAGAGAGGCCAGCCTGATCCATCCAGTGACTTCCAAGCAGGCTGGGGCTAGGGAGACACTGTCAAAAACAAAACAACAAAAAAACCAAATAATTGAAACCAAACATGGTAGTGCACATTTTTAATCCCATCACTCATTACTCAGGAGGCAGAGGCAGACGGATCTCTGAAAGGTTGAGGTCAGCCTGGTCTACATAGTGAGCTCCCAGCCAGCCAGCTGTGGCTACAGGGAGACCCTAATCTATTTTCTGTTCCTATAATGAAATACCAAAGACTGGACAACTTTACAAAGAAAACACATTTACCTAGCTCACAGTTCTGTAAGCTCAAAGGACTCAGGCTCACTGGATGAGCCCCAGTAAGGCCCTCCCTTAGTGCATCCCATCATGACTAATAGAAATGGCAGGAGCACCAATGCGGGAAGAGACCACATAACAAAACCCAATGCAAGAAAACCACTCAGGGCTCAAGTTCACTCTCAAGAAGGCCTAGGGCTACATTAATTCCCTTTCAAGGGCAACTACTCCATCAGGTCCCACCTTCTAAACTTCCCATTACCTTCCACACCACCACACTTGGGGCTAAGCTTACCACTTATGAAACTTGGGAGGCTCAAACCATATCCAACCCTAGTGCCTGTCATGCTAGGTTTGGAGACTTGCCACATCCCAGTGAAACCTCATCTTAACTTTTTCAAATGAAGTCACATTCTGAGGAAATGGGGGTAGAACTTCAACATTTGGATTTGGTAGCATAATTTAACTTCATAATCGCTCAACATCTGCATCTGTCCCACCATCTCCCCTCTTAAAAATGTAACTAAGAACACCACACCTACTGATTCATTCTTCCCTTTCACAGGCAGAGTCTCACTACAGTCTTGCTTGCTTTCTCCCTCCATCTATTCTTAACCTCTTTATTCTACCTATTGCTTGGATTAAGCCTGAGACCTTACACATGCTGGGCCTGTGCTCTCCCATACTGCTATGTCCCCAGCTCCCTTAATCTGCTTTAATCTAGGCTGGTACTACTTGTCCTCAGCCTCCTTTCACGTTATCTGACTTTTTTATCTCAATTTTGCTAAATCTCTCTGTACCTGTGGAGAGTGACTCTGGTTCGCCTTCAGAAAGTACATACTTCCTCTTGTGGTGTTGGTTTCGCCCTTGAGCTTTTCCTCTTCCCTATTGCCAGATCCCTCTGCAGCATCCTCTGGGGACTGTCTAGGATTTCTGTCCCATGTCACCACTCTTCACTCATTCACACTCAGGCCATCAACCACCATCTGCCCACTGATGCCCCAAGTCCCTAAGTCTAGAACATATATTTTATCCTGACTCTAGAATATGATCAAAGATTTTACTTCCCACCTGTGTGTCCCAAGCCACTAAAATCCAAAGTACTTAAATGGTTAGAAATGCTCTAACCCCATAGGCATGACCTGAATTCAATACCTAGAATTCACATAAAAACAATTAAAAGGGTGCTGGAGAGATGGCTCAGCACTTAAGAACTCTTACCGTTCTTGCAGAGGACCTAGGTTTGGTGCCCAGCACCTGTGCGGCAGCTCACAACCACCAATAACTCCAGTTCCAGAGGATCCAATGCCCTATATCCTCTTCTGGTCTCTGTGGGCATCACAAACATGTGGTACATTTACAAACACCCAGGCAAAACACTCATACACATAAAATAGTTTTTTTTTTTTTTTTTTTTGGTCTTTTTGAGACAGGGTCTCCCTCTAGCCTCAGCTGGCCTGGAACTCACTATGTAGACCAGGCTGGCCTTGAACTCACAGAGATCCACCTGCCTCTGCCTCCCAAGTGCTGAGATTAAAGGTGTGCACCACCACACCAGCCATAAAATAAATTTTTTTTAAGAAATGCTACACACCTTTTAAAAATGTGGTGGTGCACACCTTTAGTCCCAGCATTCAAGATCTGTGTGATCAAGGCCAGCCTGGTCTTCATAGCAAGTGCCAGGCCAGTTGGGGGTACAGGGAGACCTCCCAAAAAAGGCTAAAAAGCTGGGTAGGGTTGGTACATGCTTTTAATTCCAGCACTGGGGATGTGAAGACAAGCTGATTGCTGAGGCTCACTGACTAGCCAGCCTAGCCTACTTAGTGAGATTCAGACCAGTAAGTAAGAGACACCGTCTCAAGAAAAAAAAAAAAAAAAAACCCAAAAACAAAACAAAAAAAATAGCCCCCATCCTACAGTCTCCACAGGCATGCACATGTACCCACACATTCACATGTACCCCCTGGACCACAATCCTGGACACATGTGCACACACACACACAAACACACAATAAAAAAAGGGGGCCTTGGGAATGTGTTGCACATTTTAGAACAGGGCTTGGAGTAGACGCCTGAGTAGCTTAACCTTTGGATAGTTCATACAGCATGTTCTAGTTTCATTTCTGTTGCTGTGATTAAAAAAAAACAACAAAAACACAAAAAAACAAAAAACACCTTGTTTCAGCTTACAATTCCTGGTCACAGTCCATCATTATGGGGAAGTCAAGGCAGGAAATGCAAACAGCCAGTTATATCACATCCACAGTCAAGAGCAGAGAGAAATGAATGCACACGCTCACTTGCTTCCTGCCTATCTTCACTGGGCTTTCTCTACTTAAACAGTTCAAGACCCCCTGCCTAAGGAATGGTGCCACCCTTAGGTACCATTGATGTGAGTCTTCCCACATCAACGAACTTAAGACAGTCCTCCATAGAGATGCCACCAGGCCAACCTGAAGTAGACAATCCCTCACCAAGACTCTCTTCAGCAGTGATTCTAGGTTGTACTGAAAATTAAAGTTAAATTTCACACATGACAAACAATGAACTACTGTTGCTCAAGGCTACCAGAGGCCCAGAAGGCACTGTTCCATCCCAAATGTGCTGTAGTCTGCCAAGTGTGCTAGTGTATGCTTGATATCCCAGTACTTGGAAAACTAGTAGTTCAAGGACAGCCTGAACTATACAACAAGACCCAGTCTGAAGAAAAAATAGAAAACAAAAATCTTACCCTTCCAGCATGGTCCCTGGGTCCCTGAGGCTCTCATCTGGACTCAGGGTCAACTCCTCCATGGAGTATGTAAACATTAACAGTGACCATGGTGGTCCTTTCAGGAGCAATATAAAATGGCTTGATTCTTTCAAAAATTGAAGAGAAATTATATGGACCTATATTATTATTTTTTCATTTGATTTTATTTTTTAGGAGTAGTAGATCCACAAAATACCTAAGGTATAAAACAGCCTGCCTGGGTCTGCTTTCTCCCTCTGACTATTCTATACCTCTCTCTTAGCTACAAAGAACAGATGAATAAATTAACATACACTGCAGACCAAAGACTGAATGTCTAACTGGGTAGCCATCCAAGGAAGATTTGCTTCAATTTGTTGAAAAACAAAAAGAACACCTTTAATTTTTTAATTAAATATTTGTAATTGTAAGAAAGCATATGAGCATTGTAGGAATTTCAGAGAACTCACAAAAGTTTAAAGACAGAAATAGAAATCACCTATAATGCCAGAGAGAATCACTACAATTTGGTGTGTTTTCTTCCAGTATCCACGTTTATACATACATATTTTTTAAACAGCTTTATTGATGTATAACTGATATTTTTCTTAATCAAAATTATCATCTTTGCATACTTGCAATTTTATTGAGTAAATTCCTATAACATTAAATATCTGTGATTGTTAATGCTTACATAACTAATATTTTCATACAAAGATTTTTGTCCACATTTATAATTATTTATCTGGATAAACACTTTTAAGGCTCATCCCCAGGAACACAATTAAAAAAGAAAAGTCTTTAAGTTAAAATGTACCCTAAATAATGGGTTCTTCTGATGGTGGGTGCAAAGCTGATAAGAACAAACAGGATAAAGGACTGAAGAGAGGCTTACTACTTGAAGCACTAGGGACAATCTCAAAGCAGTAGCCCCAGAAAACAAAGCCGGCTATTTTTATTGGGACAAATGCATGCACATTAATGCAGGAAAGACCCTTAATCCTACCCCAAGGCAGATGCATTATTTCTTTTCAACACTTAGTATGCACGCATGCATGTCAAGGCACGCATGCATGCCAAGGCACACATACATGTCAGGGCACGCATGCTGAGATCAGAGAACAATTTGAAGAAATTTGTTCTCTCCTTCCATCATGTGGGTTATAGGGCTCAAACGGAGGTGGCCAGGCTTGTAGGCAAGAGCCTTGATCTGCTGAGCCATCTCCCTGGCCTGGCTGATACATTCTTGAGCACGATCAGTTTGAAATAATCTTTTTTTTTTGAAGACAGGGTCTCAGTATGTAGCCCTGGCTGGCCTGGAACTCATTATGTAGACTGGGCTGGCCTCAAACTCACAGTATTCCACCTGCCTATCTCCCAAGTACTGGGGTTAAAGCATGCACCACCATGCCTGGCTTCAAAGCCATAGTTCTTCGTACACTACTTGTTCAAAAACTGGAGGGTGTGAAGTAGTCTTCTGGGCAGAGAATTTCAGATTACAAGCAGTGAAGTTTATTCTAAGTCAGCCTAACAAGGTGAGTCAGAATGACTAGGCCATTTGGACTGGTTCCTTGTGAATTTCTCTGGAGGGACACATCTGAAACAAAAAGCAACATTAGAGGCACACTTACAGTCATTTAAAGGGCCAGCAGCTTTTTCTGCAAAGCATTACTTTTTTCCTGGATATATCTACCTATGGACTAACAAAGGAACTGCCTCAAAAGCTATAAACATTTTAAGGGCTTGCAACATATTGCCATTGGAAGGGAGCCTCCTCCTCTTGGGGAGGGGGAGGTATTTGTTTATATTTTTAATTGAATTTTTGCAATTTCCAAACAATATAATTTGATGGTATTTAGATCCCTTCCCTTACCCAAATCTCCCCTTACTACTACCCACCCAATTTACTCCACTGTGTATATTACCACCTATAGAGTCTGATTTGTGTCCTACGTTCTTCAGTCTGGGTCCATCCATTGGACCCTGGTTAATCTATCGAGTCCCATCCTCCTAAGAGACTATCTCTTCTCGAACTCAGAGCAAAGGTGACACGGCATGTACAAATACCAGGCAAGCTCAAACTACACAAAATCCTAGCATAGATACAGGGAAGTGGGCAAGAAATCCCAAGTTAAGGAAATTTTTTGGTATTTTTGAGGCAGTGCCCTGTAGCCCCCAGCTGGCCTAGAACTATGTAGGCCAGGCTGTCCTTGGTCTCACAGGATCTGTATCCACCTGCCTCTGCCTCCCAAGTGCTGGGATTAAAGATGTGAGACAGACATGAGTCATGCTGGGGAGCCTGCTTCTTGATCTTGTCATCCGATTCATCATCTAATGACCAATTCCAAGCACTGTTTTTTTTTTTTTTAAATATTTTATTATTTTTATTTTTTATGTGTATGAGTGTATTGCCTGCACGTATGTGAGTAACCCCATGTCATGCAATGCCATGGAGGTCAGAAGAGGGCTTTGGATTCCCCTGGAACTGGAGTTAAGGACAGTTTATGGCTGCCATGTGGGTGCTGGGACTTGAACCAGGGTCCTCTGCAAGAGCAGTCAGTGCTCTTAACCACTGAGCCATCTCTCCAGCCCTTTTTTGTTTGCTTGTTTGAGACAGGGTCTCCCTGTAGCCTCAGTTGGTCTAGAACTTGCTATAGAGACAAGGCCGACTGATCTCACAGATCTGCCAGCCTCTGCCTCCCAAGCTCAAGGACTAAAGGCATGTGACAGCATGCCTGCGTTTTTTTTGTTTTTATTTTTTTAATTTTTGTGGATATCATGCACTATATCTTAACAGTATTTAGACAACCTCTCTTATTTGCAACTCCTCCATAAGCCCCCACCCCCACCCCCCCGACAGGATTTCATGTGTTCTGTAATATATGTTAAGGTCTAACAAGTCAAGTGTACCCTGATGTTCCTCAGTGTTATTTCATCCACTGGAGCCTGTTTAGCCTGTCTAGTGTTACTTCCTTAAAGAAGATCTACACTCCCTCACCCAGAGTGCCAAGAGTTCCCTGGCTAAGATTGGGGTCTCTTGGCCATTTCCCCAGTTCTATGCTGGTTTTATCTGATTGAGGTTGCATAGGTCTTGTGCATGTTGTCACCATTGTTATAAGCGCACATGAGCAAGTTCCCAGGAGCCTGCCTGTAAGACTGTTTCCTTATGGTCATGCACACTGTTTTAACATTTGTAACTTTACAATGTTTTTTTTTAAATCTGTTAGGTTCAGTCTCCACTGTTTATCTTATTTAGGTTTCTTCTGTTTTCCGGAAATTTTGCTGGTTTCCCTTTTACCTTTCTTGTCAGATAAAGGGAGGGCATGCCCGTAGAGAAAGGTCTGACAATGAGACAGAAAAAGGCAAAGAGAGGGCAGGGGAGGACACTAAACAGACGCCAGAGCTATGCTAGCCCAACTCAGCCTCATTTAGCAACTGAAGAATTCCAGATTCTAGCAGTGTTTGCTGAATGCATTCACACAAGGCATGTCTGTTCTTTCCCCTTTACTGTCAATATACAACTTTTAATCAATTATAGATGCTTTATGTTTTAAGGTCCAAAGAATATAGGCAAAGCTATTGTATGTTTAGAACTATGAGATGTTTCTTAGCACAGAGATCATCCCAGACCAGTACCCCTAGATTTCTTGAGAAGGAAAAAAAAGACTTTAACAGATGTCTTAATTTCATGGATATCAAAGTTCTGAAGTTGTGTGTGTGTGTGTATGTCTGTGTGGTATATGTACACATGCATACGCCTGTGTGCATGCATGTGAAGGCCAGAAGAGGACATTGGATATCCTTCTCTATTACTTTTTGACTTACTCCCTTGAGATAGACTCTTCAATGAACCTGAGGCTTGCTGTTTTCAGCTAGACTGGCAGCCAGCAAGCCCCAGTTATCCTCCTGTCTCTACTCCACAGAGTTAAGAGTCACAGATGGACACAGCCAAAACTAGCTTTTTCCATGAGTTCTACGGATCAGAATTCAGATCCTCATGCTTTCACAGCAAACACTTTACCCAATGAGCCATCTCCCCAGCCCCTGAACTTTTAATTTTGTCAAGCTGTCAAGCCTATCAAGCTATAAATCCATCCCCAAGACACACAGACAGACAGACAGACAGACAGACAGACAGACAGACACACACACACACTCACAGAGTTTAACTTATATAATCTAGAGCATTAGAACAGCTTCTATGTGGTCATGAAATGATGTGCTGAAATAGACACTTCGACAAAAGGTCCGCAGCATGGGAGGGGGATGTAGCTCAGTGGTAAAGAACTGTCTAGCATGCATAAGACCCTGGGTTCAATTCCCAGCATCTACGAAAAGAAAAGATAGAAAAAAAGCATGTGAAATTTCTCTCTGCCACCTAGATCCTGTCTTGTACTGCGCTCACACCTAGATAAATCATCTTCCCATCCTGGGAGGCGGCTCTCTGCAGCATCCACAGCACAGGGTGGCAGCTGACAGATCACCTCCCAGGCTCAGTTCTGCCGCTTCTTTGTTTGATGATGCTTTCTCTGCCTTCTGTGGAATGAGTGACACAATACCAAGTTTGGATTCTTGGGAAACTAAAAGGGTGAATGAAGAGAAGAACACAGCTCAGTGGTGTCTGGCACACATGAGGCCCTGGCTCTATCCCCAACACCATAAAGGCAAATTTTAAAAAATAAAGTAAAGCTGGGCATGGTGGCGCACGCCTTTAATCCCAGCACTTGGGAGGCAGAGGCAGACGAATCTCTGTGAGTTCAAGGCCAGCCTGGTCTACATAGTGAGTTCCAGGACAGCTGGGGCTATAGAGAGACCCTGTCTCAAAGACCAAAAAATAAATAAATAAATAAAATGCAGCAAAATGTTTCAAATAGAACCTAGCAGGAAGTAGGGCCGTATAATTAAATCTATACTTCCACTGAGGTTTCTTCGTATGTATGCATATGTGGTATGTGTGCATACTTGTATGTGTATTTCTATGTGTGGGTACGCATGTTCATGTGGGTGTGCATGTATTTGTGTGCATGGGTCCAGAGGCCCAAAGTTATAGTCCCGTGTCCTCAACTGCTCTTCATTCACTGAGAGATAGTCTCTCAGTTGACCCTAGAGCTCACAATATAGCTATTGTGACTAGCCAGCTTGCTCTGAGTATCCCTGTCTCTGCCTTCCGAGTGCTGTGATTACAGTGAGGCTACCATGCCCACTTTCGGTAGTTATGTGAGTTCCGGGGGGGGGGGGGGGAGTCTGAACTCTAGTCCTCATATTTGTTCAGCAAGTGCTTTAACCACTGAGACATCTTCTCAGCCCTCTCTACTGAGGTTTCTAATTTTTTTTTAATTTGTCTTTTTAAATAAATCATATTTAAAACAATGAACCTAGCATATTGTTGTTACTTAATAAATGTCAGACAACAAGGCAGTGCCTTTATAGGATAAGAAATTTTAAGTCATAACAATTTTTTATTATCAATGTTTAAAACATCAAGTATTACACATTTCCTTCCATTTACTAGTGTAGTGCAGAGAAGCAAAAATGACAAGTTCCATTTACAATGTGATGTATGTTTTTAAACCTCCACTTTGCATTTCAATCAGCCCTCCTCTTGATTATAACATGTATTCCAGAAGATATGTGTGAAACACTCTCTCTCTCTCTCTCTCTCTCTCTCTCTCTCTCTCTCTCTCCAGTTTTGCTTAATTTCTGGTTTTGTTTCTGTGACAGGATTTCACTATGTAGCCTAGGCTAGCCTTTAATTCACTACATAACTTAGGTTAGCCTCAAAGTCAAGATCATTCTGCTCAACCTCCCAAGTACTGGGATTATAGGCATATGCCATCATGCTTGGCCAATACACTGTCCTTTTGAACAAATGTCTATTCTCATATGACTGAAAAGTGTTATAAATTCTCTCCATGATAATTACCTTTAACTTTGCCCTTTGTTCTTTGTAGTGGATACAAGGAGATTAAAATGAATTTAAATGACAATGGTGCAACTGAAATGAAGACTTACCAGTCCCTTTCTTGTTGATTTTCATCTAATCTTCTCCACAGAGCAAAATATTTGGAATGTTCATTTCTTATCATTTTCTACTAACTTTTATAAATATCACAGGCAATATAAAAAGAGTAATTTTGATAAATTTTTTCGGTCTTTTTAAGACAGGGTCTCCCTGTAGCCACAGCTGACCTGGAAATCATCATGTAGGCCAGGCTAGCCTCAGTCTCAGAGAGATTCACCTGCCTCTGTCTCCCAAGTGCTGGGACTAAAGGAGTGTGCCATCACACCCAGTATTTTAATCAATTTTTACTAATTGCCTGTGTCTCCCAATTCATGGTGAGCTCATTAGAATAGCAAAATAAAACACTTCATTCAGTATATCTCATGTGCTGGATGAATGAGGTAGATACCTATGCAATGGAAGAGTTTACGCTTAGCCTGCTCAAGGCCCTGGGTTCAGTCTCCAGCATCAAGACAAAACAAACTAATAACAACAAAACCCAAACAATGATAAAACACTTCTAATACAGTTCAGATATTTAGGTTAATAACTACTGTATAGCCAATATGAGAACACTGTCAAAACTGTTTTAAAATAAAAGCACATTGAAGCCGTCACATAGATTATGCTGTAAAGCTGTCTGAAAATTCAAACTTTGTGTCTTAGACCTAATTCAGGAAAAGCAAGGATGAGTTGTTGGATGGTGGAAATGAATTCCACGAATGTAGATGGTTTTAGTTCTAGGATTCATGGGTGCACCAAAAGATGATTTAAGAATGACAGACATCACCCACTGCTGAGTCAGTCTTCCTGACATCCAGCAAGATCATGGTCTATGAAGTGTAAAAAACCCACCAGGAGTGAAGATCCACACACAAATGGGGCCCCTGGTTGTTTCTACTACCCACATCTGCCAGAAGGATTCAGATCATGCTATGGCCTGATGGTTTTCTCCCAAAATTCCTATCTTGGACTCCTAATCCTAAAGAAATGGTAAATAAAGTGGGGTCTTTGAGAACTGGATCATGAAGGCCAAGTTCTCATGAATAAGATCAGTGTCCTTATGAAAGAGATTTCAGAGAACTATGCAGCCCCTGGCATCACAAAGGACCCAGCAATTAGGCACCACTGCTGGCAAACACCTGTCATCCTAGCACTTGGGAAGCAGGCAGGAGGATCAGAAGTTCAAGATCAGCCTCAGCTACACACTGAGTTAGGCGCCTTCCTCTATAACTGAGTGTGGGGCCAGCCTGGGCTACATGAGATCCTGTGAGGAAAAAAAGGCAGCATTAACCTACCCTTGTGGATTGAATTAGAAATGTCCCCCATAGGCTCATTCATGTATTTGGTTCCCAGTTGGTGGTTCCATTTGAGGAGGTTATGGAAACTTTAGGAGCAACTTCCTTGCTGAAGGATTAAGACACTGGGGCTGGGCTTTAAGGGTTTATAGCCTCACCCCACTTCCTGTCCTACTAGACTACAAGCTCCAGATGGATACAAGCTTTTTGGCTTACTCTTGTATTCCCATCCTCTAGCATAAAGTAAGTGCTCAATCTGGGGACTAAAGAAGCAAATAAGTGCAACACAACATAAACTATGTGTTGACACTCATGAATGTGTGTGTGTGTTTGTAGTGTGTGCCTGTGTATACATGTGTGTGGTGTATAGGTAGATAAAAATGCCTGTGCATGCACATATGGTAGCCAGAGAAGGATGTTAGGAGTCTTCTACTATAATGCTCTGCCTTATTGCCTTGAGACAGGGTCTCTCTGCTGAAGCATGCCAATAGGCTGGCTGGCTAGTGAGCTCTTAGGATGTACGTATCTTGCCCTAAAATGCTGGAGTTACAGGCCCATGCAGGCATGCCCTACTTTTTACATGGGGGTTGGGGATTCAAACTCAGGTCGTCATGCTTGTAAGAGCAAGTACTCTTACCCCGTGTCATCTCCCAGGCCCCCACAATAGGTATTTGTAAAAGACCAGCTTTGTTGTGGTAACAGGTTCCCCTACACAAGATAAAAACAGTGACCCTCTGAAGCAAGATGTAGATCATGTTCCGGTCCTGGGCTCCCTCACTCAAGCATTCACATCCTTGCAGTAGCACATAACGGGTCAGGAAGCCCATGGATGTCAGGCATGAGCTCTCAGCAAAACTGAATTTTTGAAACTTTAATAAGAATAACAGAATTAAGGCAACTGTCCTTTCAAAATTTCAACCAGACAATTAACAAACAAAATAAGAACCAAACGAAAAAAGAACCCAAGCAGTACTTTTCAATTCCCAGAGATAGGGGTGTCCCTCTACTTGTCACTTCTTCCTGGACACCAGGAGAACTGGCAGTCTTAGGAGCACCAAAAAGTAGCAATACTGACACAGAAACTTAAGAGCTTCCAATGTGTACAACCACTGATGATGACACGAACTTCCAAGAGGTGTCTTCATCACAGATCTCTGCTAAGAGCCAAACAGCAGCCAGTGCAGAGTGTCTATAGCTGACATCTAAGCTATGGGACTCATCTTACAGGACTCTAAGAAATGTTTGTTAGATGAGGGATTTTTTTAAATATTTTATTTATTATTTTTTATTTTATGCATATGTGTGTATTGCCTGCATGCAGATAAGTGAACCTGTGTCGTACAATGCCAGCGGAAGACAAAAGAGTCTGTCAGATCCCCTGGAACTGGAGATTCGGAGAGTTGTTAGCTGCCGTGTGGGCGCTGGGATTCGAACTCGGGTCTTCTGCAAGAACAGCCACTGTTCTTAACTGCTGAGCCATCTCTCCATCCCCTAGATGAGGTATTTTGAGGGCAAGAGATGTTGCAGTGCAAGTGAGGACCCAAACATGAAACCTGAATTTCCAATGCTTTGACTTCGTTGGTCTGTGTAAGATAGTACACTGAGCAGCTTTTGGATAATACCAAGAAGGAAAAGAATGGGAAGTTCAGAACCAGAGTATGGAGTAAGAGAATCCTGATGATTGAAACACAAGCCCTCCTTGGAGACAGCAATCACATAAGCACTGCCACAGTGGCCTCGGGTTTCATGAAGGAGCAAGAAGGAGTGAACGCCAAGATAGCAGGCAACGGGCCTGCCAGGAACACCAGCAATGCCATGGGTTTGGCATTTCCCAGGAAATTTTTTTCCCATAGAAATGCCTATTTAACTCCACACTAGAAATCAAGACTTGAACAGTTTTTATGTTATAATCACTTTACAAAAAAAATCTATTCCATTAGTGAGTGGACATCTGTATTTATATATGAAAGGGGTTGCTGGTCATGGTCATTTGACCTCCTAGGAAATTGCCTTGGGTTCATTCACCCAACAAATGTTTATGGAGCCAGGTATTGTTCTGGACACCTGGGATACTGCAGCAAGCAAAATCTAGTGACTCTCTACTCTATGGTAGAGAGAGGCTTTTGTAAAGTAGTGAGGAGAGCAGGGAGGAGGTTAGGAGGGTGGGGTGCATGGGAAGGTCTCACAAGGTGACTTTATGATCTCCCCCTTAGGGCATGCTTACACTGATAATCTATAGACTTAAAGGAGCTAAATGTGGGAGTCTTGTGGATCTGAGGGAGAGTTCCAGGCAGAAAGAACAAGAGCAAAGACCCTAGCGGTAGAGGGGTGGCAGGCATTCCATGGCTGTCTCAGAAGGGCCAGACTGGTATGGATGGAATATGTGAGGGCAAGAGAGTCAGAGCAAGGGTGAGAACAGATCAAGGCCTCTGCAGGTGTTGTGTGGGCTCTGGCCTGGGGGAGAAGGAAAATCCCTCATCCTTGAGAGAGAAGGGACCTGAACCAAGCATTTTTAATAAACTCTGGTGGCAATGCTACAGATGCTAGGATATATTTGCCAGGAAGCCATAAGAGGAAGATTAAGACAAATTTCCAAAACATTCCTATTATCCACCAACTCACCTTCACCATTTCTACTGAGGTTTTCAAAACTGAGTTGAGGTCACTTTGCAAACACAGGCTTTCTGTCACTTAAAATACACTACAGAGATGCCCGAGACAGCACAGGATGGAAAAGAGCTATCTTTCTACAATGTCAAGTTGTACAAGGATCTCAAGCTAACAGTTTCTGGACCATATGTAGAACTCAGTTGTAGTCCAGTCAGAAGATCTGTGGGTACAGTGGCCAAAGAAACATGGAGAAGAAATAAATGAAAGGTATAAGCCTAACTTGATTCCTAAAATTCAATCCTCATGAAAGAACCACATATTAGTCCCCACACTGAAGTGCGCCCTGAATGTCAAGACAGACACTAATTCTGATGCTTGCTGGCCCTGTCCAAGAGTCTAGGACACTCATGATATATATATCGTATCCCACTGGCTGCAGAAATCACAAAGATGTCCAGAAAGAAGCCAAATGTGGCACACTCCTGTAATTCCAGCACTAGGAAGGCTGAGGCAGGATGGCTTTGAGTTCAAAACCAGTCTGAACTATATAAAGAGAAAAACTTCACAAACCTATAAACTAAAACCATCAGGGGTGTCTGTCAGAGAAAACAAACATCGGGGTATCTATCTGAGAAAACGAAGAGGAAGAGCATTTCTATGGATGGAGGGGTTCAAAAGAAGATGAAGACGGTGCAAGGGGTTGGGTCCTAGCTGGCCTCAACCACTGTTTCAGGCTTTCTGGGCTGTGATCCTGATTAAATAAGATAATGTATGTATAATGCTCCATGGCACCTGATGACTCAAAAAGGCCAACTCCCTGCTCACACCCCTGAGCCACTCACTGTCAGTTTTAGGAAGGCAGGATTAAAAAACAAACACGCTTTAGACAAGCTGTATAATTTCCCATTTACTAAACACACATATACTAAAAAAAGAGCATCAAGATGAATGCAAGGCACAGTGTTGATAGTCACCATCTGTGAATAGTGGTATTATGGGTATTTTTGTTATTAACTGTATTTTTCCTTTTGCCTTTTCTACAATGAACATGGACTACTCACTCTTTTTTTTTTAAGGCATAGAAATAACTATTCCATTATAGAGAGGTTTCTAAGACAAATGGTTCTGTTTTCAGGAAGTTTCAGTAAAGCTGATGTTTCACTATGTAGACTACATACTCCTGGACACGACTGGAAGGAATTCCTGAACCACTGGTCAAACTGGCAACCAGTCTTGTGTTTTGGAATATATGGCCAGCATGTCACCCAAATGCTAAATAGTCTGGTTTGAGTATAGCCTGGGTTTTGAGAATCAGAATGTATCTTCTGCTTCTCTTTAACAAAATGTGCTAAGCCCTCTACTGCTCATTATAAACTGTGGAATCTGCCTAGCTACCTACTAACCTATGAATTTGTGTTCTATTCCTCTGGAGAACCTTGGCTATTACAGTTAGGGTAACTGAGCCCATTTGTTACCAAGGATCCAGTTCCAATAACAACAGTCAAAGAGCAATGGATCCCAATCCATGTTATTTTGTCATAAAAGGGGTCTAACTAGTTTACCTTTCATTCAACTCCATGCTGATCTTCGCTGTTAATTCACCTTCCATTTGTGTTGAAAGGCCTTAGGAATACAATGAGGCAACAAATAAGGGTAAACCTCTGATCATGGGGCCTCCCTTAGACCTCATTTCCCCCAGCACTGATTGCTGCTAGATAGACTCATGTTTTCCCGGGTGGAATTCCCAGGCAGTTTAACATAAATAAAACCCTGGGAAAGAGGCTCTGGGTAGGCAGCCACTGGGTGGGGAGGGAGGGAATTCAAGGCTCAGAGGAGAGCAGCACTTCCTGTGGTACCTCAGAGACCCTGGCACCTGACAGAAGTGCAATGTGACAAATATGCAAAGTGTTGTCTCTCACCATAGGAATTACCAAAGAAGCTAAAAACAGAAACATGCACTGCATAATCTCTAACCTCAGGGGACAAGGAAAACAGAGAATTGCTGTGTCAATCTCATTTCCTTGTTAGGCGCATTATCATAAGCGGGGCCACACTCTGCTGCCAGTTCCTCCTTTACTCTGGCTCTGGCTTCTGTAGTCCTGAATTCCACAGTAATTTTTTTTCTTTTGATCTTTACTGTTTTGCTCATTTATCCATAAACATGAGCTACTGAACCAATTTTAAATTAAATAGCTAAGGTTAAAGCCTGAGGCCATCCAGCTAGGACTAAACCAGTAGCCCAAAGAGGACCTCTATGTGGATATGAGTAGTTACAGATTTCAATCTGGACCTTTCAGATACCGCCATGTGAGATAATCTGCTAGTGGCTCATGGCTTCCTTCATTTATCTTGCTCCTCTGGTATAGGAAGGGCGGAAACTTATACAATATGTGTATTTCCCTGGGAGAGGATGGCAAAGGATTTCTATGTTAATTTTATAAATCCTCAGTTCTTGTCAAAACACTTTTACAGGATGCTTCTGTAAAGGAGAATTGTTAGAACCACCTGGCAAGCAGTACTTTGTATCACTTGCCTAATTTTAAAAGTAGCTCATTTAACCAGTTTTGGCAACTGAACTATTTTCTGAAATCCAGAATAGCAAAAACTTAGGAGCGAGACAGGGACAAAATGGGAGACTTCAGATCAAGTCACAGTGTAGGGTGCAGTGTCAATCATTTACTAGAACACTGTCAGCAAAGCAAAACGAGACTTGGGTGCATCTAGGCAGATCCTGGGTGGCCTCACCCCATCTTTTTGCCGCCCCTTGGGCAGGGAAAGGGGCAGTGGGCAAATGTGGGCTGCTTGACCCCATGCAGTAGATTGGGTTTGGAGTGATCATCCTGGTTCCATGATTGAGGAACATAGACCCAGAAGCATGCCTAATCCATCTAGGGTTATGCAACTCACCCAGGATCTGATATACAAAGGCAGAAGGGGAATTCAGGGCCAAGGACCTGGTTTCAAGGTCTGCACACTTGTGTGGCTGGTGGAGAAGCCAGGAGTACAACCTGACTGTCAGATGCCCTATGATATACATAGGACCTAATATGAGTCTATCAAATGAGGAGCAGAAGAGGAGGACGAGGAGAGGGAAGGGCTTCTTTACAAAGTATTGTCTGTGTCAGGTTCTGCCCAAGTTCCTGGGAACAATGCTGTCAAGAGAACACTAGAATCCCCTTTATACAGATGAGGAAACTAACTCACTAACACCAGGACACATACCAGGTGAGTGAAATGGCCAACATGACTCTGTCTGGCTCCTCTGCCTGGCTCCCAACCTCTTTGTAGTCCTTCTTCTCACACAAGTGAACAGCAGAGTGCTAAAAGCACAGTCCACAACCCCAGAATTCCACACTGTGCCACTAGACTTGAGCCTCCTAAGGGAAAACAAGACACCTGGGACATGCAGCAGCTTACAAGTTTCTGTGGGGAAAAAAAAATCTCTCTCTACTTTACTCTATAGAAAAACAAATCAATATTTGAAACTAGATCTGTGTTCTTGGAAATCCGGAACACCTACGCCAGCTTCAAGAGGTTGAAAAACACATGTCCTCATAAGTTCAAGGAATGGGCTCCCCGAGACGGGTCACACCCGTGGATCTGTCCTCACCTTCTGAATTCACGGATGACCTTCCTTGACAAGCCTAGACATTCCTAAGTGGGAGTAAAAACTGTGAAAATTAGGCTCTTTCATTAAAGGCAAAGGAACCTAGGGAAAGTTTTTGTTATGCATATTCCATAAAAGGCAAGCAAGGCCTGTGTGACAGAGCCAGTGTGTAGATGGCATCCAACCTGTCCACGCTGGTGTGGCTGTGAACAAACATGTCTGGATCGGTCCTCCAGAGCTTCACCACCTAGAAAGAGAGAGAACACAGCATGAGGTTATCTGAACTTGACATTCACTATGGTCTGCTTTCTCCTTTCATTTCCCCTTACAATTTCACAGAAGGTTTCCTACTTGATTTAGGGATCATTTTGATCCTCCAGAAATTATTTTTACTAAAGATTAATATAGGAGCTATTAGGTTCCTCACTCTCAAAGATGCAGGAGAGAGAGCACTTTTGTCTGATCTGCATCCCTTGATTAGGGAATCAGATCTCTCCACATAGAGTTCTAGGGGTGGCCTGGGCCCCTGCTTACCCAAGAAAGGGGCATTTCAGGCAATAATGACTGGTTCCAGGAAGGCATGGGGCAACTGTCTTTCCATTGTGGATCTTATGCTGGGATAATAACATCCAGTACCACTGAAAGCCATCTTCCCTGCAAATAGAGAGATGAACATTAGATGGACAGAGAAAAGATTCTGGAATCAGTGAGCCCATTTCTAATCCTGAAAATAAAATCCTTCTTCCTAGAAGATACTTAGCCAATAAATTTCCCTCTGGGCTAAAGCTAGTTTGATTTAGATTTCTGTCTCTTACAACCAAGAGTCATAATATAAAGGATGGAGAGTTTAGAGTGCTGCCTCATCCTCCCATGGAAGGTGCCTGCCATGCCAACTGTAGTTCCTCTCTCAGAAAGGACTGACCTTTTTTATATCCAAGAAACCTGTCACCTTGCTAGCCTCAGTCCTCTGTTTTGAATTGATTTATTTCTTTTTCATCTTGCTCCTAGCACAGATGTGAAGAAAATGTGATTCCTCTCTAACTGCAGTAACTTTGTCTTCTGGAATGTGTACTATGTATTCTCAAATGACAAAATGCTTAGGCATCCCAAATGCATTCCCATTTTCCTAGTGGTCACCTTGATGCCATGACATGTACAATGCTGTTACTTTAAGCAGCAGTTCTCAAGATAACTGCAGAGTCAGGAAAATTTGCTCACACCTGTAATCACAGCACTCAGGAGGCTGAGGCAAAGGGATAGCCATGAGTTTGAGGCTACCCTGGGCTATATGGTAAGTCCCAGGTCATCCAGACAGACTCTGTCTCAAAAAAAAGAAAGAAGGAAGGAAGAGAGGGAGAGATGGGAGGGAGGGAGGGAGGGAGGGAGAGAGAGAGAGGGAGAGGGAGAAGAAAGGAAAGGAAAGGAAAGGAAAGGAAAGGAAAGGAAAGGAAAGGAAAGGAAAGGAAAGGAAAGGAAAGGAAAGGAAAGGAAAGGAAAAAGGAAAGAAGCCACCTGAAGAATTTTCTGTTGCTGAGACAGGGTCTCATTCTGAGCCCAGGCTGGTCTCAAACTCACAGCAATCCTCCTGGCTTAGCTTCCCAATTGCTGGGATGACAGTTATGTGCTACCACACCTAGTTTGAAAAACAAAAACAAAAAACCACCAATGCCAAGCTCTCATCCCAGATTCTATTTAATCTAGAGAGGTGACCACTCATCAGTGGTTTCAAAATTCTCCCAGACAAGGTTAAGACTAGTTAACTAAAATTTTGTTTGCACATGTGTTCGGTGATTTTTTTGAGTGATATCACTAGTCTTTTGATGACAAGGCTGAAAAAAGCATGGATGTCCATCTTTTGCATTCCCTGGGATGTTCAGCAAAGCTCACAGTATGCTTCTAGATACATGATGGTATCTGTTTGTACCGGACACATACTTTGGCCTATGTTCTATGGCCTACTGAGAACCTACAGCTATGCCAAAGTATTGTGTGCCTTGAAGTCTTCTATTTTTATAGATTAAGTTATACAAGCTCTGAAAAACATTTAAAAATCAATACTTGACCCTTTGACACAATTTATTCTGCTTAATAAAGATGATGATGTAATCTAGATAGCCTATGGGACATGCACCAATTAGCCAGGGCTACAGTAAGAAGCCAAGTGACTTAAAAGAAACTTGGACACAAAGGTATACAAGGAGAATGCCACATGAAGGGTAACCAAGGAACCCCAGAGATTGCCAGCAAACCAACCAGCAGAAGGTAGGGAAGACAGCAGATTCTTTATAATTCTCACAAGAAATCAGTCTCCCTGTAGCCCCAGCTGGCCTGGAACTTGCTATGTAGACCAGGCTGGCCTCAAACTCACAGAGATCCTCCTATCTCTGCCTCCCAAGTCCTGGGACTAAAGGCATGGGCCACCATGCCTGGCTTGGATCTTGGACATTTTTAAGAAAATATGATATTTAATTTTGTCCACTTGACTGGACTGATAAATAACTAGGAGATTAATAAAATATACCTCTGGATATGCCTGTGGGTTTCCAGAGAATATTAGATCATAAGGGCTCAGACCCAGTGAATGGACTCATCCCTTAGTAGATTTTTGATACAATGGCATTAATTGAGAGATGGTGAAAAATGGGAGGTGAACTAGATGGAGGAAGGCAGTCAATGGGGAGGAGGGGGTTGGGGAGCTTATCTTGCCCTTGTGGCTTCCTGTATTCAGTCTCTGTTCCTTGTCCACCATGAAGCTAACAGCTCTCTTCCATCAAATACTCCACATGTTCCTGCAGCCATGGTGTCTTGCCAAAGCACATGGGACCAAGCAACCATGGACTGAACCCTCTGAAACCATGAATCAAAATAAGCCTTTCCTCCTTTTTCAAGTGTTTCTGTCATGTATATGTTCAGAATGAGGATAAAAGTAAGGAATGTAGATGAGGTCTTACTATGTTCTCTAGGCTGGCCTTGATTTCTGGGGCTCTAATGATCCTCCTGCCTAAGTCTCTTGGGTAGCTAGGATTATGGCACTCAACTTAGGTTTTAGACTTCTAACCTCCAGAACTCTAAAAAAACAGATTCTTGCTCAAGATATTCAGTTTGTGGTACTTTGTTATAGAAGCCTTAAGATGTTAAGATAGTCCCTGATAAAACAAAACAAAACAACAGGCATCCTATAATCATTCACTTTGAGACCAGGATGGTATAGAGAAAAGAAACATCCAGAAACTTGAGCAACCCAAAATAGTAGTCATTTTTTTATCATTATTTTTTAAAAAATTTTTAATAACTACATGATTAGAAGAGCATTTCATTACAGCTTTAAAATATTCAGTAACACACTCCAGAGCAAGAGTACATCTCTTTCACAAGTGGCTGTAAGTTTCTAGGTTCACAGTTGAATTGACAGTTATACAATATTGAACTCAGTATAAGCCCTGTAAGACAAAAAATTGAATGAGATTTTAACCCTCAAAAAAGATCTCCATTTCATTTTAGAATATATTATTCCTTGCAGAAAGACTCATTGTTTTTGCTACTAGCACTGAGATGTTGGCGCATGCATCTCTAATCTGTATGTATCTGATTATTACTAGTCATAATTGGTTGCATTTGGATCCTTGGTGCCTGTGTATGTCTATAAAGTCATCGGGCAGATTTCAGTGGTAATGTTTATCACCTCTACTAAATAACATGATGTAACTTCCCATGCTTCCTTCTCAAATAATTTGTTGATTTTTTTTTCCTGCCTGTGTATATCACACAGAACATCCCAAACCATTTTATTCAACTATACACCCACTTCCCAAATAGCACCCTCCCAAAGCCTCCTTCCCCTCCACTAGAGCCCTTATACTCTGATATCCTTGCTACTGTCTGCTATGATGTCGGCACCCCCAGCCACACCCCACTACTTGTCCATCTGGTGAATCTAGTCAGCCTATCTAGAGGGCTTTGTTTTAGGAAGCTCAGCTGTTCCTCATCTAGCAGCAATCAGTTGTCAATATTCCTTTAGATAAGACTAGGGTCTGCTGTTCATTTTCCCAGTTCTATGCTGGGTTACTATCTGGGGGTCCCTTTGGCCACCATGGTCAACAACTCAAAAGAAGGTATCTCCTATCTGGCATTCTTGCTTGTTATGTAGTCTTCAGCTATACATATGGACTCTTAAAAAATTATATTGCCCCCTTTAATCTTGGTTATACTTTCCTTTTGGGTGTTTAAGGCCATACAGTTGGCCCAGATAAACCAATTTATGTTTACTCTTAAGGTCGTTTGAGAATCTGTTTCTCAGCCCATGTGGGCTTAGAAGGAGTCCATGGCTCCTTTCCTCTACGGGATCCCTCTATGTAAAGATAAGTCTAAGGTCCTGCTCAACCGTGGTTGGTATTGCTTGGAAGCATGGAGGAAATGATTCCTCTGTGTTGACCCTCCTCTTTGTAGACTGGACACTAGTTCAAGTCCATCCCGTGGGGTCTCCTCAGCCTCCTTGATCAAGAGGACAGGTGACCCATCACAACTCCAGGACATTTTGAGAGATGCTCATAGTCCCCTGGAACTAGTTGACCTAGGAAGGCAAGGAGCAAAAAGTATCCTTTATGTCCCTCTGACCAAATTATTATAGGCCTCAAAGTTACACCAGTCTGGTACTTTTAATTACTGTGTCTCATGTAGATAAATCTTGGGCAAAGACCAATTGTTCTCAGATAAACCTTACCTAGACATATATTTCTTAATCTGCTATGTATAATTTGTCAGTAGGTTGCAGGATTAATAAGGTTCCCTCTGGTTTTCAAAACTAGCTAGGCATTGTTTATCTCTTGCCTTGTCTCACCCCTCCATCATGGTTTTCCCATTTAAGGTGCCCTCATTTCCGTTTCTCCCTTAATAATACCCTTCTCCTATGGTCCTACCTCTCTTGACCTCCTTCTTTCCCTTTATCCCCTAGGTTCCTTGTATACCCTTCCCTCACCCCTCCCTTAAACTAACCCAATTTTTATCCATATCTCTCTTATTAAGGCCTGTTTCCTACTGTTCTTCTCTTTCAGGTTCTTTCTTTTCCTTTACCTCCCTGTTTCCTTTCCATTATCCTGGTTCCTGTAGTTATGTCTAGATACATACTCACTTATCAGGGTTTGGTTCTAGGATCCACATATGAGGGAGAACATATGTCGATTTTTTTTCTGAGTCTGTTATTTCACTTAGTATAACAGTTTCTAGTTCCATTCATTTACCTGCAAATTTCATGATTTCATCTTTCTTTACTGCTGAGTAAAACTCCAACGTATAAATGAATCACATTTTCATTATATACTCATCAATTGAGGGACACTTAGGTTGCTTTCATTTCTTAGCTATTGTGAAAAGAGCAGCAACAAACATGGATGTACAAGTGTCTCTGCGATAGGATAAGATCTTTGGGTATATGCCAAGGAGTGGTATAACTGAGTCAAATGGTTATTGTTTAATTCAGATGTCCCTCTGTTAACTCTCTGTCCTGTTGACCTATCTAATGGAGACAGTGGGGTACTGAAGTCCCCTACTATTAATGAGTTGGGATTAATCTTGGTCTTAAAGTCCTGTAGTATTGTTTTTATGAAGTTGGGTGCACCACAGTTTGGTGAAAATATGTTCATGATTGTAATATCTTCTTGATTTATTATTCCTTTGATCAGAACGAAGTGGCCCTCTTTATCTCTTCTGATTAGTTTTAGCTTAAAGTCTATTTTGTCAAATATGAGAATTGTTACGCCTGCTTTTTTCTTAGCACCATTTGCTTGGTATATTTTTTTTCCATCCTTTCACTTTAAGGTAGTGCCTGTCCTAGAAAGTGAGATGGGTTTCTTGCAGACAACAAAAAGATGGGTTTGTTTCTTTATCCATTTACCTTGTCTGTGTCTTTTGACTGGAAGTTCAGTCCATTAATATTTAAAGTTATTAATGAAAGATGTGTATTGAATCCTGTCATTTTATTTATGTTTACATTCTTGATATAGCTGTACTTTTCCACAGTTACACCTTCATTGAATTGTATCATCTCCTCCC
>NW_008332097.1:1205629-1210017 GCF_000622305.1 Nannospalax galili
AGATGGAGGTGGGAATTGGCCTCATGGCCTCCTGGGGAATGCACTGAGGAGCTGGGTTGGTCTGGATGCAAAGGATCAAGAAGAGGAAAAGTCAGGCTTGATGTCCATGAAAGAGGCTGGCAGGTCATGTAAGCCCAGGGAAGCAGAGGGAGGTGAGTGCGGGGCCAGGCCCAGAGTGCTCCTGGGGACCAGAGAAGGAACTGAGTTTGTCTGGATGCAAAGGATCTGGAAGCAGTGGTGGTTCCCCAGGTGTCTGGGGTGCCAAGACAAGGAATGGGACAGGACCCAGGCTAGGAGGAGAGATGGTGGGGGGGAGATGGGAGGTTGAATGAGGCTGGAGGAGTCAAGGCGTGGAGGGAGAGATTGACTTACCCCAGAGAGAGGCCTGCGGGTTGGGGAGAGCAGTAGTCACTTTTTAAAAAAATCTTTCTGAGACAGAGTCACCCTGTAGACCAGGCTGGCCTTGAACTCACAGAAATCCATCTGCTTCTGCCTCCTGAGTTCTGGGATTAAAGGTGTGCACCATCATGCCCAGCCAAGAGTAGTCATTTTAAGAAGCTATTATTTACGAGAGAGAGAGAGAGAGAGAGAGAGAGAACATATGTACATGTGGTGCTCAGAGGATAACCTGAAGGAATTTGTCAGTTCTTTCCTTCCATCATGTGGGACCCGGAACTCAGATCAAGAGGTTTTACATTGTGTGTCTTGCCCACTGAGACATCTTTCCGTGTAATACATGACATTTATCACCAGCTACTTTGCAAAGACAAAACAGGAAGTCTAAAATAAACAAAAAAACCTTCTTTCCTAGACTATAAGACAGACTCATAAAAACATCTAGCTGCTTAGATATCAAAGAAATTGGTTAGAAGAAAAACCCCACAACTTTTGGCAATAAAAAAATACTCTTTTGGTTTTTAAAGCCAACAGAAACATGGGTGCTCACAGCAGCCTTGCTAGCAACTATGAAATACTCCAGGCAACCAGAAAAACCAGACAAATCCAGTTGCTTTCTTGGCTGAGAGACAAATGGCATGGATTAACTTATAAAATCCCAATTAGACATATTCTATGTGTTATTACAAACCCTCAACCTTTCAATGTTTAGGATTGTATTTCACTGGTTCATATGAGGATCATCTCCGTGGAAGACGGTGCTCCTGTGGGGCTACAAGAGTAAACTTTGGCTTTAAACACTAATACACAGGATGATCTGATCATTTCTGGTCACACTATGGTCCTTAGGTGGAGAGAAAGCTGGGGGTAGGGAATGGAAACTGATCTTGTGGTAGATAACTAAGACCTGAATCACAGTCCGCCTCTCTGTTACCTAGCTTCTCAACTTTCTTTTCTTTTTCCCTCCTGGGCTTCAGGATTCCATTTCATCTTCTTAAATATCTCCAACATTTAAAACATCTGTCAAGACAGTCTGAGAGGACAGGTTTGGACCTCCATCAGTGTAGCAGCTTGGATCTCAGCAGACCACCAGAGAGTGCCCAGTTTTGGCCTCCCTCTGAACTCCCTCTGGCATAGGGTTGAGAACCCAGAGGACTGCCTGAGAGTACCTGGATTCTGCCTCCACGTGGTGAAGGAAGCCTGAGTATACTTGACTAGAACCTGAGTTGGGCTTCTGTGGGTACCCCTGAATAGCTGATCTGAATCCATCAGTTCCCTCTGAATTAAACCTGAGAGAACCTGAACCATGTACCAACCAGCTTTATATAACCAATAAAGAAAGGACCTAGGAACCCAGATAATACAAACAGAAGTATACTTCAACTTAATTCTCATATCAGAATCATAAACAACTAAAGAAATTCACATTCCAAAACTACAAAAAAAGAATAATAAAATGGAAAGCCAAAACACTATGTCCCCACTAAACTCCACCAACCCTGAAGAAGAGTTCTACAAGGAGAACCCCCTAGAGATAACCCAGGACACTGAATTTCAAAGACCAATCATAAACATGATCAAGGAATTCAACGAATTTAAAGAACACATAAAAAAACAAAGAGCTAAAAGAAGATAGGGATAAACTTCTGAATGAATTCACAAAAGAGATAGAAACACTGAAGAAAACTCAGGCAGCAATGAAGGAGGAAGTGCAAAACTCAACAAGCCAACTTGAAACAACAGGGGAAAGCCTTACCTCTAGAATGAATGAAATGGAAAACAGAATATCAAGACTGCAGGATAAAGTTGAAGAATTTGACCACTCAAGCCAAGAGTACGGAAAATTTAAAAAAACACAGGAATGGATTATGCAAGCGATGTGGGACACCATGAAAAGACCCAATCTATGGATCATAGGAATAGAGGAAGGAGAAGAATTTCAGGTTAATGGTGTTGACCAGATCTTAAACAGGAATGTAGGAGAGAATTTTCCAAAATTAAGGAAAGACATCCCCATACAAATACAGGAAGCACATAGAACACCAAATAGACAGGATCAGAAAGGAAACTACCTCATATCATAGTTAAAAACACTAAATGTACAGAACAAAGAGAGAATGCTGAAAGCGGCAAAAGAAAAACAAGTCACATACAAAGGAAAGCCCATCAGAATTACAGCTGACTTATCAATGCAAACTATGAAAGCCAGAAGAGCCTGGACCAAGGTATTTCCAATTCTACATGACAATAGATGCCAGCCCAGAATACTATACCCAGCAAAAATATCTATTATAGTTGAGTGGGAAAGAAAAATCTTCCATGACACAAATAGCCTGAAAGAATACATGTCCACAGAACCAGCCCTTCAAAGAATACATGAAGCAATACAGAGAACGGAGAGAGAAACAACTATACCCTAGGGGTAAGAGAAGAAAATAAACAAAGGTATAATCTAGGAAACACAAAATTACACAGAGAACACAAACAGCAATCAAAATGATGGCAACCAATACACATCTTTCAATAATAACCTTAAATATCAATGGACTGAACTCCCAGTCAAAAGGCACAGGCTAAGTGAATGGATTAAGAAACAAAATCCATCTCTTTGCTGTCTGCAAGAAACCCATCTCAGAACCTTTAAGGACAGGCACTACCTTAAAGCAAAAGGATGGAAAAGAATACTCCAAGCAAATGGCACCAAGAAACAAGTAGGTGTTGCAATTCTAACGTCTGACAAAATAGACTTAAAACTAAAACTAATCAGAAGAAATAAAGAGGGTCACTTTATTCTGATCAAAGGAACAGTTAACCAAGAAGATAATACAATCCTTAACATATATGCACCAAATTCTGGTGCACCCAAACTCATAAAAACAACACTACAGGACTTTAAGACACAAATTAACCCCAACTCAGTAATAATAGTAGGGGACATCAGTACCCCACTGTATCCATTAGACAGGTCAACTGGACAAAGAATAAACAGAGACGTCTGAATTAAATGATACCATACATCAAATGGATCTAACAGACCTCTTTCGATTATTCCACCAAACACCAAAGAATACACTTTCTACTGAGCACCGCATGGAACTTTTTCAAAAATTGACCACACTGGGCCACAAAACAAACCTCAACAAATATTGAAATAATTCCTTGCATTCTATTGGACCACAAAGCAATAAAGGTAAATATCAATACTGGACAAAGCCCTAGTCACTATAGGAACTCGTGGTGATTGAACAACACACTCCTAAACAATGAGTGGGTCAAAGGAGAAATTAAGAAAGAAATAAAAGAATTCCTGGAATTCAACGAAAAGGACAATACAACACAACACAACCTCTGGGACACATTAAAATCAGTCCTAAGAGGGAAGTTTATAGCTCTAAGTGCCTACATTAAAAAATTAGAAAGAGCCCAAATAAATGACCTAACATTGCATCTCAATGCACTAGGAAGGCAAGAACAACAAATGAAACCCAAACTCAACAGAAGAGAAAAAAATAACAAAAATCAGAGCAGAAATTAATAAAATAGAAACAAAGAAAACAATACAAAGGAACAATGAATCCAAGAGCTAGTTCTTTGAAAAGCTAAACAAGATAGACAGACCCTTAGCCCAGTTAACCAAAAGAAAGAAAGAGCAAATCCAAATCAACAAAATCAGAGATGAAAGGGGAGACATCACAGCAGACGCCCAAAAGATCCAGACAAGGGAATATTTTAAAAACCTACATCCTACTAAATCTGAAAGTCTAAAAGAAATGGATATCTGAAATCATGGGAACCACCAAAGTTAAACCAAGAAGAGATCAACAGTTTAAAGAGACCATAACATATAAGGAAATTGAAACCACAATACAAGACTCACAACTAAAAAAAGCCCAGCCCCAGATGGATTTACAGCAGAATTCTATCAGACATTTAAAGAAGATCTCAAACCAATACTACTTAAATTATTCAAAATGATAGAAACAGAGGGAGAA
>NW_008332097.1:1210444-1211507 GCF_000622305.1 Nannospalax galili
TTGAAACTCTTGCTAGAGCACCAAGATAGGAGAAGGAAATTAAAGGAGTACTAATTGGAAAAGAAGAGGTCAAACATCACTTTTTCCAGATGATATGATACTATAAGAGATACCAAAAGTTCCATCAGAAAACTCCTAGAACTAATCAACACTTTCAGTATAGTGGCAGGTTATAAAATCAATCTACAATCAGTAGCCTTTCTATATACTAATAACAAGCAATTGGAGAAAGAATACAGGGAAATGTTCCCATTCACAGTTGCTGCCAAAAAAATTTAAATATCTTGGAATAAATCTGAGATCTCTACAATGAAAATTTTAAATCATTAAAGACATTGAGAGAGATACCAGGAGATGGATTGGCCTCCCATGTTCATGGATTTGAAGAATTAATATTGTGAAAATGACCATCTTACCAAAAGCAATATATAGATTCAATGCAATCCCAATCAAAATCCCCATGACATACTTCACAGAATTAGAAAAATCCATCCTTAAACTCGTATGGAGGCACAAAAGACCTTGGGTAGCCAAAGTAACCCTGAGCACAAAGAGCAACGCTGGGGAATTACTATACCAGATCTCAAAGTATACTATAGAGCTATAGTCATAAAAACAGCATGATACTGGCACAAAAACAGACACATAGATCAATGGAAAATCATTGAAGATCCAAACCTGAGTACATGCAATTTCAGCTACCTGATATTTGACAAAGGTGCCAAGAACACACAATGGAGGAAAGACAGCATTTTCAACAAATGGTGCTGGCAAAACTGGAGCTCCACCTGTAGAAAAATGAAACTAGATCTTTATCGTTTGTCTTGCACAAAAGTCAAGTCCAAAAGGATCAAAGACCTCAATGTGAAACTGGAAACCCTGAAACTTAGAAGAAAATATTGGCAGTAACTTACAAGATATAGGTGTAGGAAAGGATTTTCTAAATCGGACAGAAGTTGCTCAGGAATTAAGATCAGCAATCAACAAGTGGGACCCCATTAAACTAAAAAGCTTTTGTACAGCAAAGGAAACAATCATAAAAGTGAAGACAAAAATCCACAGA
>NW_008332097.1:1211645-1213320 GCF_000622305.1 Nannospalax galili
TTTTAAGATTTCATCTTACCCCAGTCAGACTGGCTAAGATCAAGAGAACAAATGATACCAAATGTTGGAGAGGTTGTGGGGAAAGGGGAACACTCATCCACTGCTGGTGGGATTGCAAACTTGTACAACTTCTATGGAAAACAGTGTGGAGAACTCCTACAAAACTAAAAATGAATCTACCATATGACCCAGTTATACCACTCACTGGCATATACCCAAAGGACTCATCCTATTGTAGAGATACTTGTACAACCATTTTTGTTGTTGCTCTTTTCACAATAGCTAAGAACCAGAAACACCTTAAATGTCCTTCAGCTAATGAATGGCTAATGAAAATGAGGAACATTTGTACAATGGAATTCTACAGCACTAAGGAAAGATGAAATTATGAAACATGCAGGTAAATGAAACTAGAGAGTGTTATACTAAGTGAAGTAACACAAATGCAGAAAATAAGTGACATATGTTCTCCTTCATTTGCAGATTATAGGACCAGTCCCTTATATGTGAGTATATAAATTCTGATGCTAATAAGATGCTATACAGCAGTCCCTTCTGCATGAAAAAACTACCATCACCACGACTTCAGCTGAGCCTTATTGCTAAACATAGTCACAATTGGGCTTGTTGACGGTTGTGCTCATTCATTAAAGGAGGGCCAAGCAGTGTCACTGGACCCTTACTGGAGTATCCAGCCACTCTTCCCAGCCAACTGTATGTAATTTGACCCTAATCACACATGGCCTCCTGGATTTGGGGTGGGCTAAAGTATACAATCTGTGGAAGGCTAGGAAGAGAAGGCATGACCCATGCTGGGTAAAGGCTATTCAGTGTGCATACCCTCAGGTCATACATAAACCTCAGCAACCCCTCAGTTACCTCAGTAAGTTAGCTCAATAAATCCATTGGTTCCCCAGTAAAACTTTAATGAAACATTGGCTTGATATTAGAACCTTAAAAGGGAATAAGCATTGCTTAGCATCCCTAGGAAAAGAAGTTTCACAATCGATGGAAAATTTGTTAATGCTATTATGTCTCATAATTATTTTAAAAAAAAGAAAATGAGAATGTAAAAGATGTTAAAAGGATATGGGAATGGAGATATTTTCCAAAATAGAAAAAAATGAGAAGGCCTAAGCAAATGATGAAGGTCCGTTTAGGTTTGTTATATATAAAGGATGAGACAAAAATAATATACACATAATCTTAAAATTTCTATGGTCATAGTTTAGTCAACTAGTTTAAGGAACAAAATATAAATCTAGTCAGTGTTTATCTGAGAATATTTGGTTCTTTACCTAAGCCTTATCTACATAGCACATGACAATTAAAAGTATCAGACTGGTGGAACTAACATTATTGGATGTTTAACAGCCATACTTTAATGCCTACACTAATGTGGTCAAAGGAGCTTAAAGGACAGTTTTTGCCCCTTGCCTTCCAAGGTTAACCAAGTTCCAGACTATGGAACATCTCTCAAAATGTCCTGTAAATGTGGTGAGTCATCTGTCCTCTTGTTCAGGGAGGACATGGAGACCCCACGAGATGCACTTGAACTAGTGTCCAGTCTACAAAGAGAAGGGTCAACTTAGAGGAAACATCTCTCATTCATGCTTCCAAGTGAAGCCAGACATGGTCAAGCAGGACCTTTGACTTATCTTCACATAGATAGAAC
>NW_008332097.1:1214177-1229519 GCF_000622305.1 Nannospalax galili
AAAATGTTGAAAATATTTGGGAGCTTTTATCTAATCCTTAAAAGATTTTTAGGGTTATCTCTTAAGAGGGGGTAATGTTAGACTAGCCAAAAGCCCCATTTAAAAAAATAAATAGAGAAGAAGAAAGAGTACATGAAGTTATCAGAAAGAAGTGATGGGGAGATATCAATATCAGAATTGGAGGGGAGGGAGTGGGCATGGATTTGTTCAAAACACCTTATATGCATGTATGAAATTCTCAATAAAGTTTTTGCAAGAGTTAAAAAAAATTTTAAATTAAAAAAAAATTTAAAAAACATCTGTCCATGGCGCTTTGTGCTCCCTGGGAAGAATTTTTTTTAGGAGTTGAAGGGAGTCAAAAACAAGTGACGAAAAGATTAAATTAACAAAACTTCATAAGGAGACTGGTTACTTTGGTTAAATAGAAGACTTTTCAGTTAAATTTTTCAATGAATATGGGGAAATTTCTTCTATTCTCTGTTGTTCAATTCTCTGTAAGGGAAATGGTCATCACAGCATAATACTACAAATGTTCATGGACAAAATAATCTATCATCAAGACCCAATTAAGCAATGATTGTTAATTTGGGTCCCTCTGAATCAGATGAGAACAAGATACTCTCCACACAGCTGACTGCTGGTGGCTGGGCGCCCTAGCAAGGACTGCAACAGAATGAATACAACACCAAGAACAGGCAGTAAGAACATGGAGACAGGTTGCTAATGACGTCACAGGAACATGCCTGCTCAACACCAGATAATCTCTAGACTTCCTGGTTACCTGATGGGCACATGCCTCTATGCCTGAATCCATTTGGGTTCTCTTAGTTAGTACTAGGCATTCACATGAACTCGAATTGTATTAGTGAATACACCTTAAGTAGATTAGAAAGTGAATGCCTTTCTGTACTCTTTAGAAGGATTAATCCATTCCAAAAAGGTCCTATAACTTCCTTTACAGGAAAGAAAGAAAACTGTCACAGACTTCATTCGAAAGCAAAAATGAGGAGGGGATTAAATGTCTCCTGAATAGTCCCAAAGGCCAACAAGGGAGAAGCAAGTAGGGAAATGTGAGTTCAAAACAAAGACAGTCCTGCTGTTTAGAGTGCTACAGAATGGAGCAGGTTGTTTCCTCAGTCTCTGCTTGCTTCCTTCTATTGTGACTGCTGCTGCACAGGCCCAAGTAATCTTGGCTCTTTTTCCCAATTCTACCTCAGCCCTTACAGTCATTCTGCTACCCAGCAAGTCCACTGTGCCTCTACCATGTGCCCAGCATGATTCTAGGAGGCTGTAGACTCAGCAAACCCCCCTCCTGTAAGGGAATTACATTCTTATCACAAGAACACTATAGAAGATAGACAGTGGTAGAGGGAGGTGACTCTGTGTGTATGTGTGTGTGTGTGTGTGTGTTTGTGTGTGTAGGAAAAGGGGCAGGATTACAATCATAACAGAGACAGTGAAGGCCTCACTGAGACAGAAATATTAGAGCAAAGCCTTTTAGGAGTTATGGGAAGGAGCTATCCAGGAACCCCAGGAAAGAGCCTTTCAGCTAAAATATTTCTGACCTTTTGAAGGACACCAGTGAAGCTGGAGTGGAAAGGGAGAAAGAGGAGGGGAAGGAATGCGTTCTCAGAGGCAAGGGGTGGCTGCAGATCAGCAGGCCATAAGTAGATAAGTGTGACTTTGTGTTTTACCCTGGGGAGGAGGAAATCAGTGGAAGGAGTAGAAACACGATTATATTTAATATATTTATTTTTATATTATATATATGAGTGTTTTGCCTACATGTGTGTAAGTACACCACATATGTGCAGTGCCCACAGAGGCCAGAAGAGGGCTTCAGAATCCCTGAATAGCTGCCGACAGTTTCAGTTACAGACCATATAGGTGCTGAGAACCGAACCTGGGTTCTCTACAAGAGCAGCCAATGCTCTTAAACCAGAGCCATCTCTCCAGCCCCGTGATTATATTTCAAAAAGATCATGCAGTCACTGGTTTGAAAACAGTCTTTCTGCTGCCAATTGGAGTCTGTACAAGACACAGTTAAAATACTTAGCTCCAGAAAATAAAGCTACTTCCACCCAAAAAAAACCTGCACATGATTATTCAGAGCACTTACATGTCTAACAGTCTCAAACTGTTAACAACGAAAATATCTCTCAAAAGGAGACTGGCTAATGTGGTACATCCATACTATAGAATGCTACTCAGTCATAAAGAGGAAAAAACTATTGATAAGAACAACATACTGAGTGAGTCTCAAGGGCATTAATCTAGGTGAAAAAGCTCAAGAGGACACATATTTCATGAATAGTGTAGAACTAGAGGTACACAAGATGTGCCCACTAAAGGAAATGGATGAAAGGTACCTGGAACTACTCTGTACTAACTTTTCAAATTCATATGAATCTGCTAATTTTAAAATAGCTTTTTTTTTTTCTTTTTCAAAAAGCATGGTAGAAAGGAAACTGTGTTGCAGTGGGAAACCATCATGTCAAATGTAACTCACCCTTTGCAGTTACCTGTCAGGACCCTCGCTATCTCTGCATGGCTTTGATAACTTTTTAAGCTTAGATAATGACATTCAAGTTGTCCCGTCTGGCAAAAGGTTCTCTTCCTCCTGTGCCTGCATCCCTCAGAAAATGCATTTATACATTTGTTAACCTTCCTTTAGTCCATACCAATTTGAGATTTCCTTTGAAACCATGAGGGTACTGGATAAACTAATAAAATCTTTAGCACGTGTTCATTTTTACATCTGTATGAGAGTCACAATTGTACCTTTTCTGAAAATTAGCTTTTAAGAACATAAATCTGGTCATGTCACTTCCCAGCTTAACCATCTCTGAGACCTCCCACTGTAGTTGGAATGGATCCCATACCTAACCGGCTCTCAGCCCTGTCTTCATTCTGCTCCTTACCAGGTTATGCCTAACCTCTTGTCTTTCTTCAGCTCTCTCAGAACACTCCACATAAGGGAACTTGTACTTTGGACTGTTCTTCTATAGATGAGTTTTCTCACATGAGAACTCTTTCCATTCTATCAAAGCAGCCCCTCTGCTGGGATGGAGCTCTGTTGATAGAATATTTGCTTAGCATGCACAAGGCCCCGAGTTCCAGTCTCAGGATGGCATAAGCCAGGCATGGTGATACACACCTATAATCCTAGCACTTGAGAGGTGAAAGTAGGAAGATCAGATGTTCATGGTCATCCTTAACTCCATAGTAAGTTTGAGGCCAGCCTGGGCTATATGAGACCCTGGAGAGAGGGGGCAGGGGAGAGGGAGGGAGGGAGGGAGGGGGAGGGAGGGAGAGAGAGAGAGAAGAGAGAGAGAAGAGAGAGAGAAGAGAGAGAAAGAGACCCTACCATACTTTTCTCAATAGTTATGTGTCTCTAAAATATTTTTAAATGAGTTACTAATTTATTATCTGCTTCTGTTCCCTCAATGGACCTTGGAATCTGGTTCATCAGTATATCCCCCAGCACTCATAAAGGTGCCTAGCACACAGTGGACACTGAATAAATATTTGTTGACTAAATCTGAGTGAATGAATGATGTATTTGGAGGTAGCAGGGCTCCATCACTGGCATTTAAGCATAGTTTGTACAACCTCGTGGCAGAGCTGTTAAGAACTGTGGACATGGGTTTAGTCAGACCACTACATTTTCTAGCCTGTGTGCCTATGGCCGCCACACCTTTTGCTGTGCAATAAACAAGGCGAAGGCGAATTCCTTAGTCACTTTCAGGGAATGATGGCATATACACCCCTGTGCTGCTGCAGTATCATCTCAGCATTAAAATGTTAAAGCTAATCAGACATTTAATTTCGAAGTGGAAGGTCATTATCTTGTCACAAAATTTTATTCCAATTACTTTTTTTCTATTATACGAAATGAATTAAAAGTAGCACAAAACATTGGGAGATCAAACAGTCAATCAGTAGCTCATTAAATATCATTGAAATTGGTGCAGTAAAAAGCATTTCCTATGGCTGAGTCATTATTTAAAAGCTATATTCTGGATGGTTCAAGGAATTGACATGCTGCCAATCAAAAACTCACCCTGTCCATAAATAGCCTCTTGGCTTTCAAAAGTTCACTATCTCTTTTTGTTTGAGATAAGAGTAAATATCCAAAAAGATTTAAAGCATGAATGTAATTACCATCTTATCAGCCTCTATAAGACCCCAAGAATAGATAGAAAAGTCACCATCTGAGAAGTTTACTACAGTGTAGAGTGCTGAGTGCTACTAGTGATTTTTATAAGTACCTAAGCACATCACTTTTGTACCAAAGAGTTGTAAAACAACTTCGTTTTCAGGGAATAAGAAAAGTTTATTCTTAACCAATGATAAGCGACCATGGCCCAGGACACAGCTTCCAATTTTCCTAAACAGCAGATTCCACTGTCGAAGAGGCTTTGTTCGCAGTCACCTGTGCTGGTTGATTTTTGTCAACTTGATTAGACAACTTGGAGGAGGGAACCTCAATGGAGCAATTTCTTCCATCAGATTGGCCTGTGGTCATGTCTATGGGAACATTTTCTTGATTGTTGAGTGATATGGGAGAGCCCAGCCTACTGTGGGTAATGCCACCCCTGAGTAGGTGGTCTTGGGTTACATAAGAAAGTAGGTTAGGCACAGACCAGAGGAAGCAAGCCGGTAGGCAGCCTTCCTCCATGGTCTCCACTTCAGTTCCTGCCAAGCTCCTGCCCTGGCTTCCCTCAGTGTTGGATTATGACCTGGGAGTTGTAAGCTGAAATGAACCCTCTCCTCCCCAACTTGCTTTTGGTCATGGTGTTTATCACAGCAAGAGAAAACAAACTAGAACTCCATGGAACAAAGGAGGTCATAAACAGATACATTTATCAAAAGCATTGGTAGAATACAGTATAGATAGCTACCGCAAGGCACGACATTAGAGCTTTCAGGTTGGTGGAAGCCAGAGGCCCAGGAAGGTTAGTTAACAAACACAATGAGAGGTTTAAGTAGTTGTCAGAAAGATATTAGGCCAGATTTAGAGGATGAAAGTAAATGGCAGGTAAAGGCTAAGATAACCCAAGGTAATCTTGGCTCTGGTGTTTAACATTCCACTGCTCCACAATTAGTGTTCTAGTCAGTCAAGGTCAAGCAGTCTGCAGGATTCTTGATACAATAGATGCAGCTTCTTAAGCTCTGCTCCACACAGTCACATACTGTGCTGAGTTAGGAATTGCCCCAGGTGGGGAAGAGTGGGCAGTTACAAGTTTAAAAGGGTATACAACTCTACACTTGGGAGCATGTGCCATTTTATTTTCTACAGAGTAATTATCAAGAACTTCATCTTTCTTTTTTTCTTTTCCATTACTGGGGATTGAACTCAGAAGCATGTTGTACATGCTGGACAAGTAGTACTCTACCACTGAGCTAGACTACTAGCCTTTTACTTTTATTTTATTTTGTTTTGTTTTATTTTACTTTTACTTTGAGACAGGGTCTTGCTAAGTTGTCCAGCCTGGCCTCAAAGTCAGATTCTCTTGTCTGGGTCTTTTTCTTTCTTTCCTTTTTTTTTTTTTGCCACGCTGGGGATGAGACCCAAGTTTGAGACAGGGTCTCCCTGTAGCCACAGCTGGCCTGGAACTTGCTATGTAGATCAGGCTGGCCTTGATCTCACAGAGATCCTCCTGCCTCTGCCTCTACCTCCTGAGTCCTGGGATTAAAGACATGTGCCACCCACACCCAGCTAGAACTTCATTTTTCTATGGCCCCAAGTGAGGGTCTGAAAGATGATCACTTTCTTTAAATTTCTAGCATTTTTCCTCTGGAAGCCCTATTTAAAAAGGAAAGCTAAGTCACTGTCTTAGTTCATTTTTATGCTGCTATATATAATGGATGTGTAGAGACTAGGTGATTTAGAAACACTGGAAACTCATAGTTCCGAAGACTGGGAAGGGTAAGACTGTGAGGTCACGTTGGTGAGGGCGTTGGTCCTCTGTCATTACATGGCAGAAAGCATCATGTGGATGAGGGAAAGAAATAGATGAGCTCACAAATTCAATCCCTTTATACTTAACATTCATACACTTGTGGGGCAGAGCCCTGAGGAGCTAACCACCTCCCACCACGCCGTCTTCCAACACTGTCATATTGGGGATTATTTCCAACACATGCTTTGGATATTCAAACCATAGCATTCTGCCCTGTCCTCTCAAATACATGCCATTCTCACATATAAATTACATTTTTCCATCCCCAAAGCCCCCAAAGTCTCAATTCATTCCATTGCCAACTTAAAAATCCGAAGTCTGAGAGGGGACTCCAAATCAGGCACATGTGAGGCTTGAGGTAAAACAATTCATCCTGCAGCTAACTCCTCTCCAGCTGGTAATCACAGAACTCAAACACATTATTTACGTCTAACACAACTGTGGGCCAGGCATTGCAGCTCATGTCTGCAATCCCAGAATTTGGTAATCCCAGCACTAGGGAGGCTGAGGAAGGAGGATCACCTTGAGTTTGAGGCCAGCCTGAGCTACATAGTGACTTCTGAGCCAGCTACATAGTGAGAGCCTCTCCTAAAACAACAAATACAGTGGTTGGATGGACATTTGGTAAATCCAATCCCAACAGGGTGAACATTAAACCTCTAGAATAATCTCACTGCCAGGAGTGGTGGTGCACTCGTGAGGCAGAGGCAGGCAGATCTCTGTGAGTTCAAGGCCAGCCTGGTCTATATAGTGAGTTCCAGGCCAGCCGGAACTACAAGAAACCCTGTCTCAAAAAAAAAAAAAAAAAAGGCCCTAGAATAATCTCTCCCTCAACATGCCACCCCCTGGAGGCTCTAAAGGGGTTGGGCCCCCAAAACATCTGGTGACCCACTCCTCAGCACTTGCTAGGCTCAGCCTATACAGAATTGGGCACTAGTGGCTCTACAGTTCTCGAAGGTTTTAAGCAGACCTGACTCCCAGGTCTCCACTAGGCATTGCCCTCCCTGGGGCTCTCTAGTTGTAGCACTGCCCCTCTGACAAGTCTTTGTCTGGACTCCCAAGCTGTCCAACACATCTTTGAAAACTAGCTATGATCCCATAGCTTGTGGACTGAGTCAGCACACACACAGGCACTTCCAAAGCTTACCACTTCTGCCCTTCTGGGCTAACCTGGGCCAGCCTGAGGTACACCTGGGGTAGTCTAGGAGGGCCGCACCAGAATACAGTAGCAGAGTTCCAAAGTGGCTCTTGTCAGCAAAGGATGAGGGTCTCCCAGACACCTCTTTAGGAACCTTGCCTTCAAACTCCTAGCTTGATTCAAAGATCTCGGAAATGCGGCCAGGGCACCCTCTATTGTCCTGATGAATAGAACCAGAGCAACAGAACCTGAACAAGCTCTTGAGCAAAGGGTCACTTGGTGACACTTAATAGTCTCTCCTGAGCATGCTTTTTCACTCTTACTACGCCAGGCTGCAAATTTCCACATCTTTCTGCTCTGCTTCTCCTTTATTTATAAATTCCATCTTTAAATCATTTCTCTCATGTCTCATCTTATTGTAAACAGCCAAAAGAAGCCGTGCAGCACTCTGAAGGCTCTGCTACGGCTAAGATGTTCATTCTGCCAGATGTCTACTCCATTGCTCTTAAATTCTGCCTTCTACACACTCCTAAACCAGCAGAACAAGGATGGCCTTTACTCCAGCTTCCAACACCTGAATCCTCATTTCCATCGGAGTGGCCTTTACCATCCGCTTTGCCTTCCTTCTCTTTCATTCTTAAATTTATTTTATTTTTTAATTTTTCAGTGACAGGGTCTCTCTATCTATTATAAGTCAAGTTTCTTAATTCTGCTTCCCAAGTGCTAGATTAGAGACTAGTCCTGGGATTACAAGTGTGGACCATCAAACCCCACTATTATAATCTACGTTTTTATCAGCGTTAATCAAAACTGCTTAGCTAATCTGTAAGAAACCACACTTTCCCTACAGCTCTCCTCTGCTGAGTCCTCACCAGTTACCCTTACTACCTCATTCCTGTTAAACAATCTAGGCTTTTCAACTTTATTCCCCACCCCCCATTTTTCCACTCTCTACCTAGTTCTAAAGGCATTTCCACACTTAAAGAAACTGTTGGAGCAACAATCCCACGTCTCATTACCTGTGGAAGGTCTGTTTTGTGCAGCCACAACAGAATACCATGGGCTAGGAAATTTACAATGGAGATTTTTTTTGTTTTTTTGTCATTCTGGAGGCTGGGAAGCCCAAGGCTGGTGGGTGGGTGGAGGCAGCAACTTCTGATCAGCGCCTTCCTGTTGCATCCTGCATGATAACATGGCAGAGAGCATCAGGCACAAGACTGCCAGGAGCTCAGGCTCCCAATCCCATGCTCTTTAGTAACAGGCAACGAATCCTGCCTCTGGACAAGGCCCTCAAGTCCTAAATGCCTGTCCTTAGGCCCCCACCTCCCAGTACTATTGTACTGAGGCCTAAGTTTCCAACACACACTTCTGGAGAAGACCCCAACCACAGCAAGCACTCATTTGAGCACTTGCTTTTATAGAAATGGTCACTTCAGAATACAAACGATAGGCGGTCCCTTTGGTTGGTAAAATATAAAAACAGAAGTATTGTTCCCTGTCTCTCAAGGTGTTTAAGTGAGGCGAATGACGTAAGTTTAAAAACACCTACACAGAAAGGAAGCGCCCCCAATAGAGGAAATCATTTTTCAAGCAGAAGGCCTTTAGGATTTCTGCCCTCTAGGACCTGTCACTACCCCCACCCTAATTTCTTTTGAAAAGCCAGGAATTACTGGCAAATTATCAGGGAGTAAAGTAGGAGGGAAAGATTTCAACGCAAAATGCAAAACTGCTCTGTAGAAAGCCAAGTATGGGGAGGCTTGTTATCATTTATTTCCTCCAGTATATCATTCAATTTCAGCTGTCTCACATCTCAGAAGGCACTCCCCCGTTCCTCACTTACGCGCCGAAGAAACATCTCCCTGGCATCTCATTCTCTGTCTTTCACCAGCATTTCATTATTTCTTAACTGTCCCCCTCACGCTCATCTCCCTTTTTTCCTGGTGATCCACGTGTCCTCATTTAGCAGTTTTCAGAAGCCAGGGAGAAGAAACGTTGCAAATAATGTTAAATATGATTAATATCTTGAATTCCTTGAAATATGACATGCATGAGTTACAATGAAACCTCTTTTATTTCCCCATGAAATGCTTTTGCATAATGAGAAAGAAAATGTCCTCTATGCCCTAATCAGCCCTGACAGTTCCTGGACTCCCAAATACTTTTATTTATGGCATTATTTATTTCATCTCTAATAAATGGTGGGGGGGGGCGCAGCACCATCTGAGGAGCCTGCAAAGGAGAGGGAGACCATCCGGGGTGCAGGAACACAGACACTGAACCAGCAAGACAGAACTCTTCCAAAGGGAGATCTGGGAAATGAGAGGACAAAGATCCGAACCCCGGAAGAAAATGGATCACTTTCCCAAAGACGGAAAGCTCTGGAAAGGAAAGGAACTTCAGAGTGGAGAAATGAGGGTCATACATCAAGGGCCTAGGAAGAGTCAAGGCTGGAACCCAAGCCTGGGAGGGAGCGGGTGCTACAGGAACAGGCCAAAAGGAAAGGCGCTTCATTTGAGATAGGGAGAGTGGACTCTGCTGCAGTGTGGCTGCAGGGATCCCTACCTTATAGGGATCCTCCTGAAAGCACAAAGCTCTTTGCTCCCCAGATCCCTGGGGGCACCAGCTACAGGGAGTATGGACAATGCAGGGAGTTGGCTCCCAGGCTACCTTGGTTTTGCAAGTACATGCATTAAAAAATAACACTGTTCAAAGGAGTCACCATCCCAGAGGGGAGGTGTGGGGTTATTTTGGCCCCATAACTGTACAGTCTAGTCTCCCAGCTATTTTGAATTCAAAAGACCTGCACTTATCCATGCAACTCACAAGTTCCCCAGTGTCTGCGTTTAGGTAATACCCTTTAGCCTTTCAGGGCCTCGGTTTTCAAATCTGTAGAATGGGGAGAAATGATGGTGTCGCTTGCTCACTCTCTTCCAGCCCCTGTGGAGAACAAATAATATGCAAGCACAAAGCCTAGCGCGCTTTTACATTCCACCTAAGTTTAGAGGCTACCAGTCCTGGGACAGTAAGACCCGAAGGCAAGACAAACCACACGGCAGCCCGTGCCAAGCCCATCAAGACGTTCTTTCCAGCAGGTGGGGGGAGCGCAGCTTCCTTCTGGAAGAACTCACTGTACCACCCCTGCACTCCCGCGACCCCGCCCTAACTTCTAGGTACCACCCCCTCCAGGCACTCCGAGAGTTGGGAGGTCACGCAGAAGGGCGCCAGGAACTCACTTCCGAGGCTCGGACCCAGCCGGCGGACGCTGCTGCCCACAGCCGAGGTCCCCAACTCTCGCAGTGGCCGGGACCCGGGACCCCAGCTCTGTCACCTGTTCCCACCAGGACGCCCTCCAGGTCTCTGCTCCCCCCACCTCCCCCAGGGCCCTGGGCCTCCCCTCCCCCCACGACCCCGTCGGAGGCGCGGAGCGCGCGGGCAGACAGCGGCGCCAGGCCCCGCCCCCGCCCCTATTATCATTAGCAGATATTACCCTAAACACTTGCTCTTTACCTCCTTTCTCCCTCCAGGCATTGGCGAGGCGGGCTGTCAATCAAAGCTCGGGCGGCAGCCCCCCGCGCGGGGGCTCGGAGATGCCAGGCTCGGCGGCAGGCGGCGGCGGCGGCCACGGCGCAGACACACGCCTTCCCACCGGCGCGCGGCGGGGCAGAGCGGGCGGTAGGGCGGCAGAGCCACCCTCAGAGCCCCGCGCCGGCCGCGGAGGGCACGCGCCCCGGGTCCCCGGGCCGCAGGCGCGGTATGGAGGATCAGATGCAGCCGGCGGAGGAGGGGCCCAGCTTGCCCAAAATCTACAAGCAGCGCAGCCCCTACAGCGTCCTCAAGACGTTTCCCAGCAAGCGGCCGCTGGCCAAGCGCTACGAGAGACCCACCCTGCTGGAGCTGCCTGCCGTGCGGCCGTCGCCTCTGCCGCCGCCCCCGCCGCCCTTCGCGCCGCTCGCCGCCGTGTCTATCAGCAGCAGCGAGCCGCCGCCGTTCCCGACGCAGACTTCCTACCCGCCTGCGGCCGGCCGGGTTACCGCCGCCGCCGCCGCCTCGTCGTCGTCGCCGTCCTGCACGCCCGCCGCGCCCCCCAGCCACCTGAGGACTCCCGCCCCACCGCCCGCCTCCCCCGCCGCCTCGTCGTCGTCGTCCTTCGCCGCCGTCGTCAGGTACGGCCCGGGCCCGGCGGCCGGCGCAGGCAGCAGCGGCGCGGGTAGCGACGGCGCTTGCCTGGAGCTCAGCGCAGGTACCAACTCTGGGCCCAACTTTCCCGCCCCGCACGGCGTGGGGGCGGGCCGGTCTGGGGACAGGGTCCCGGGGCCTGTGGGGGCGGGCGGGGCTGGGGACCGCGGGGAGGACGGGGGCCCGGGACCTGTGGGGGCGGGCGGGGCTGGGGACCGCGGGGAGGACGGGGGCCCGGGACCTGTGGGGGCGGGCGGGGCTGGGGACCGCGGTGAGGACGGGGCCGGGGGCCTGTGGGGGCGGGCGTGGCTGGGGACCGCGTTGAGAACCGGGTCTGGGGCCTGTGGGGGCGGGACTGGGGCCTGAGCGCTCCCTCAGAGGCCTCGCACGCCGTCTGCTCTCGGGCCATAACTTCTGGAAGATTTCTGGCGCCTCGGCCACACAGCGCCCCGGGCCCGGGCTTCCGACGGCGCGCGTACCTAACAGGTGGCTCCGGGGCGCGATGCCGGCCCGGAGCTGTGGGTGGCAGAGTGGGCGGCCTCGAGTTGGTAGGAGCCGAACCCCTAAGGTGCTGGACAGGGGTGACGGATGCCCTGACCGCTGGCGGCCGGGGGATGTGGCGGGGGGTTGGCTGGGGCGGACCCGCGGAGACGTCTTTTTTATTCTCCACCATTTCACTTTACTCCCACCCCACTTCCCTTTTCCCTCCCTTCTGCCACCGCTGTTTCTCGGGTTCCTGTCCTCTGCTGAGCCTTTCCCTCGGAGGACTCCTTTGAAGACTGTCGCTGTCGCGGGCCACTCTGGCTCCTCAGGGTTCCTGGGTTTCTTTTTCTCTGTGCGCTCATGTTTCTCTGGTGCGCACCCTTATCAATCAATCTCAGTCTCTCCCTCCTTCTCCCCTCCCGTTCCCACTTATCCCCTCTCCCTCTCCCTAACCCTCTGGCCATCGACCCCTTGCCCTAGCCATTACCAGGCCACCTAGATCCACGGAGATCAACCGTGACCCTGGTACACATTTTGGAGTGGGGGGGCTCCGTGGCAGAGTCTGCCTCCCCACCCAGCCTGTGTGACAACCCTCATTTCTATGTCTCTGCCGGCCGGGGACCGCCCAGAGGATTTTTCTCTCCTGGGAGTGTGGGCCAACAGAGAGGCCCCAGCCTTTGGCCTGCACCCAGTCTGGCCCTCTGCCCCCCGAGACAGCCTTGTTAATGGGCTTATCAGAGCTAAAGTTCCTTCATGGCACTTTTAAGAGCCTCCCAGATTCCACGTACCAGTGAATTTAAGACTTATTTTATTCTGGTGAGAATAGACGAGTATTGTCTCTGAAGGAGTTATAGGTGCCAGTGGTAAGCACTGTGCTGTTTGTCAATATTTTGACACATGAAGGATTGGTTTGGAGAAAGAAAATCTAATTACAGGTTATAGTGAAGACTTGTTCTGTCTTATCCCTCAGTTATTTGGAGATGTTACACATTTTGAGTGGGGCTCTTACATTGGCTTCCTTACCGTTTATGGGGTGATTTTCTTTTTTTTCAGTTGCTTTAGTCTAATATTCCATTGTGGCATTCATTGCCAGGCTGCTTGCCTGCTTCCATGTTCCTCTGATTGAGATTCTTCTATACAACTTGGCTTGTTTGCTTTTGAGACAGGATCTCACTGTATCTCAGACTGGCTTAGAGCTCATTATGGAGACTAGGCTAGCCTTGAACTTGGGCTTCTCCTGCCCTAGCCTCTATACTACTATTTGATCATGCCCATTTGATTCCCCAGCACAGTGTTTTCTTTTTCATGTCGTTTTTCAGCAGTTTGGATCCTTTTCGAGTTTTCTGTAGTTGCATACTCCTTTATAACCTTGGTTCCACCACATCCTTGGGAACTTTCCCCCTTATCTGCCTCATCTTTGATGACATACTCTTCCAGCCTGTTGCTGTCTTGACACCTTTACTTCCTTACACATACTATAAATTTACCCCCTCATCTCCATTTTAAGCTGTAGTTTAAACTTGCTTTGACCAGCCCTGTTCCCTGTATTATTTCTTTCAACCTTAGTTGCTTGCCATCCTTTCCATGGTCCCTCTTGCTCTGGAAGTTTCTTTACTGTCTTTATAGAGTATTTTGGTTGTTGTTTTTCTCCCTTCTCACCTTGCTCAGTGTTTCTTTTCTTGTCCTGTTTTAGTTTGTCTCTGTCCCAAGTTAGAAATCAGTGTCACTGAATGTCAAAGTGTGAAGGGGCTTTTTTGATATCTCCCAAACTTTCCCTTATTACAGGTTATCTCAAGGCTGGTTTTGTTGGGGGTGGGGGTTGTTAATTATTGGTTTTGTTTCTTAGTGAGGTCTCAGGGGCATGGTTGATAGCTTGGAGTGTGGGCCTGGATGCCTAGCGCTTGTTGGGAACATGGAAATTGGATGAGAAATTTCTTCTTTTTATCAAAACATTCTGGTAAAAAGCCATAAAATTATGGTCACATTAATCATTGATGGACAAAACCATTTCTCAACAGGCATAGTGATGAGTGGCCGTTGGAGGGACAGCCACCTGAAGAGCTGATTGGTTCTTTGAGGAACTAATGGTGCCACCTTGAAGCCAATGAGCTTGTGTTGCTCACCAGGGTCATTAAATATGTGGAGTGGGGCAGGGTTCAGTGTTGGCTACTGCACCCCCATGGTAGTGTGATAGTAGTGTTTCACGCCACCTAGTAAACTGAAAACAGTTAAATGTCAGTGTGGTGCAGTGAGTCCAGGATAACTGACTGTCTAGGGTAAATGTACTGAAAAGATGAAAGGGTTGAAGTGAATCTTATTTGCCATTAAGTGCTATAAGCCATTGAGAGAAGAAGTAAGTGATTAAAAATAGATTTTTTTCAACATTTTTATAAAATCTCATGAAAAGTATAATTTTTCTTAAAAGGGGTTATACACCATGATTTTAAACGCATATTTTTCCTCTATGGGAGGCTTAGAGTTAAAACCCATGTAGATCTTGATATGCAGCCTAAATTTGGCATCAGGAAATGGGAAATTGCATCTTTAAGCAGAGTACAATCAAAAATGAATTACAATAAATCCTATATAATTGCATAGGTCATTCTCTTTAATGAGATTTTATTAACCTGACTGTCAAGCTTTTGAGTCAGGCAGATATTTTATCTTCTTCAACTGATAAAAGTGTCAGCCATAAACCACCATATAAATATTCATAAATCTACACATCTGTGGCGGCCTATCAGCATCATTCTTTTGGACATTAAAAGCATTCTAATTACTTTCTGTCTAGCAGAGCTGAAATGCTGCCTGTTATAGTATGTGCTTGGCAGGCATGATTGCTTTTGTTTGCCATCACAAATAGCAGCATCCTATTTTATATACCGATGGTCCAGAAAATATTCAGGGATTGACTGAGCAGGATGAATATTAGGAAGCACCATCTGGTTTTGATAGCACCAAGTATATTAACTCATCTGTTAATTTTTGACACATCATTGATTTATTTATTTAGAAAAATTGCATCCTGTTTTGCTGTGTTGATGTTTCCCATTATGAAAAAAAAAATTGGATGGCATTTTTTACAAAGACATCCTTCATTGATTTAAGACGAGGGTTCTGCTTTCCAGAATGGTTTCATTTTCTAACTTCTGTTTCCTATGCAATGAAGTCCTTTCTTAAAAAGAACTTAATGTTTTAAGGGAATCCTCTATTTTGAACTAGTTGGCAGTCAAGTGACTTATCTAATGTGGACACATAGGCCACAAAAATTTCTGCATCTGTGTCTTTGATATGAACGTATTTTACCGTTGGCTGGGCTAAAATCAAAAGGGTACCACTAATCTTCACTACTGTGAACTCCTTCAGAGAGACAGAATTCCCTGAGGGATCTGCTATGATGGGCACATCCTGTACACAGCATTCCTCACAAAAATAAGAAGGGAGGCTATATTGCCATCTCTCCCCTGAGTCACTTAACAGATTCAGGATGTATTAAAAGCACAGAGGTGCAGAAGAATGTCAAGAAATGAAAATTTTAATAAAAAAAAATCATGAGTTTAGATTTTAGAATCAGAGTGG
>NW_008332097.1:1229618-1233132 GCF_000622305.1 Nannospalax galili
GCAGTTTCCATCTTGATGTTGTCTCCCAACAGGCCTCGTAATAAAGCAAACCAAATAAGAGGGCTTCGTGATTGCGATTAACATTTTGTGAGATTTTGTTGTAGGGAAGTTAAGGATAGACAATTTTAAAGTCCCTTTGTAAGTTGTTGACTTTGTACTTCTCTGCGGTTGAGTGTGGGGCATTCTACAGCAATAAAAAAAGTTAAAATCCAAATACATGTTCTTCCCACTTTGTTCAATTAAGAATCATGAATCCACAGTTATTCAGTGGTAGTCATGGGAAAACAAAACTTTTCTGCCTTTCTTAGGGCAGTTTGCAGTTTTCTAATTATATTCTGTCTAGAAAGCGGAAGTATTCCTGATTGTAACATATATTAAGTGGAAAGAGTTGCTGTTTCCCTTCCTAGTGCAATAATAATATTTTCATCATACTCTAGTGTATCAGTGTTAAAATACTGTCCAAATATTTCAAGGTGTTGAAAAATGGAAAAATTCAACCTTAAAGATTTTGCAATTGCTGTTTTTTCCTCTCTCAGTTCTAAGAACAGATTCAGAATGAAGCATTTTCAAGTCTGCAGGCAAGAACTATTTTATGATTGTAGCTATTCTGATATTCTAAGTGCACTTTAATAGATTATCTTCTTAATGTAGTATATTACATAATGATTTTTTCTCAGCGTGTTATGAGTTTATCCTTCAATTAAGAAAACAAATCACGCTTGTTCCTAAGTCAGATTTTTTTTCTCCTTAAAATCTATGCTATAATGTGATTCATCAATATGATTAAAACCATTCAGTGTTTTGTAGGACATTCAACAAATATATTTGAACAACTCTTTGTAGGAAATTCTGTTTGAGCCTTGTGTATTTATTTGTTCCTTTTCTCAAGGTTACGTTAAAGGTGTATAGACTGTAAATCAATTGGGACTATGCTGATTAAAATGAAAACAGTAAATACAATTTAAGGTCTTGAATGGGATTATAGGATTAAAATGAATGAAAACTGCTGTTGTGTTAGAATTGAACTTTCCGGATCAATATCATCCTTTGATTTTACTAATGAACAAAAACGAGGAAATAAAGTAATGAGTAGAACCACTCCACACGTGTGGGTCAGCTGTTTACCTCTTTGTTTGGTTTAGGTCATTGTAAAGAAATGGCAACCAAGTATTTGTGGGATTTAGGATGAAAGTACAAAGCAGGTAAACTTGCCGTGAATCAGATCATCAAAAAGCTTAAAGCAAGCTAACACACTGTTGAGTAAAAGCTGTCCTGTTCACCTGGCCTGGCACCTTCCTTAATGGCCAGGTTTGAGTTGGTTTTTAGCTGACCCATGGTATTGTCTTCCCGCTCCGTTTTATCTTCCACTGCCCCCATCCATACTCTTGAGCTCTGGCACCATGGCATGTCTGTGGCTGGATATCTCAAGGAAGAGGGGCCAGCATAGGCCTTCAAAGCAGTTTGTGGAGAGATTCCTAGATCTTAGGGACCTTGTTATGAGAAGATCTAGGGCAGGAGTAGGGTAATATTGCTCCCCCCAAGAAAGAAATGTGTGGAGAACTGGCTCAGTGGGTAAAGTGCTTACCTTGCAAGTATGAGGCCCTCAGTTCAGATCCCTAGAAGGAAGGTAAAAACAGATGCTGTAGCTCTAGTCTATAATCCCAGCACTTCTATAGCAAGATGGGAGGTGGAAACAGAAGAGTTCTGGGAGGCTCGTGGGCCAGCAGACCTGGTGTATGCATCCATGAACAAGAGACTGTGCTCAAACAAGGTAGAAGGTGGGGACTGACACTAAGGTTTTCCCCTGACCTTAGCTTGTGGCATGACACATGTACATACACATACCCCATGAAGAGATTTTTTTTAATTTATTTTTTAAAATATTTTTATTTTATGTGTATGAGTGTATTGCCTGCATGTACAGTGTAAGTGCACCATGTCCTGCAATACCTGAGGGAGTCAGAAGGCGGCATCAGATTCCCTGGAACTGGAGCTACAGATGACGGATGGCTGTTAGCTGCTATGTGGGTGCTAGGAATCAAACCCATATACTCTGCAAGAGCAGGCCGTGCTCCCAACCGCTGAGCCATCTCTCCAGCCCCAAGATTTTTTTTTTAGGAGAAAGAAGTGTACCAAGAAGAAAGTCCTGTGAACTTTGAGCTTCCCAAAGATGGTGATCTTAGGCCTTCCCTGCAACCCCAGCCAAGTAAATCTGAAAATGCTATAAACCAAGAGGTTCTATATTTATATGAATCCCTGATCACCATTTTGGGGCAGGGGAGGTGGGCACAGGCACCTTCCTCAATTGCTTCTCTACCCCATTTTTATTTTTTAAGAATTTAGTATGTGTAAACAATATGATATCTACCCCCCATTTTGCCCTCTAACTCTCCCTCTATGTCTGACTACATGTCTACCTCCCAACTTCATACTTCATGTCCTCTCTTTTTAAAAAATAACCCACTAAGGCCATTCAGTGTTGTCCATATATACATGGTTGTGGGGCCCTTCACTGGAGTATAGGCAACCCCACCACCACCACCACCACCAAAGAACAGTTTTCTTCCCAGCAACTATCATCCACCAATAGCTCCTCAGGACTGGGGCCTCATGAGTTCCTCCCCCATGTATGCTTAGAATTTTGGCTGGCTTGATCTTGGGCAGATCTTGTGCAAGTAACCATTTCAATTTTTTGAAACAGGGTCTCTGACTGAATCTGGAGCTGATTCTCAGGTACTGTTTCAGTTAGACTGGCTGACCTGCAAGGTCTAGCGATCTTGCTGTCTGTCTCTTCCCTAGTGGTGGGATTATAGGCATATGCTGCCCATCAGCTTTTTAATGTGGGTGCTGGGGGTCAAACTGAGATCATTATGCTTCCTCAACAAGCTCCTTATCTGATGCGCTATCTCCCCAACACCCATCTTGTTTTTTGAGACAAGGTCTCACTGTTTAGGCATTAGGCTAGGTTGGCTGGCCAGCCAGGGGGCCCCAGGACAATCTTCTGTCTCATTTCTCCAGTATTGGGATTACAAACATATGCCACCACATCCAGCTTTGCATGTTGCTGAAGATCAAACTCAGGTCCTCATGCTTGCATGGTAAACACCAACTGAGCTGTCTTCTTTTCCCCTCAATGGGTATTTTTGAAGCACTGTACTGACCTGACCCTCCCATCACAGTACAGTGGGCAATCCTCTTCTGGACAGAAGATGTCTGGCTCAGAATTCCTCAGAATAGTAGCATTGTACAGGCCTGGAGGATGGATACCTCATGTGTGCTGGGCACTGCTGAGGATTTCTAGGTAGCTTCTGATTAGTAGTTGGAATAGGGCATTTGGATCCCTTTCCCCCAGTACTTAGTAATTCCACAGAAAAGTACTAAGGGGAAAACAAAACAGGTGGAACATTGAATACTACACAGAAATCTTTTTTTTTTTTTTAAACACAAGTGATCCTGTTGTTTAGCCCTCTGAATAGCTGAGACAGTAGATGTATACCACAATGACTGAACAACT
>NW_008332097.1:1233282-1249108 GCF_000622305.1 Nannospalax galili
CCCTCTGAATAGCTGAGACAGTAGATGTATACCACAATGACTGAACAACTCAGACATAGCTTGCAGTGTGATTTTTGTGGATCATACACACTGAATTTTTTAGAGTTCTACTCCGAAGAAGTATCTCACCATATTTTTTTAAGAAGTATCTCAAGTATCTCACCATATTTTTTTAAACTTTAAAAGGTTGTTTGTTGTTGTTGTTTTTCTTTTCCCATACCAAACACAAAAAAATACAAGTTACCAGTGTTTGCAGAGAAAGCCAGTAACTGGCTACATTTCTACCATAAGTAAGAGTTACTAACATCAAAGTCCTCCAGTATTTTGTTTGTTGCCATTAGCCTGAGTAAGGGGAAGAAAAATATCCAAGGCATCCTCTTTCTACTGAGCCCTGGAAAGGTATCATTCCATTAGCAATGACTGGTTCTAGATGGTTGCAAGAGGGAAGTGGAGCTACCTTATAACAACACATTTAGGGTGCATTTTCTAAGAATCTCAGGCTTTAACAATCCAGGATTTGGGAGCGTCTTCCCCTTTGTTTTTACAGTGAGTTGGTTGGTCTCTGTTTGCTTTTTGCTTTCCATTGCTTGCTTTCCATTGTATGCTTAGAATTCAGGTTTGTGGGCTATACCTGGAACCCACAGCTTTTGTCCTTTTAGGACACTTGATAGTAATGCAAACGGCTCTGAGAAAAGACTGTTGTTTTCAGATGGTACTGTGTCCCAGGTCGCTCTAAACACTGATATTTACAAGAATTCCAGACTAGCAAATAACTTAAAGGAAGACTACTGAATGAAGATGGTGCACTTACTCTTTACCTATAGATCCACTCTGTTTTGCCTTAGATTTCAAAAAGACATCTCTCTTCTCTAGTTTGCATCTGGGAGCTGCATGTTTCTCAGCAGGGATTGTATCAGGTGATGAATAGCAAGGGCATGAGGGCACTCCAGAAATAGCAGTAATGATTGTGGTAAGCCCTCCTATCAATGAGGAATTGAATCTGCAGTGGCTGGCCAGATTCATTACTGTAAGGATATTAACGAAGCCAAGGGATGAGTTCATACCTGTGGAGGTCAGTGAGTTCCACAGAGAGGGACATCTCCGTGGTGCCCAGGGTTACAGAGCAGCCTTTCCTTGAATAAGGGGCTGGGATGACTCAGGCATCCCCATTGGTCAGATATGCTGTTTTTGGATGTTAAACTTGAAACTGAGGACCTGCTTCTTCCTTCCCTTTGGCTGTAGATCATTGACGTATCTCTCTTATTTCATTTCAGAAAGCCGTATGATTTTGGATGCCTTTGCCCAGCAGTGCAGTCGTGTTCTTAGTCTCTTAAATTGCGGAGGAAAACTTCTGGACTCCAACCATTCACAATCCATGATTTCTTGCGTAAAGCAGGAAGGTTCTGGTTATAACGAAAGACAGGAACAGTGTCATGTTGCAAAAGGGGTCCACAGTCAGACCTCAGACAACGTAGACATAGAGATGCAATATATGCAAAGAAAACAACAAACTTCTGCCTTTTTAAGAGTATTCACTGACTCTCTGCAAAATTACCTACTCTCCGGGAGCTTCCCGACTCCAAACACCTCATCAGTCAGTGAGTATGGCCACCTGGCTGATATGGACCCTCTCTCAACCTCTCCAGTGCATACACTAGGTGGCTGGACCTCCCCGGCAACATCTGAGTCCCATGGTCACCCATCTTCCTCCACGTTACCAGAGGAGGAAGAAGAGGAGGAGGAGGAAGGCTACTGTCCTCGATGCCAGGAGCTGGAGCAGGAGGTTATTTCACTACAACAAGAAAATGAAGAGCTCAGAAGAAAATTGGAGAGCATCCCAGGTATGTCCCACTCTGCGGGACAGCAGCAATCTTACTCCTGTCTGTTTTTTATCTCTGCGTGTGTGTGTGTGTGTGTGTGTGTGTGTGTGTGTGTACATGTGTACGCTTGTGCATGCATTTTTGATGGGGGGGTAGAGTAGGGATGTTGAAAAGTTGGAAAAGCAGGCCTGCACAAGGTGTCCTTGGCCTGCCCAGTCCAGACAGAAATTCCAGAACAAGCACTAACCTATCTTGTGTATGTTAAACTACAATGTTCTTGGGTAAAGGCCTAAAGCCCTTTACCCAAGTCTTTGTGAAAAATGTCTCTGGCAATATAAAAGTCAGATGTGATACCTTGACATCGAAATAGCTCTATTTCTTTGAAAAGTGACTGTTGCTTTATTGTAGCCTTTGTGTTTTTTAAAGGCTAAGTCACTGATAGAAGCAGGATTCAGTAGTAACTGAGCAAACAACATGGGTTCTTCTGATCATTTGTTTTCCTGGCCTTTCTTGTTAAGTTTCAAGAGGCACAGTCTCTTTAGCATGCAAACTCTACCTTAAAGTTAATAAATTGTAAACTAATTTGTTATTTCTTGCTTCCCTTTTATAAAAAAAATTTTTTTTTTATATAGGGTCTCTGTGTAGCCCCAGCTATGCTGGAACTCACTATGTAGACCAGGCTGGCCTTGATCTAAGAGATCTGCCTGCTTCTGCCTTCTGAGTGCTGATATTAAAGTCATGTGCTACCGTATCTGGCTCATTTCTTCTTAAGCACGCTCTATTTTCAGAGGACTAGAGTTGGTTTATTTTCTTTCTTTTTGAATGGTAAGATCTCTGAGTGTTTTTGGTTTGGTTTGGCTTTTTTTGTTTTCTGCTATAAAGAAAAATACTTTTGTCTTTGAATTCATGCCTGTGTGTCTTACAGTGACACTAAGATTATTAGTTAGAATAGTGGCTGAGCCCTTTTAATCTTATAACCCAAAGATGATAAAGTCTGGGCCATGTACCCATGGATCTATGCATTTATTGGTTAACTTCATAAGGGAACTGTTATGCTCAAAATATGTTCAAAATAGGGTATACAATAAATTTAAGAATTTAAAATCTGATACATATAATTAGAAGTTTGTTTTAACCTGTTTGTACCACATGATTTGGTAGCTGATTTAGAAATAAGAAAATACTGCAGAAAGCCCCCATCTGTTTATTAGGACACAAGAAACCTGAAACAAAAGTTAAGAATCGTCAAATCAGCCAGGGTAATGATGAATACCACCCTGGCACTTGGGAGTGGAGGCAAGAGGATCAGAGGTTCAGGGTCATTCTTAGCTATAGGAATTTGAAGCCTGTGTGAGCTATATTAAACCCTGTTTCAAAGAGGGGAGGGAGGTGCTACAACCAGGCATGGTCATGCCTTTAATCCCAATACTCCAAAGGCAGAGGCAGGTGGGAAACGCCCCTGTCCAACCTAGATAGATGTATAGAGCTAGAATGCCATACCTCTCCAAGTCATTAAGAGGTTGCAGCTAATGCACTGATAGTTACAACTCTCCCAGCCTGGCAAATATGGTTCTTACCCCCTCAAAGGGGTATTTTCAGATCTTATTCCCATTCCTCCTCTTCTGTGGAGGAGAAAATCATGTGCTAGAGATGGTCAGCTGCAGAGACTGACACCAGCCATTCAGAACTGCAGCCAGAGCTCAGCTCCTATGGAACTCAACAATTCTCTTTGACCTCATCCTGGGTGTGAGTTTCAGAGTGCAAGGACAGGTGGCATATGTCCAAGTGTTCCTAATTCATAATCCTAAGTTATGTATCATATCTATCATAAACAACCTTGGGGTTCAATCCACTCTGTCTTCTAGGCTTGTACCAGATCACTGGGTCAAGGATAACCCATTGGTAGTCTGCCACTAGTCACTGTCTGGACTTCCCAGAAAGATGAAAATGCTCTGATTTCTTGAGCCCTCTTTGATGATCAGATATTGAATGTCACTGGTTAAAGTTAGTCTAGTGGTCACTACAGTTACTATAGATATCCAAGCCTTATTGAGGACCCTCTTGTGAACCTTGGACTAATAATAGCCATTTCACCTAGAGCTGTGATTACCCTAATACATATGGAGAGCTGGGCATGGTGGCACACGCCTGTAATCCCAGCACTCAGGAGGCAGAGGCATGAGGATCAGGAGTTGAGGTCCCATTCTCAACAATGTAGCTACATTTGAGGCCAAAGTATCAAGTTTGAGGCTATATGAGACCTGTCTCAGTTGTCATCATCATCATCATCATGTCTGTAGAAACCCAGCAAGACACATGAAGAGCCAGGCTATCAGTTATGAACTGAAAAAAGGTATAAAGTAAAAAAAAAGTCCAAGCCACTTTGTGATTGCTTGTCACGTGTGCTCATTATCTAGGAAAACAGATTGAAAATGTCACCTGGAGATGGAAACTTGACCGAAGGAAGAGGGAACCACAATCCTCTTGCCCTCCTCTGATCCTGAACAACATACCAGATTAAGAACAAAGAATAGATTCTTGGATGATTACCTACAATCCATCCTGTGTTGAACAGTCAGTTTTGACAGCCAGACAGCCAGGATGGATGGGCACAGAGGAGAAGGCAATATCCAGTGGTTAGCAGAGGAAATATTATTGAGAGAAAAAGAGTGTTGTACAGCCCAGAGGTACCAAAGTCTCTTCTGGACTCCTGAGGGGAGGAACATGGAGGTCCCTGCTTCATTTTCTTCCCTAAAATAAAGCCTTGGTGCCTAGGAACAGAAGTTAATTAAAGGAGGTGATCCCATCAGTCTATAAGAAAAAACAGTTTCACTTGGGTAGTTACAAGGAAGGGAGGGTGTTAGACCTTCTGCAAATCAGTGTTGTGTATTGCTAGTGAGGTATCAACTAGTAAGAAGTGCTAGGAAGTGCCTCTAACTAATTCTCAGATTCTTGCAAGATACAAGGAGCTCATCCCAAGGAAGTGACCTTGGTACACACTAGAAATTAGGAAGTCTTTCAAAACCAATTTGTTTTTAAAGATGAAAACAGGTTTTTAAAAAAGCTACAAAAAGATAATTGAATTAGGACTGTGAAGAGCTGAGAAATAATCAGAAAGCAGTGATGGGTGGAATTTGTCAATGGACCGAGTGTCAGATTGGGTATCGTGTTTGTTTAGGGAGCTCATAGTCACAGTGATTAACAACACTCATGGAGGATAGATATAAAAATTCCATATCTAAACTGGGCATGGTGGTGCACACCTTTAATCCCTCCCAGTACTCAGGAGGCAGAGGCAGGCAGATCTCTATGAGATCGAGGCCAGCCTGGTCTACATAGTGAGTTCCAGGTCTACTGGGGCCACAGGGAGACCCTGACTCAAAAAAAAAAAATTCATATTTAATCTGACATTCCAGTAAGTGTAAAACACACCCATCCTTATATTCCTCTAAGAAGAAATAACTCTGAATCATGGTTGTCTTTTGTTTTTTTAGTATCTTTTTATTATTTATTTTATGTGTATGAGTGTATTGCCTGCACGTGTGTCATGCAATGCCCATGGACGTCAGGAGAAGGCATCAAATTTCCTGGAACTAGAGTAACAGAAAGTTGTTAGCTGCTATATGGGTGCTGGGACTCAAACCCAGATCCTCTCTAAGAGCAGTCAGTGATCTTTTTTTTTTTTTCCATATTTTATTATTTTTATTTTATGTGTATGCGTATATTGCCTGCGTGTAGGTAAGTGCACCTGTGTCATGCAATGCCCATGGAGGACAGAAGAGGCTGTCGGATCCCCTGGAACTGGAGTTTTGGACAGTTGTTAGCTGCCATGTGGATGCTGGGATTTGACCTTGGGTCTTCTGCAAGAACAACCAGTGTTCTTAACCTCTGAGCCATCTCTCTAGCCCTAGATGTTATTTTTTAACACACAGTCCATAGATACTAAAATAAGAAAAACTAGTTTGGTTGTTTTTCTCTCTTTTTGAGACAGGGGCTCATGTAGCCCAGACTGGCTTCTAACTTACCATGTAGCCAAGGATAGCCTTGAACTCCTGCTCCTCCTGTCTGTGGCGTGCTGGAGTTGCATGGAGTGTTTGCTACAACACTGTTTTATGTGGTGTTGGAGAGAAATCCAGGACTTCATATATGCTAAGCAAACACTCCACCAGCTCAGCTACATCACTACCTTAAAAGAATATCATGAGATCACAGAATGTGACGAAATTAAGATACCTTAAAATTTGCTAAGTACCAATTATAAGGAAGATAAGATGTTTTACAGTAAAATTTATTGCATATATTTAAGTTATACTTCATGATAGTATGGGATACATGTAGTTTAAAAGTTTACTGTAGGGGCTGGAGAGATGGATCAGCGGTAAGAGCACTAATTGCTCTTGCAGAGGACCTGTGTTCGAGTCCCAGCACCCACGTGGTGGCTAACAACCGTCCGTAACTCCAGTCCCAGGGGAATCCGACACCTGACCTGCGGGCATTGCATGACACAGGTGCGCTTACACACATGGCAGGCAATACACTCATACACATAAAATAAAAATAAATAAAAATTTTTTGTTTGCTATAATGAAAAATTAACATATCCATTACCTATCAATTCTGCATTTTTGTTTTTTTTTTGTGATGTGAGCAGCTAAAATCTCATTTAGTCTGAATCCAGAATAATTTTATTACATACAGTCCTCACATATTTGACCTTTAGACTTGGTCATCCCTTGTATCTGCTGCTCTGAACCTTTGACCTATTTCTTTTTGTTTCTCAACTCCCAGGCCCCTGCTATTTTTGTTTTAAAATATTTTATTATTTTTATTTTATGTGTATGAGTGTATTGCCTGCATGTATGTAAGCGCACCTGGGTCGTGCAGTGCCCTTGGAGGTCTGAAAAGGGCTTCAGATCCCCTGGAACTGGTTAGCCACCGTATGGGTGGTGGGAATCAAACTTAGGTCGTCTGCAAGAGCAGCCAGTGCTCTTAAGTGCTGAGCCATCTCCCCAGCCCCCTATTTGTTTTAAAAGATAGGGTCTTACTCTAGTCCATGCTGTCCTGGAACTCATACCTATCATCCTGCCTTAACCTCCTGGGTGCTGGAATTGTAGGCATATGCCACCACACCTAGCTCTGTTTTTCTGTTTTTGTTCTTATCTCTGCTTATTTGACTTTTTAAAGATTGCATACATAGAGTAGATCAGACAATATTATCTTCTGTCCATATTAGTTCACTTAACGTAATATCCTCCAAGCTTATCAGTATTGTGGCAGATGGCAAGATTTTATTCCTTTCTTAGAGCTGAGTAATATGCTCTTGAACTACAGTTTTCTTTACCCATTTTTCTGTTGAAGGAAACTCGTGTTAGTCCCATGTCTTAGATATTGTGAATAATGCTGCAGTAAATGTGGAGCATAGATGTCTCCACAAGTGGTAATTTCATTTCCTTTGTGTATATTCCAAAAGAGGGATTCTGGGTCACATGGTATTTCTCTATTTAATTTTTTTAGAAACGTCCATAATCTTTGCATACTAGTTACAACAGTCTACATCCCACCAACAGTAGACAAGGATTCTCTTTTCTCCACATTCTTGCCAACTTTTGCTCTCTTTTGACTTCTTGATACCCATTCTAAAGGTTATGAGGCAGCATAGTAGTAGTTTTGATTTCCTTTTCCTCATTACTGATTGTTGAGCCCTTTCATTTACATCCTTTTGGACTTGAAATATGTATTAGGTTTGTTCCGCACCCACTTTGAAAACAGAATCAAGCTCCTGATCCTCCTGCCTTAGTCTCTCCAAGTTCTGAGGTAATATCTGTGTGTGTGTGTGTGTGTGTGTGTGTGTGTGTGTGTGTGTGTGCGCGCGCGCGCGCGCTCCCATGGAGGCCAGAGGTTGACATTGGCTATCTCCCTCAGTCATTCTCTACCTTGTTTTTTGAGACAGGGTCTACTATACCTGGAGCTCACTGATTCAGATATATTGGCTGACCAGCAAACCATCCTATCTCTGCCTCCCTAGCACTAGAATTTCGTTCAAACCCTGGCTTCTTTCTGTGGGTTCTGAGAGCTCTAACTCAGATTCTCACGCTTACATGCTAACTAAGCCCTTTATTGACTGAACCAGCCCTTTTTTAAAAAACTTTATTTATTTATTTATTGGCCTACTTTATAAAGCCAGGTTTGTTTGTTTCTCTACTATTGAGTTTTATAAATTATTTATAATTTTGGATATTAAAACCCTTGCCCTCTTTTTGACTTTCCCCTTGGGTTCTGTGTGAGTGTTTAGTAAGAACTCTACTGCTGAGCTAACTTCACCAGCCCTTTTTAACTTTATTTTGGAATAAGGTCTGCCTAAATTGCCCAGGCTGGCCTTGAATTTGCAGTCCTCCTGCCTTAACCTCCCAAGTAGCTGGTATTACAAGCAAGTGCCACCATACTTGCCTAAAATATTAACCCATTATCAGATATGTGGTTTGCATTGTGGGCTGTCTTAATTCTCTAGGTTATTTTGATTTACTGATTTTCTTTGCTGTGCATTAGTTTGGTGTTCCCATTATTTTTTATTCTGCGATGTGAGCTTTGATATGGGCAGTATCCAGAGGATCACTGCTAAGGGGAATGTCCTGGAGTGTTCCCTATGTTCTCTTTCAGGACTTTTTCCTTTTTTAAAATTCGTGTACATACATGTATGTAGTTGCAAGTGTGTATGCACAAGCACAGTTGCAAGTGGGTATGCATGTACATGCTTATCCAGAAGAATGACCTCAGGTATCATCCCTCAGGAACTGCATCTACCTCCTTTCAGAAATGGTCTCTCATTGACCTGGAGCTCATCAATTCGGCCAGGCCAGCTGGTCAACAAGCCCCAGGGATCCACTATCTCTACCTTCTCAGTTCTGGGATTAACAAGGGTTAATGCTTTTTATGTGGGGGCTAGAGATTTAGCCTGGATCCTCATGCCTATGAGAGAAAGCTGTTCATTGACCTAGCCGTTTCCCCAACTTCCTCTCGTAGGAGTTTTATAGTTTATGGTCTTATATTTAGGTCTCCTGTGTATTTTAGTTATTTATGGTCTTTACGTATTATAGGGTTTTGTGTATGATATGTCAGTCTAAATTTATTTTGCATGTGAAAATTCAGTTTGCAGGGCTGAAGAGATGAGGACTGGGTACAGTTCTCAACAGCCACATCAAGTGACTTATAACTACCCTGTAAATCCAGTTCTGGGGATCTGAAGCCTTCTAGCCTTCACAGGTGCTTTCACACATATGTTGCACATACATACACTCAGGCACACACGTACACATAAAATAATTTTTAAAAATTTTTTAAATTTTATGTATATGCATGTATTGCTTGCATGTAGGTAAGTGCACCCATGTCAGGCTGTCAGATCCCCTGGAACTGGAGTTAGTGACAGTTGTTAGCTGCCGTGTGGGTGCTGGGATTCTAACTGGGTCTTCTGCAAGAACAGTCAGTGTTCTTAACCACTGTGTGTGCTATCTTTTCAGCCCCCAAATAAATATTTTTTTAAAACAAAATTCAGTTTTCTCAGTACCCTTATTGAAGAATATTACCAATACTTTTTATAAAATTATAAAATTTATAAATATATATAAGCTATATATATTTATAAATTATAAAATTTACTTTTGACACAAGGTCTCAGTATATAATCCTCAAACTTGTGATCTTCCTCCTTCCTCCTCTCTGAGTGCTGACAGAACTTCTGCTTTCTAAGACATATTTGTGATCAAGTTGACTTCTCATAGCTTCATGGTCCCACATCAGCTATCGTTTTTATTTTATAGACAAGGAAGTTGGGACCTTGGCAGGTGAGAGCAACTATAGACGCAGGGCTACATAGTCCAAGCTTTCTGACTCCAGGTCCAGCTTGTTCCCTCTTTGCCCTCAAGTCAGTTCTCATTGTCTGCAGTGGTTATGATCTGTGGTCACTATATCATACCAAATTAGCCAGTGATTAGCTAATACTGAAAGCATCACTTCTGGGAGAAGTACAGGGCTAGCCCCTATGTGAGCCAGCTTCAATCATATAGTGCTTTGAGCTAAGCAATATGTTACCTTGCTGCTTCATGATTTGAGTGTTGACACTCCAGCACTACTGTGGAAGGCCATTCTAACAGTGATATCCCAAATAGAAGTATAAGGAACAGCACTAAATAGATCATGACAGGGTCCCTCATTTCCAGTATGAGAGCTGAAACAAGAAAGTTGCAGTTGGGACATGGGTCAGGCAACTCAAATTCCCTGCTGCTTTGCACATGTCTGCAGACAGCTTGCAAAAGCCACCCCCACCCCCAATCTCTCCCATTTGGGGGATTACAGACATACCTGAGCAAGCCCACAGACTTGTAAATACAGAACCCATGACAGAGTAGTGATTCAGCTGGGCTACAGACAAGAGAACTAACCTTAGACTATGTAGTTCTATTCCCAGTAGTCCACTGGTGTCATTTTTTTAAATGGAGGAATAAATAAGTATTGCCAGTTGAACAGAAAACCCCTAAAACTGCAGCATATACTCATACTATTTGCTGGCTGTGACTCTTGACAGTCATGTAACCATTTTAAGCCTCAGTCTCCCCTTCTATAAAGCAAGTAACAATATGGAAATATTAAATTCAGTAAAGAGTGAATGACTACTAGGCCTTCCCGTGAACAATTACTGTTGCCTTTTGAAAAAAGTTGTAGCTGGGCATGGTACAGCATGTCTGTAATCTTAGTACTGAAAAGGCTGAGGACGGAGGAGAGTTCAGAACCCACACTTGGGACACATAGCGAGCCTCCCATCTTAGCCAAAAGAGGGTGGGAGGGAAGGGGGAGAAGGAGGAGGGAAGAAGGAGAAAGGAGAGGAACTGTTATGTGCCTAACGATACAGAGACCTTAAGTTTTTTTCTGGATTCTAAGCGGTGTTCTAACTGTAGAAAGAGGTCGCAGAACCACAAACCCGTGTCTCTCCTGCATCTAGTCAGTCTTCAATCCTCTGGGGTCTGCTTCCTATGCACCTGTGATTTTTGGACCCCCTGGTTCTCCCCACTGCTTCTACCTGGACTCTTCTGATTCAGGCAGGCACAAGGGTAGCTCAGCACCTCTCCACACTCCAGTATCACCCTCAACAGCTCCAGGCCACCCAGTGCCAAAGAAACCCCCAAGGACTCTGCTAGTCTATGGTATAAATTCAAGCACTCTGGGTATGATAGGGCCCTTTGGTGCCTGGCTCTCTTCCTGTCTTATTTGTTATAGGGTTTCTTGTAGTCCAGGCTGACCTCAGACTTAGGAAAGATGACCTTTAACTCGTGATCCCCGTCTTAACCTCCCAAGAGGCGAGATTACAGTCTGTGTACTACCGTGCCTCTCTTTCTGCCTGTCCATTTTTAGAGACTCATCCCTTGGTGCTCACCGTATGCCAAGTGTTTGGACCCCACTGAACAGCTGTTGACTTCTGAGCAGCAGCCAGTTTCTGATCTTTAATCCCATTATTCTCCCCCAAGAATGTATTGTCTTCTTCCCCCCAAGAAACTCTTATGTACCCTTCAGTGCCCAGTTCAGGCTTGGCACTTTCTCTTTAAACAGACCCTTTCCAGATTCCAGTAGAACAAACTTCTTCTCACACTATACCATGTATACTTTTCTTAAAGCTATTTCCAAAGGAGAGTTTACTCTGGGTATGTCTTTGTCTCCTGGTGCTATGATAAGGTGACAGGCCATATAAGGTACTTGAGGGCAGCCTTACATAGGAGCTGTTTTGAAGGTAGGGTGATGATAGTCAGTTATGGGGCCTCTAACGAATTCCCTATACTGCTGCCCTTCAAAGCACTGGTAGCTTCCGGGAGATATTACTTCTGCTTCACATGCATTTCAGTTAGTCCTCACAGAAACTTGGTGGTAGGGTATTATCCCAGTTTTACAGGAAGATAACAGAAGCTCAGAAACATTAAGTAACTCTACCCAGGACCACATTGGTAATGTCAGTGCATTTAGAACAATAGAGCACAACAGTTGTTCCAGGACTAATTCCTGAGCCTTTTTTTTTTTAAAGAGACTGGGTCTCACTATGTCACCCTGGCTGGCCTGAAACTCACTGTGTAGATCAGGCCAGTCTTGAACTTATAGTATTCTCCCAGCCTCCTGAGTGCTGGGATTAAAGTTCTGCCAATCCTTTTGCCAGTAAGCTCTTAGTCTGGTTTTATCTTAGAATGTCTTTAGGAATCTGATTCTGTTTTCCTGACCAAGATGAAGCAAGCTTAGAGATTAAGGGGTGTTCCTGTTTGTTGTCACAGATCTTCCTACTTTGACTTTTTTCATCTTTTTCATTATTTTTTGTTGGTTTGTTCATTTGACAGGGTCTCCTCAGCCCAGCCTGCCTGGAACTCACTATGTAGACCAGGCTGGCCTTGATCTCACAAGAGGTTTGTCTGCCTCTACCTTCTGAGTGCTGGGATTAAAGGTGTGCACCACCATGCCTAGTGTTCACTTTTTTCTAGGATTATCTGATCATTTTTGATGCATGATGAGCATTTTAATGCTGTGTTACTACTCAAAGAATTTATAAACATCAGTGTCAGGATAGATACACTGCATTCTTTTCCAAGCTCCTTTTCTTTCTCATTGGTCTCTGGAGACACAAAGTATTACTAAATATCCCAACCTGGCCTTGAACTTTTGACAGTCCTTCCTTAACCTCCCAAGTGCTATGATTATTAAGTGTGTACCACCACTTTCCTTTCGGTAGACATTTGTTTTTCTCTTCCTCATTTTTACTCTCATTAAATCTGCAGAACATACAGGTCAGTGAATGAAATCTGCCCAGTGAGTCTGAGGTCAGTTTCTTCATCAACCTGGGTGATTTGCTTAAACTGCTAATTTGCACAAGGAGGCAGTTCAGCTTAATGCCTCTGGGGGCATAATTGGCTTCACAGGATCCTGTTGATCTTTCTGATGCTATAAGGCCTGACCTGGCTCTTGTCCCTTGGCGGCCACAGGAGCACCAGTAGCCTGAAATGCACAAAACTTTGCATGGCACACCAGCCTGTTAGTCCCCATATCCTTACTCAGAAATTCCACCATTGCTCACAGAACTATGTGTTATGAGAACAAAGGGACAGGACAGGAGGCTTTCCACATTGCCCCTCAGTGGCTGGTACTTCTCCTGGGCAGGTTGTGTGTGTAGCTGTGGGCCAGGCTGATAGATTTCGCCCCTGCTTTGATACACTCATTTCCATTTTCTAGATTGACTAATTATGGTTTTTCTACAGAAAACATTTCACTTGATTCTATAACTTCCCTGTGCAAATCTAGGCATACAAAAAGGCACCACCCAAGAATAATTCTCTACACTCTTTTGAGGGACACTTTGGAGGCCTTTGTCTCAGGAATGATGGCAGGGGAGAGCCCTAGAAGGTAGGAGGGGAAGTCCAGAGTGCCCTAGCCGTGACTATTCTTGGGATTTTTGTTTTATTTTTATCAACTGTGTGTATATACATGCCTGCTTGTCTCTATGTGCACCGCTTACATGCAGGTGCCAATGGCGGCCAGAAGAAAGCTTCAGATCCCCTGGAACTGGAGTTACAGGCAGTTAGGAGCCTGCTGATGTACATGCTGGGAACTGAGCCTGGGTCCTCTGTAAGAGTATCAAGTGCTCTAAACTGCTAAACCATCTCTCCAGCCTCTATTTCAGTTTTCTTAATACTTTGTTAGCTATGAGCCTTACTGTAGTCTTCCTAGCCTAAAGCAGTGTCCCCAGATTGTAGTACATAGATTTAGAGCTCCCTACAGCAGTACAGGCACATGCAATGACCTTTTCTGGCTTGGTCAGGGTTTTCACAGCACTGCTGTTAGATGTCTAAATGCTGGTGGTATGAAGAGCAGAAGAGCCAGCCTGCAAGCCTGCCCAGGACTAGGTGATCAACACTGCATGCCATAGAGGCAAGGAAGGGCAACAGTCACTTGGATGGTTTTCAAACAGCTTTAAAACTTAGCCGATGATTACACCACACAGGTGCACCTACATACATGCAGGCAGTACACTCATACACATAAAGTAAAAATTATAAATAAAGTATTTTAAAATTACTCCCATGAAGCTGCCAGGTGTGGTGGCGCATGCTTTTAATCCTAGCACTTGGGAGGAAGAGGCAGGCAGATCACTTTGAGACCAAGGTTAGTTGGGCTACAGAGAAACCCTGTCTCAAAAAACCAATTATGCCCATTGTAGAAAGAATTTACAGTATACACTTAAGTATCTCTTACCCAAAATGCTTGGGACCAGAGCCATTTTAAGATTTGGGGGGTGGTTCAGATTTGGGGATATTTACACATATATAACGAGATGTCTGGAGGCGGGGGCCAAGTCTATAAACGTGCTACATATTCATGTTTTGTATATACCTGTATACGTAGTATAATGTAATTAGGCTTAAATTGATGCAAAATTTTAGTGTGCCTATGTTTTAACTGCAGCTATCATATGAGATCAAGTGTGTAATTTTCTACTTGGTGGTATCATGCTGGCTATAGAAAATGACAGATTTTGGAGCATTTAGATGAAGGATACCCTATAGTGCTTTTCGTAAGAATGACAAAGGAGGAAACCATGATAACTGTCACAATCCCACAACTGAGATGATAAATCCTTAATTGTCATTAGCACTTTGACTTCTTTTCCATACACATTTTTTTTTTTTTTTTTTTTGGTCTCTTTGAGACAGGGTCTCCCTGTAGCCCCAGCTGTCCTGGAACTCACTATGTAGACCAGGCTGGCCTTGAACTCACAGAGATCCACCTGCCTCTGCCTCCCGAGTGCTGCATTTAAAGGCGTGTGCCACCACGTCTGGCTCATACACATATTTTAACATCATTGAAGTTATGCTGAATATTCAGTTTTGTAAGCTGCTTTTTAAAATTATTTAAAATTTCATAATATTAATGCAGAATATAGGCTAAGGGTTAAGGGACAGTCATTCAAATCCTAATTAGTCAGTGAGCATTTACAATTTTGACTACAATTACCATGCTGAATCCAGAGTCAGAGTGTGCACATGTCCCAGGGCAAAGCAGTGACATATATGCCATTTCATTTTGTCCCGAACATAGTCTATCAGAAAAAAAGTGTTGCTTTGGAACCCTATAGTTGGCCCTGTGTAGAAGTAACTCAGACATGGATGTTAAATGCAGTTTTAGAAGTCACCCAATCAAATAATGCATCCCTGTATCCTTTCTCAACTCTGCCACCTTTTCATTTTTCTTAGAATCTCAACATGTAGCCCAGGCTGGCCCAGAATACACCATCTTCTTGCCTCAGTCTCCCCAGAACTGGAATTATAGGTGTCAGGCACCACTACAGGCTCTACTGCTTTTTCTCAGGAATTAATAACCAAAGCCAGGGGCTATGGTCTTAGCACAGTGTTGGGAAAGTAAGTTGAGCTACTAGTTGGCTGATGAAATTAGAGGTGCTTGATGGCCTTTACTAACCTTTCCTTTCGTGACCAGATGGCTTCCAACTGTACAGGTGTGACTTTTTTGGTTAGCTTCTGTGGTTGTTCATCAAATGCTGCTTGGATTTGGAGCAGTGACTGTTCATGAATGGCTGTGACTAACATGTTTTTGGCAAGAAGAAAATTTTGTAACTTTCTATGTTCTGTCATTTAAATTCTTCAAAAAGGTTGGGTATGGAGGCACATGCCTGTAATCCTAGCACTCAGGAGGTAGAGGCAGGAGAATAACATGTACAGACCAGCAAGGATTATGTGTCAGAAATCCTCTCTTAAAGAAGTAGGGGTTGGAGAGATGGCTCAGCGGTTAAGAGCACTGACTGTTCTTGGAGAGGACCCAGGTTCGATTCCCAGCACCCACATGGTGGCTACAAACTGTCCTTGACTCCAGTTCCAAGGGAATCCAAAGCCCTCTTCTGACCTCCACAGCATTGCATGACATGGGTGCACTCACATACATGCAGGCAATACACTCATGCACATAAAATA
>NW_008332097.1:1250771-1287645 GCF_000622305.1 Nannospalax galili
AAACATTACCATTGAAATCTACCTGATGACTTTATATCCATGCTCAGATGCCAAGGAGCTCAGAAAGTAACCAACTGTGACTAGCAATAATCAGATACATAGAGATTAGAGATGCATGTGCAAACATCTAAGTGTTATTAGCAAAAATAATGAGTCTTTCTGTAAGAAACAGTATATTTTAAAATGAAATGTAGATCTTTTTTAAAGGTCAAAAATTCATTCAATTTTACATCTTACAGGGTTTATACTGTTCAATATTGCATAACTGTATTAATTCAACAGCGAACCTAAAAAATTTTTAGCCACTTTTGAAAGAGATGCATCTTTGCTCTGGAAACTGTTATTGAGTATGCTAAAGCTATAATGAAATGCTTCTTCTACAAAATAAAATATAGATATAGATATATATTTTTTTAATGATTTTAGGGTTACCTCTTCAGAGGGGGGATTGTTGGAGGGGAGGGAGTGGGCATGGATTTGATCAGTACACCTTATATGCATGTATGAAATTCTCAATAAAGTTTTTTGGGGTTTTTTGTTTTTATTTTATGTGTATGAGTATATTGCTTGCATGTATGTGAGTGTACCTGTGTCGTGCAATGCTACAGAGATCAGAAGAGGGCTTCGGATTCCTCTGGAACTGGAGTTAAGGACTGGGAATTGAACCCAGGTCCTCTGTAAGAGCAGTCAGTGCTCTTAACCTCTGAGCCATCTCTCCAGCTCCTCAATAAAGTTTTTGTAAAAGTTAAAAAAGTATACTTGAGATTTTTAAAGAAAATAAATGTTCTAACAAAAAGAGAAATATATATATTTTAAAAAAAAATCAAGTGTTGATCCATTTTCTGTTACTATAATGAAATACTTTAGGCTGGGTAGCAGAGAAAAATATATATAATATATAGTTTTGAAGACTTAAGAGTCCAACAACATGGTGCTGTCTCTAGCACAGGCCCATAGCAGATGGCATCATGGAAGAAACAAGTATGAGAGGAAGTGACTAAGTGATAGTGAGACAGGAAGTCAGAACACAGGGAGGGACCAGACTTGCTCTTGGAACAGCTCCTCTCTGGAGCTAACTCATTCAGCTTGCCGAAGGACCTTCTCAAAGGCCTCACCTTCCATCAATGTCAGCACTAGGTATCAAGCTACCAGCATGCAAATGAACTATGTCCAGACTACAGTATGTGCTATATGACTGAAAACCAGAGAAACATCATCCTAGTACTCCAGTTTCGAAAAGAATCACCAGGACTGCAAGCCAGACTGCAGTCACAGAGGACCTCTATTTCCTGTGAAATGTTTGTGATCATTTTTGTTGACCCGAATTAATCTTAAAGTTGGACTTCAAAGTTTTCATAAAATTATACTGATCTTAAAAATAATCCCCATATTGTAGCAACTGTTCTGTATTTATAACCTGAAATAACTACAGATGTCAAGTGAAAAAACATTTCTTGACTTCAGAATAATTTTTTTTTTTAAGTTCACACCAATGATCTTCTTAGACCACCCCCCAAAGGTTTTTATCTTGGTATTAAGGGCTAGCTGATGTGTAACTACTGCTGTTTCTCCCCACAGTGCCCTGCCAGACCGTCCTGGATTACCTGAAAACTGTGCTGCAATACCACAACCAGCTTCTGCTGCCGCAACCTGCCGACCAGTCCACTGAGGTAGGCTCAGGCCTCTGGAAGAGGGGCACAGTTGCAAGTAGAATTCCCCTCAGATGGAGCCTGCTAATAAAATTCCAGTCTCTTCCCAAACAGACCGGCTGGCCAAATACACTGCTGACTGTGGGAAGTTTATGGGTCTGTTACCTGTAGGTGCATATTGTGAAGAAAGATCATGTGTGGTTTTCATTTACAAAGGTTCAATTCTGTACTCATAGGTGGGAGAAAAAGAGGAAATAGCAACTTAAATACCATGAACAAGTCTTCCTCTATTCCTGTGGCACAGTAAAGGCCTGAAATGGAGATTCCAACCTGCCATGCTCTCAGCCAGAGCCCTAGTATACCCCTGCCTCTCTCTGGGCATCTCTAACACTGACATTCTCCATGGTTTAGAGAATATTTCCTAGACTCCAGGGCTACTGCACACAGGCTGTTTCTTTCTCTGAACTACAGTAAAAGAAACCAGTCTCCCACTGTATAGAACAAATGATATCTTTTGATGCTAGTGGTATATTAATCAGTTATATTATTACAGGATTTTCAGAGTTCATTGTTGAGTGTTATCTTAAATTTTCAGACTTTAGAACATGACACTGAGTGTCCCTTCCTCTGGTACTGTCCTTCCTTTACCATTACAGTATGTACCCATAAGCACCTTTGCACACACATTACACATTGCTCTTGAGCTTAGCTCTCATCCCCATTAGTGCCCCAGTGCCTGTTCTAGAAGGTTCTCAGTTTGTGATTTCCAAATAATGACTTTTTTTGAGACAGGGGGAACTCACTGTGGAACTCACTATGTAGACCAGGCTGGCCTTGAACACAGAGATCCACCTGCTTCTGCCTCCCCAGTGCTGGGACTAAAGGCGTGTGCTACCACACCTGGCTATGGCTCATTTTTTTTTTTTTACACAACTAAACACTTGTAAGATTGACCTGTATGTCTTATCTCTACTCTCTTTGGTTTTCATTAACTTTTCCATCCTGAATTCTCACTACCTTCACTACTCCCAGTGCTCTGAATGAAGCCCCTGACACCTTTGCTGGTTGTCTGGGCCAGGAGCCCTTCCCCAGCCTGATCCCCTAGGCCTTCATTCCCCCTTTGGCCTTTGTGTCTCTGCTGTCTTCTGGCTCCCCCTCCTTCTTTCATTTCAAACTCATGAATTTTACATCCATTGTTCCCATAGTTGCTTCCTTCACTTTATCTGCTTTCTGATGTCTCTGATCAGTTAACAGTCATCCCCCTAACACCTACCTTGTGAAGGTTAAGAAGTCTCCACAGCTCAGCTCCACGTCACAGCTAACTGCTTGGTAAGTGGAGTACCCATACCCCCTCTTACCGTCCATGCTCCTACTCTGAACCCCCATGGTTGCACTTTCCCTTTTGTAAAAGCCTCACCAAACCCAGGCAGAAGTTCCTGCAAGATCACTGATTTCTTCTTAGTCTCAACATCCCATGTTAATTGTCTCCTCTCTTCTGGTTACTCTTGGCCACTTTTCACCTCTTTTTATTCTCCACCATGAAAAGTTATCTTTTTAAATTAAAGATCCAGACTTAATTAAAATCCATTAATTCTCCCTAGATTGAAGTCCACATTTGTTAATCTTGACGTTTTGTGAAATGAATGTACTTCTTCCAGGAAGCGGCTCTGATTTCCCATCCTCTGCCTGGTGCTCTTGCAGCACGTTGTAAGTCTAATTCAGAATCAGCCAACTTAACTTTGTAGTAAATCTACACCCATGTCTTCCATTTGGTTATGAGTGTTTGAAGACATTGATGGTTATTCATGTTGGTGTTTCAGAGTGACTCAACAGTAGCTTAAGTTTAATAACCTATTGGTGGCTAATTGAAAAGGCTGCAGAATCGGTTCCATAAAAAATAGAAAGAAGGACCAGGGAAATGCCTCAGTTGGTAAAGTGCAAGTGTTTGCCATGCAAGAAAGAGGACTTGTTTGGCTTTCCAGCACCTGCATGTGCCTCTAGGCGTGGTGGCATGCACCTATAATCCCAGCACTGGGGAGGCAGAGACAAGCAGATTCCTAAGGCTTGATAACCAGACAGCTTGTCCAGTCAGTAAGATCCAGGTCCAGTTAGAGACCCAGTCTCAGAAATTAAGGTAAAGGGCTGGAGAGATGACTCAGCAGGTAAGAGTACATACTGCTCTTGCAGAAAATCCACGTTTGGTTCTCTGCACCCAGGTTGGGCATCTCACAATCATCTGTAACTCCAGCACCAGGAGAATCCAACACCTCTTGCCTCCTTGGGCACCTGCTCTCAATGTGTACATACCCACCAACAGGCACACACATACACATAGTTAAAAATAAAATAAATCTTTTTTTTTAAAGTAAGATTAAAAAAAAAAAAGGTGGCGAGTCATTTAAAGAAGGTAGACAACATCAACCTCTGACTTCCATGTGCAGACGTACAAACATGCACCATAACCATGTACCCACAAATATATATATACAGGAAAACTGTCTGTATTTCCCTTAGCTAGGACTGCTTTTATTACCCATCATCATTACTATTTTGTCATTTCAGGCACATGAGAATCTTTTCATTTTTATTATTTATCACATTTTACTTCTATTAAATGTGCTAAAACAGAATTATAACTCTCATCCATAACCCACAGGGCATTCTGAGTTGTGTTTTGGGCTGTAAATTACTTACTCTCTTTCCTTTCCTGTTTCTTGATGAAAATTACCTCCAAATGGTATTTCTACATTTTATGAGACCCATAGTTTATGTTGAGCTGCTGCATTTTTGGAATTATGCAGGACTCTGCTATGATTTTCTTAAGGATTTGAGAAAGCACCTGTTTTGGATTGTCAGCTCCCTAGTCACAAACACCCTAATCCTGAAATAGACACATTTTGGAGCACAGCTCAGTATCGAAAAGTAAATGAAAAACTTGGGGCAAGGCTCTCCAGCCTGCCTCCCTCCCTCCTCCCTTGGAGTTGTAACCCCTTAGAAAGGATATAATGGTAGTAAAACAGAGCTATAAACCTTCTTGCAGGTAAGCACTGTAACCCCAAGGAAACAGGTATTTTTTAATTATTATCATACATTTTTGAGAAACAATTGAAGAAATAGCTGGTCATTCTCCTAAGGTTGCTGAGTGTATGTACAGGGACCGTAAGTAAGAGGATAGTCTTAAATTCTTAACTGCAACCACCTTTGCTGAGTGTCTGCTTTGTACCTGTCATGTTAGTAAGTGTTGCACTGCATCAGTCATGACAAATGTGTTGCACCTGCTGCTATGTCTTGGGCCCTGGGAGCAGGTTATATAAAGCATATAAATCCTGCCCTCTAGAGCTCTTTGGTAGGAGACTGACACCTTAACAAAAACTGTGAGTCTGAGTTGCTGCTTTGTTTTACCATCTTTTGAAACAGTCTCACTATATATATTCCAACTCACTGTTATACCTGAAACTGGCCTTGAACTCTGGCAGTCCTGTTGCCTCATGACTCCAGAGTATGCTGGGGTTACAGATATGAGCCGCTGAACCTCTGGGATCTTTAGCCCTATTTTGACAGAAAGGTACTGAAGTTGAGAGGTTAGTTTTTTCCCTGGGCTGAACCTAGGGCCCAGCTTTGTAATTGTACTGGCACCACTACCTAGTCAAGTCCCTCATTAATTGATTAATACATATCGACAGCTATTATTAAAGTTCTTCCACAAAAGTGCTTTTGACACAGTTAGTGGTTCTTAGCCTACCCGCTTGGATTTTACTCCCCCTGGCTCCACCCACTATCCTGAGTGAGAGATCAATCACTAAAGACCTGTGATGATGCCCTTTCTTCTCCCTCTGCGAAACAGTCGATCATTTTCCCTGATGTGTCTACTCTTCCCAGCCATTCTTCTGTAATGTTTGTTGTGCAACACATCAGCATTTTACTTAAGAATCAATTCTCCTCAGTCTTCCACTGCATGGGCCTGACTCCCTAGTTTCTACATCTCTTTTCCCTCTTCTCCATGCTCTGACAGAGATGTCACTCATACTTTACTCTTGGCACCTACCATGTAAAGGTCCCAGAGCCAAGGGTTATGTATGCTACCACACATTTACTACATAAGCCCAGTATAATATAATTCCCATGTTTTGCAGATGGGGGACCTTCACTCCATCAGATTTCATTTTAAAGCTCGCTTGCCTCTAAATCTAAAGCACAAACCATAGCTTCAAGTGCCTTTCTTAAGAAAAGAAACCTAGCCTGGTGTGGTGGTGCATGCTTTAATCCCAGCACCTGGGAAGCAGAAGCCAGTAAATCTCTTTGAGTTCAAGGCCAGCCTGGTCTACATAGGGAGTTCCAGGCCAGCTGGGGCTACAGGGAGACACTGTTTAAAAAAAAAAAAAAAAAAAAAAGGAAACCAAGGTACACAACAGTAAAGTGTATTCTAGTTAGTAACTGCTGCCTAGGCAAGTCTGGTGCCCCTCTGCCCTTCTAGTTTCTATACCATTTACCTTTTCCATGTTTAAGCAGAGCACTTTTTGAAATAAAACCCTGTCCGAACCAAACAGTGCCAAATTTATAGCCTGTAGTAAATTTGTAGAGTTGTAAAACTGAATGAGTTTTCCCTTCTTTATTTTGTATACCTTAATTACTAGGGAAGGAGTACATTAAAACTGAGATCACGGGTTAATTAATTTGTCCTAGACTATAGAATTTTATGGCAGCCAGAACTAAAGTAATGGTTGCATAGGTGCAGTTGACTAAACATGGCTTATAAATGTTACAGAAATTCCTGTAATTAGTCCCTCTGCAGCTATTCAGCCTGGGAATTTTATAGCAGACATAAATTATGAAGGTGAAAAGTAAGAAAAAATTTGAAGTGACATGGTGGCATTTGTAGGAGCTATAATTTGAGGAAACCTGTTTTGTATTTCTTTTTTTTTTTCCAGTTTCCACAATACTCCCTTTTAAAATTCACTCTTTAATGTTGTTTCCACTGTAAGGCAATGACAATAAGGTGTTTGGTGCCTTAAACACAAGTTAACACCTGTTGAAGTAGACCACCACCAACATCATTTCTCTAGGACTTAACTGCCAGCCAAAGGATGAAGGGACTTGTTTGATCACATTCTTCAAAGTCATTTTTGCATATTTTAATAGATTGAAAAGGAAAGTTACAGGTTATATTTAAAGAGTGTTCCTTGTCATTGGATCTTGACACATTTTAACCTACCTGTTAAAATGCAAGTTATAAATAGCTTCTCTTTCAGAGGTGTTCATTATATCTCATTGGCTCTTGTTATAGAAAATGCAAATGTAATTTGAAAAGTGCCCGTTCTAAGTGTAAGCAATTACTTGTGCTCTCGAATACCTGGTTCATTGTGAGCATAGCCACTTGGTTAAAAAGTATGTTTACCTTTGAAATGGGAATGGCTTTGGCTTCTGGCTGGTTGCCTCAGTAGGTAGGTAATGAGAAAATATTTTGCTTTTCCAGGGAAGCAAGCAGCTGTTGAACAACTATCCTGTCTACATAACAAGCAAACAGTGGGATGAGGCTGTAAATTCTTCCAAGAAAGATGGGAGACGGCTCCTGCGATACCTCATCAGATTTGTTTTCACAACCGATGAGCTTAAGTACTCATGCGGCCTTGGGAAAAGGAAAAGGTCAGTGCAGTCAGGAGAGACAGGTCCTGAAAGACGCCCTCTGGATCCAGTTAAAGTCACATGCCTCCGAGGTACTGCATCCTTCCACTCAGTGTCCACCATCCGTGATCCCATTTCACTGCATTGGCTGTGGCTCCCTGCACAAGTGTTCAGCTGTTACTTATTTTTCTTTTTCTTTCTTTCTTTCTTTTTTTTTTTTTTTATAATCTTTGCACCAAGACCTTATAAGCTTCGTGTGACCCATCCACTTGGTATGAGAAGCTCTGTGAAAGATTCTTTCTTTGCTTTAGCCTCGTTGTTCTCACTTAATGGCACAAAGTATCGCATAGCACCTCGTGTTTCACGCTTTCAATTCAGATATTCTTTGCTGCCAGAGAAGGCGACTTTCAGCAAAACCAGAGCATAGAGAAATACACACAGGGAAGGAAGATGTGTAATTTTTTTTAAAGTGGGTAAAATAGTCTCTTGTTTCCATGGGCCCATCAAGAATACTTCAAAGTATACTAGAGTATACTTTACCCATAAAACTATTTTCTTTTTTTGGTTAAAAAAGTTTCTATGTTAAAAATACTGCTTAGATAATACAAATCCATCAGTATTTAAGATGACTGCTTTGATCTCCACAGTTGAGGATCAGGCAAAAGTTGGGGCGCTAACAGTTGATGGAACAGGTGCACATAAACACAGACTTAGAAAAATAGAAACATCATAGTGCCATGAGAACACTGTTGTATCTGGAAAATGCACAGCAAAAAGCGTAAGTGTGGCCTTCTACAGTTTAGTAGTCTTATTGACTAGAATGACAGCATTCATTTAGTCTGGATAGGAATCCAAATTTTTCCCTATGAGAAAGTCATTTTTTAAAGGATCATTGAGAAGACTTTGATAATTGCAAAGCATATTCCTGCCCTACCCCTGTCCCCTCCAATGCAGCCCTTGCTTAGACACTTGAGTTCTGTAATCTCAGCTGCCTAAAGAGCATGTATCGTGTTTTCTAGCAGCTGGACTTCTTTAGCCTACCCTAAACATTCTTATTCAGTATGGATTTTCAGGGAGGTGACTTGTGGCACTTGCCTGGCTCTCACAACCACCCTAGGTGAGACTAATACAAGTGACCCAGGCCTGAGGAAACCACCTGAGAAATACCAGCAGTAACTAGACACTAATGCTGTGTTGTATCTCTTGTTGGCCTGTCTGAAAATTCTACTTAGCAAATTGGCCATAGTTCCCTTTATTCCCCACCATTATTAAAGATGATAGAATTGCTTACCAAGAGGCAGTGTTGACTTAGGCCTCTTACTGGTGTGCTGCCTGACTTATAAGGAGTCGAGCTAGTAAGAGCTATCCCAATTATACCCCTTCTCCAGAAACTATAGTCACACTTGACATTTTAAAAGTGAGTCAGGGGCTAGGGAGGTGGCTCAGTAGTTTAGTGAAGTGCTTCCTGTACCAGCATGAAGATCTGAGTTCAGATCCCCAGCACACAAGTGAAAGCTGGACACAGTGGCATGCATCTAATTCTAGTGCTAAGGAGGCAGAGACAGGCAGTTCCCTGGAACTCTAGCCAGTCATTCTAGCCAATCAGTGAGCCCAGGTTCAGTGAGAGACCTTTTCTAAAAAAAAATAAGGTGGAGAACAGTTGAGGAAGATACATGATCACACCCTCTAGCTACACACTGCACATATACCTATACATACATGTGCATGTGTGAATATGTACGTACACATACACTACACACACAAAAAGTGAGTAAGTAAATACAAACAAGTCAGTCAAACCAAGAGATTAAAATAGATTACAGAGAGCCCCTGCTGCTGCCATGAGCACTGCTGCTTTCCAGGCACATAGATGCCATCCACAGAGCCTAGCTAACCAAGTCTGCAGTCTTCAGCACATTCCTCATCTGGGGCCACACCTCATGCTTCCTTTCCACTCAGCCCTTAAATGGAAAATACATCAAACTGACTGAGGCAGCTAAAATGATTCCCTTTTGCATGCATGTATGCTAATTGGTTTCTGGTAAATTAAATATTTAAATGAGGTGGCATTAAAAAAAATAGCCAGGTAGTTCACTAGAGGAAGAAGTGCACATGTCTTAAGACTACGGAAAGCTCTGAGCTAGAGCAAAGACACTTTCTTACTCATCAAGACCCTGTTGTTTATTGTACTCCATCTCCAAGGCAGTAACTGGCTAAAGAATTCATACTAATGATGTTTGCCATTCTTCTAGGGATAGTTTACTTTCTTACAATATAAGCAGGTAATAGCACAGGTTTTTAAATCTACTCCCTAACTCCAGTAGGCAGCATGTACGCCATGCCTTACTAATCAGACTTACCTTTCTTTTCAAGAGTGAATGTTTCCTACTGGGAGTCCCCTCACTTAGGTGGTTTTTGCTTTTGCACGTGACAACATTGGTGTGGAATGGACTGGGTGTCACAAGTGACATTGCTATGTGTTGCATTGGAACTCACATGCAGCTTTTTTGTTAGAGTATCTATTAATGTTTAAGGAGCTTTCCTGTCATCTTCTGTCAAAACCAGCTGTGTTCTCTCTCTCTTTTTAACTGTTGTGTGTCTTCCTACAGAATTCATTAGGATGCACTGTACTTCCAACCCCGATTGGTGGATGCCCTCGGAGGAGCAGATAAACAAAGTGTTCAGCGATGCTGTGGGTCACGCCCGGCAGGGCCGGGCAGTGGGGACTTTTCTGCACAACGGTGGCTCATTTTATGAAGGGATTGATCACCAGGCTTCGCAGGATGAGGTCTTCAATAAGAGTTCACAGGATGGATCTGGAGATTAGTGGACAGAATCTTTCCACTGTAGCACCTGGTCTTTTATTTTTTTTTTGAGTTCCAATTGTAGATGTCCTTTTACTGTCTCTTTAGATTCCAAAGCATGTTACTCTATCATACTTTGCACATTCTCAGACTTAAAACTCTCTTGACCTACTGCCACAGTTCCCAAATAGAAATCCGCTTTAGGGTTGTTTCAGAAGTCTCTGGCACCTGCAACAGACTTTGGGCATAGTCTACCACAAAGAAAAAGGTGCATTTGAGGTAAAGCAATTGCTGGCTAGATGTTGAGGGTGTCTCCTGTCTCAACTCTTCAAGTAAGCCTGGCCTCCTGAGCAGAGCTGGTCTCCAAGGAAGGTTTGGTTAGTGTTCCTGCATGTGGAGGGAAGTAAGACACAGAGTTGTTTTAAGGGACAAGGAACATGGATTTTCTTATTTAGTTTGAGTAAGATGTCTTTTGATTTTCTAAAGACGTGAATTCAGAGTTCTCAACAAAGACACAGGATAAGTGACACCCTAAGCTTTGATACATTACAAAGCCTATTGACAAGAAGCCAGAGAACAGAGGCCATTTCTATACAGTGGTTAAGTGGAAGTCAACTGCTTTTCTATTATTTACTGACAAAACTCATTGTGTTGATCAAAGAATTAGTCTGTGATTTGTGTCAGTCAAGAAACATCCAAAGATTCAAAACAATTTTCAAATGCTTGATTTCCAAGGTCCCTAGATCCACAGTTTCCATAGCCTTAAAGCATGCTTTGTTGACAATAGTGCCATGGTTGGTGGGTTGAACAGTGAGAATTTCCATTAGCTTGCTGCTTGGTACACTGAAGACCAAACATGGTATGACTGATGGCATTTACTGTGGATCAGGGGTCTGGCATTGTAGACACACAGTTTCAAGGCCATTCTGACAACTATGCAATGGACTTGTCAGTGATTTCTCCAGAATATGAAGGCCTTTCTGGGCTGAGTGGATGTTAGAATGTATGCGTTGTCATGGATGGAAGTGTTTCATCCAGCTGTGCCTCTCCTTTCCCCAACATTCTTCTGCACTCTAAGCTCTAGCTAAGTTGCCGCTGTTGCACTTCTTTGCTTAATTTGTGGAATCCATATGGGAGATTAGTGGTGACTTAGGCACCTTTTCTTAGCACATGCTACAGAAGTGCTAGAATTGTTATTGCTGAGGATTCAGATTTAGATGTGAAGAGAAACCCACTTTACTGAACTAGTCAAGATTCTTGTGTTCTTTGATGAACCAAGAGCATTTTTTCTAAATGGGCAGCATTTTTGAAGATGATGGATGTCACCTACAAATATAATGAAGAGGTTTGGAAATAAGATAGAAATTCAGGTCTGTTAGTATCCATTTAGAAAAGCATTTGGGGGGCCATTTTTTGATTTTTTGACAAAGTAAATTGCTCATTCTTTATAGTCAGTACTTAGCACCATGTTTTGAACAAATCAGCTGTACAGTTGAGAAGTAAAAGAAATAATATGGGCAAATAAGATGTTACTTATGGCACATGAGATGATATATTTTGGTCATTTTGAGACAGAGTCTCCCTGTAGCCCCACCTGTCCTGGAACTATGTAGATCAGGCTGGCCTTGAACTCAACAGAGAGATCCACCTGCCTCTACCTCCCAAGTGCTGGGGTTAAAGGCATGCGCCACCATGCCTGGCTGAGACCAATATCTATAACTGTCCAAGAAAGAAGGATATTTCTTGATGTGTGATTTGAGGTCTAGGATGCTTGTCTTATGAAATTCTTCAGTGCCATAAAGTTTTGGGCAGAACACCAGCATCTCCTCATCTCTCTTTCCCATCTGACTGACCTTCTGCTCTGGGCTTCCATTTTTTTGATGATTAGTTGTCCTTTTTGCTGTAGCAACAGTATTTTTGACTGCTTTTAGGAAAAACAGGCTTAGAGCCTGTATTATTTTCCTGTAAGTTTCAGGGTTCTGCACATTTCTCTTCATCTGAGTGTCATCTTGAGCCCTGTGTGCTGGTCTTCACTCGAGCACTTTGTGCACTAACTCCAATGGCTTTGACAATGATATGTCCACACCACAGCTGTGAGAGGGGACCAGGGGACTGGCTGTTGTGCCATTTGAGACGGCTTCTGTTCGGCTGTGCACACCACCTCTGCTCCTGGGGCTCACCTGTTCCCCTCTCCCACTCATTGTCCTTCTATCAGCAGTTTTCCAGCATATCACCAATTCTGAAATGTTGAAACTAATAATTGGCTGTCTTCACATGAGGAAACCAAGGCCCACAGAGCTGAGCTTCTCATCCCCACAGCCAGTTCTAATGTAGCTGCTGTCCTCAGACCTGCAGTCCTCAGCCCAAGTCAGGTGTTCCATTTCTCCTGCCTCTGTTTATGTAATTGCCATATTTATTTAGCCTAGTTTACCAGCTGATCCCAGTACCAGTAGCCACTTGGACTGGTGCAAACTCTCAGATACTTTGCTGACTCTTCTCCTTAGCATATATCCATTTAAGGCTGGAGTGTTACTTGCTTTATGGTGGTTTCCTACATGGTCACCCGAGTTTTAAATCTCTGCAGCCTCTGGCAGGGATTCGGAGCTCACCATCTAAGATTGGTTGCCCTGGTTTCTCTGGGAGCCTTTCAGTTGATGTCTGGAACAGTCTAGGATGTCCTTTATCAGCTTGGTTTGATTTTCCACATCTGTTGGGCAACCACAAAACTTAGTCTTCTGTTAACTCTCAAGTCATTTAACACTGGTGTGAGGTAGACTGAACTAAAACAACTCAGATGCAGCTATGTCCACTTAATTGGCGAGAAAAGGCAGTTGTTAGGTTGGTGTGGCCACGGTGTAACTATGACATTTTTGTGAGTGATTAGGGGAGCCTACTGTCCCAGCTATCAGAAGGGCCGTAGTTAAAAGTAACATTGTCATGATGTGCTCTGTCGTCTCCAAATTAAAGTGCCTGATTCTTACAGTGGTCTGATCTCGGTGCAGATCTTGGCAAACTGAGGATGCCCCTGCAGTGGCCTGTGTCAGAGGACTTGGGCCAGGAAGCTGTGGGGAGTGATGCTCTGCAAGCAGTTGAAAAGGCCATATTTCTTACTGTCCCTTTGAATCATGTGCTGTACAGTGTCTCATGGTTTTGAAAAAAATATGAAACATAATTTTTAGCTTCCTTTTTTGCTTGAAAGTGTTTTCTCCAGCAATTAACCCTGGACATCACATTCCTTTGGCGTTCCTCATTCCATCATAGCATTTAGGTGAGTGTCACCCTTTTGTATTTTCCTGAGACATCACTAGGAAAGTAGGAGGTAGCGTGGGACTGCAGAGTCAGTAGGTGGCTTGTATTGTGGATCATTTCCTTATCCCTTCATCAGTGATATGCACTGATAGAGGAGAGGCCTTCATTGGGATGATAAGGAGACATGTTATTACATTCTTATTTAACACAGCCATTCTCTGTGGCATCAGGTCACTGGTGGCAGTCGAATGGGTTTTGTAGTCAAGTAATTATTCTTCAAATATTACATGTTTACACGAAATGCAGATAATAACTCAAACTTGGGAATCTGTAGGTTTGTGATTTCTCTGTCCCTACCATTTAGTGACTTGTGTCTCCTTTCTGTCACTTAGAAAATGGATGGAGCACCACAAAAAAGATGTGCACTATGTCCAGAGTGCAAACATACATTGTCTTCATTCAAAATCTTTTTTTTTTTTTTTTTTTTTTAGTATGGGGGACCAAATCCAGGATCTGGCAGCCCTTATTTGGATTCTGTAATTCAGTATGTGCTCTAGACCTAACCCGACTCTTGACTACCTCTTTAGTTTCTGTATAAATTTCAGTTACCTTTTTCTTAAAGGTGATTTTTAGATAACTTCTCTTTTAGAAAAGATTTAAATGTATAATTTCCCCAGTCAGTGCTGTGTCATTTCATGGTATAGGTCTGTGTTAGTTTTTGGCAGTTTTTACATTCGGATTTGTAGAAATGTAATAGAAAATGGTTTTTCACATATAGTGCAAGTCGTGTTGAAGTATGTTTAATGTGGCAACACTTGCCAAAACCGCCTGGCAAAACATGTCAAATGGAATGCTTGAGTCAGAACTCTAATGTAAATGTGTTGAAACAGCAGTATGTGTCATTATGATGTATTTTTGTAAACACAGTGATGGCTTCTTTCAGTCAAGTAAGTACTGGATAAAAATAACCACTTCACTTGAAGCACTGGAGGGAAATGTCCCTTAGCTGATGGGAAAGCTGCTCGCTTTATCAGCCAAGGGCATTTGTTCTTTTATTTATGGTGTTTTAGAAAAGGAAGACTTGACATCAGCAACATGAAGGGCAAAAATAATACTGAAGCACCGCTTGTCTTCTCAACATAAAGTTTTAAACTTTTACTCATACATTCACACATTAAACCACTTTCACTTCCCATGGCATATTGAACTGCAGGAAAGATTGAGAGGCCTGAAATTCTTGCAGGCAGTTTAACTGTTGAAAGCAGTGAATTACCAAAATCTCAGCAGCAATGGGACCAAATTAATTTTCCTTCTAAACATTTGGAAGGCCAATATAAGGGCTATGCTTTTAGTTGAATCACAATTCCCCCAATTGCAATGAAAAAAACATCTGCTAGTGAGACGCATTCGAAAACCTGGTCATTCTCAGAATTGTACAAGTGGTGGCCAGATGTATCTCAACCTGTTGCAAAATGATTTGGGCCCATTGAAAATCGCTTACTATTCTGGCAATAGTTAACTACAGCTAATGAGTAAGTGTAACTCTGATGTGCCACTTGCTTTAGTAAGCACTTTAATGCATCCTCTCGTTTTCACCTTCACAACCACCCTAAGAGCTGTTTCTGTTAGCTCCCTCTTACGGATAAGGAAACTGCCCAGGGCTTAGTAAGTAGAAGGGCCAGTTCAGTTCTCCCCCAAGCAAGCACAGTTCCCAAAGTCTACCAACACTTTGGAGTGAAGTTTTTGTTTTACTGATACCTTTGAGGAAAGTTGATATTTGTGTCACTAAAATCCTACTTGGAAATAGCAAATGTTTAAACAGTGATCATATGAAACACAGCCCCCAGAACTCCTGGAGCCAGTGTGAGGCTTGACCTGTGCCAGATCATGTGAGGGAGACCAGAAGCGTCTTAAAGTGGATACAATTAGAAATCTAGCTCCTTCCCATTTGTTTTATAGGTTCCCTGTACAAACATGCAGGGATATAAAAGAAAACATTGAATTTTGTGAGGCAGTCATATTTGGGAATGCCTAGGAAGGGCACTGGGTTTCAGCCATTCTTCAGAGTCTCCATGTGGCTGTTTTGTAGCTTCCTGGGTGACACTTCTGGTTTAGTTGGAACAGAGGGTTTTAACTGACAGTGTCACTGTGAGAACTGTTGAGATTTTGTAGATGAATATAGTAATCTGTTGGTGTTTTGGGGTTTTTTTTTTTTTCCTGTAGTTTTGACTTTTAACATCCTTCAAGAGCATACCAAAGCCACAAGGGGCCTGGTTTGTGTCTCTTGGGAGCAAGGTATGCCAGAGGCAGGCCAGGAAACAGTCTCTGGTCCTGCCCAGTTTAAGCCTCGCCTTCATGTCTCTCCTCTCCAGAACGTCGTGTAGCAGCTAACACTGGGGCCAGTTGCCTTTACTCTATTTTCTATGATGAATACTTGTGGAGAAACTGTGACGAATCCATTGATCCTAATATTTTTATTGTTGGAGTCTTGTGGCTTCTCTGAATAATTTCTATTTGATTGTACTGTGTAGAGTTACTACCCACTAGGGATATGTTAATAAAACTACAAATGCATAGTATAATATAGAATAGCAAAAAAAAAATTGTGGACAATTTATATAGCAGAGTAGTTGTTTTTTAAGTGTTAGGCACATTTCTTTTAGAAACTTAAAATGTTATAAGAGTTTTTTAAACATTCAATATTTTTAATTATAAGAGACATTTGTTACTAGAGCCAATTATTTCAGGTGTTCTAATTGGAATATTGATTTTCTTACCTCATATACCTCTAGACCTCTAGAATGCCACATGTTCTGTTGGGGATAAAATTGCACAATAAATGTCAATTATCTGTTACATGTTTTAGCTGGCTTTTTTATTCATGTGTGTGATGTGTACATATGTACATACATGTTCACATGTATGCGGGTGTACATTTGTGTATGGGTGTGCGTGTGTGTGTGTGTGTGTAAGTCCAAAGTTAGTGTCAAGATTCTTCCTCTGGGCTGAAAAGATGGCTCAGCAACTAAGAGCGCTGGCCGCTCTTGCAGAGGACCAGGGTTCAGTTCTCACCCACTTGGCTAACAACCATCTGTGACTCCGGCTCAAGGGGATTCAACACCCTCTGGTCTTTGCAGGTGTTGCACAACATGTGTAACATACATGCAGGCAAACCACTCATGCACATAAAATGAAGATAGATTAAAAACATTTAAAGAAAATAATCTTCCTCGTATAGGTGGAGATCTTACTATTGCAGTTCAGAATTACAGGTGAGCCACCTCACCTGCTAAGCAGTTACCTGGCTTCTGGGGATCTGAACTCTGGCCCTTTTGCTAGCATGGCAAGTGTTTTAACCACTAAGCCATCTTCTCAGCCACTAACTTGCTTTTTCTCTTTTGCTAATTCATTGTAAAAAGCTTTTCTAATTTCTGCTCTAGAGTGCTTTCCAAACTCTGAAACAGGCTTTTCTGCTTGTCTCTAAATGCAAAGAAAATATTCTATGCTGAAAAGTCAAATAAAAGCTAGTTAGGGGCCAGCAAGTCAACTCAGCAGGTAAAGGTCTCCGCTGCCAAGCCTAAGAACCACATTTTGATCCCTGGAACCTTCATGGTTGAGGGAGAAAATCATTTCCCACAAGTTGTCCTCTGACCCACACGCAGAGTTCGAGGCCAGCTTGGGCTACATAGTGAGGCCTAGCTCAGAGAGAGGGGACAGAATATTTAGAACTCAGCAATAACAAGAAGTAGCCCAACTAAAGATAGGCAAAGAATCTGAAGATACATACTCCTGAGAGATATATACAGATCACAGCACATGAAAAGAGGCTCAACATCATTCCTAGTTTAGAGAAATGTAAACAAATGTCAAAAGTACCACTTCACTAGACTGATGAAAATGAACAAGATCAATGATGGTATGGAACGATGGAAGCCCTCAGACATTACTGGCAGGACAGTGAAGTGGTGTCACAATGGAAAACATTGTGCCTTCCTTACAAATCAGTCATAGGGGCATGGATCATGGCTAGGTTGTAGAGTGCTTGCCTAGCATGTATAGGCTCTGGGCTTGATCCCAGAACAGGAAATACTATATTAATCCAGCAATTCTTCTTGAGTATATACCTGTATTAGTTAACACTTCTCATTGCTGTGACAAAATACCTGAAAAGAAATTTTATTTTGACATAGTTCAAGGGTAGGAACTTGAGGCAGCTGCTCACTGCATGCACAGTCAGGAAGCAGAGAGACTGATGCTAGGTCTCAGCTCACTTTCTCCTTTTAGAGCATTTACACCTGACTTGCTGTTTTGAGCTCTTTCTGCATGTGATTGAGATGTGACTGCCCTGTTCATATATCATGGAGAATTCCTCCACTAAAGCATGTTAACGCCCTTGTTAACTACTAATTGCATAAACATAACTTCCTTTCTGTTGGGTGTCCGGATCCCAGCCCATGGAATGGTACACCATAGTCAAGGTGGGTCTTCCCACCTCAATTAACCTAATCTAGAACCTCCCTCTCAGACATGCACAGAAGCTGGTCTCCTTGGTTATAGATCCTGTCAAGTTGACCATATTAACCATCCCAATGCCCAGAAGAATGAAAATGTACACAGATACCCATAGCACTACAGCTTAATGGTTAAAAGCAGACAAGTGACTGATGAGATGGGTGTTATGTATCCATATAATGGAATATTACTTAGTTACACAAAGACATGGCTTACCAACAGCACAGTACAGTATGAAACTTGGAAATAGAGTAAGCAAACAAGGTCAGACACAATAGGCCACTTAACAAAATTATATTTGTATGAAATGCCCAGAGTAGTCCAGAAAATGAATATGAGTATCATTGCAATTAATGCTCATAGAGACAGGCTTGATCTGTGCCAGCAGGCCAAGGTGGTCATTGGTCTTAATGTTAAAGAAACATGTCCATAATCCCAGTGTTCAGAACACTTAGGCAGGAGGATTGTTGCAAGTTGGAGGCTAGCCTGGGCTATACAGCAAGAGCCTGTCTCAGAAAACCAAAAAGACAAAAGCAATAGAGTTGGAGCTCAGTCATGACAGTGCTGAGGACCTGAGTTCAATCCCCAGAATACATGTAAAAAGCCAAGCATGGAAGAACATGCTCGTAATCCCAGCACTGGGAAAGTAGTGACAGGAGGATCCCAGGAGTTTGCTGGCCAGTTAGCCCACCCCACTTGGTGAGCTTAGGCCAGTGAGAGACCCTGTCAGAAAACAAGGTGGATGGTATCTAAGGAACAACACCTGACATCAGCCTCTGGTCTCCACATGCACACAGACACAGGCACCCAAAACATAATACACAAAAAACATCAGGCTTTTGGAGCTGGAGAGAGAGTAGTTAAGAGCACTGACCTTCTATTGCAGAGGACCCAGGTTTGATTTCCAGCACCCACATGGCAGCTAACAACCATTCATAACTCCAGTTCCAGGAGAATCGGATGCCACTTTCTGACCTCAGGCATTGCATGACATGGGTGCACTTACACACAGGAAGGCAATACACTCATACACAAAAAATAAAAAAAATAAATTTTTAGAAAGTCTTACATGTTTATAAATTTATTTTTATTCTATGTGTACCAGTGTTTTTGCCTGCATGTGTGTAAGTGCACCTGTGTTGTCCAATGCCCAGGGTAGCCAGAAGAGAGTAGGATCCTCTGGAAAAGGAGTTACAGATGGTTGTTAGCTAAGTCAATATAAAGCTCACCTGGCATGCAGGGAGCCCTGGATTAGAGCTCCAGCACTGCATAAACTGGGTGTGATGGTTTGTGCCTATAATCCTAGCACTTAGAGGTGGAGGCAGGAGGATCAAAAGTTGAGTATCATATACAACTATACAGCAAGTTAGAGGCCAGCTTGTTCTACATGAGACCCTAATAACTAATGAATACCACTAATGACTATGAAATAGAATGAACAGTACTGAGATTGATAGAAAGACCAAAAAAATATACAAATAGGTATTTTATTTTCATTAAAGATTTAGTTTTGTTTGTTTTGAGACAGGGTCTCCTTTTAGCCCCACCTGGCCTGGAACTTACTATATAGACCACGCTGGACTTCATCTTACAGAAATCCACCTGCCTCTGCCTCCCAAGTGTTGGAATTAAAGGTGTGCACCACCACACTCATCAAAACTTTAGTTCTTTTTGTTTTTGTTTTTTTTTTTTTTGGAGGACCAAGAAAGGAAATTTAATGTTTCATCCAGATCCAGAGGTGCATCAGATTAAACAGCAACTTCACTTGGCAAATGGCTGTTACATGATGGTAGCCAAGAAAAAAATGGTTGGTAGTGTTTTCTGCAAGGGTTTGTGATTGAAACTTTTCAAAGAACCATCCACCTTTGGGGAGGAATTTCTGAATTTGTCCAGATTTATTTCTTAGTAGTGAGGCTTAAACCACTTTTCACTCTCAACACAAGATCCAGGGAAAAACTCAGGTCCTGCTGAGATATAAGGAACCAGATAATTACAATGTCTTGTGTTTCTAGTTTCTTTGGCTAACTGTGTCTCTGTATTTTGAATGTATGTCTGTGTGTCCATGTGTATGTGAATGTGTGGGTGGACATCTTATGTGTAGAACTGCTACATTTTGCATGTGGGTCTGTGTACTGTGTTAGTGTGTCTGTGTGAATATCTGTGTATGTGTCTGTGTCTTGGGGTGGGAGTGTTTGTGAGTGGTGTGTCTGTGTGTCAGTATGCCTATATGTGTTTGTGTGTGAGCGTGCGTGTGTGTATCTGACTGCATGTGTGTCCATCTGTATGTCTATGTGTCTGCATATATGTATGTTGGTGTGTGAATGTATGTATCTATTTTCATTGTATGTTTTTATCTATGCAAGGGAAGTGTCTGTCTAAATGCATGTGTATGTGTCTACACATATGAATGTGTATATCTGGGGGGTGTTTGTGTGTCTCCATGTGTGTGAATATATCTGGGAGGGGGGATCTGTGTTTGTGTGTCTGACTACGTGTGTCTGTATGTGTGTATCTGGGGGGTGTCTGTGTGTGCCTGTATGTGAATGTGTTTGTGAATGTGCATATGTCTGCGTTTGTGGGGTATGTATGTGTGTCTGAGTACATGTGATGGAGTGTGTGTGTGTGTGTGTGAGAGAGCGAGAGAGAGAGAGAGAGAGAGAGAGAGGAGAGAGAGAGAGAGAGAGGACTCTCTCTTCCCGCTGGCAACACAGAAGAATATTCACCTCAGTCGCAAAACCAAAGAATTGTGTTGATGGTGGCATTCAACATTTTATGCCAACTACCTTTTGTGTTTCAGGTACGTTGGAGCTTTTCCTGCAACTACAGAAGAATGTCAAAGCCCAAACTAGATGTGTGCTGTGTGGAATCTGATAAGTAAAGATGATAAAGTTCAGACGCTTTTCTAATCCTTCCACAATTCTCCTTAAGAAGAGAGAAATGAGGGGAGTCCCCACAAATCTCTGGGGATTTGTAACTTTTTTAAAACAAAGAAATGTAGTCCTGGTGAAAAGATGAAGTCATTTCTTTGAAGTGTCATGAGCACGTGACTGAGAAATTAGATGGAAGAAATTTGAAGATCTTCTAATTCAAGGAGCAATTACCATGACTTTGGAAACAAAGCCCAGGGAAATTCTAGCAACCTGTGCAGGCTCCTGCAGCTGTACACTAGCTATACAGTGATCCAGTGAATATCAAAATGACACAGCCCTGATCCCCTAGAACCATAAGGTTTTTTTCAGCCAATTGACAAAATTTCTTTTGAGTATCTCCCTTTTTCCCTTGGTTATCAGGAAGCCTATTGCTATATCTCAACTGCAGCTTACCTTTGCTCAACTTGTCGGACACTTCATTCTACCACAACCTGCCCCCTTCTGCTCTTTGTATTTATCTTTACCAGTTTTTTAAAATGGTGCTTTCTTATCACAAGTCTATTAGAATGCTCCCTAGAACATACACTGAAGTAGTCAGAGTCCCACACTAACCTCAGAAGTAAGACATCTCCCCCACCTTTCCCTTCTGCCTACTCCCCAACTCTTAAGACAGGAAGGAAAACATCTGTTTGTGCAGCCTCATGTCAATCTGCTGTCAATCATATCACTTCCCCCAGTTTGCCTGCAATGGTGGTAAAAGTCTGGGAGACAAGGAAGACCTAGGAATCTGCCTGGAAGTGGGGAGATCTGCACCCTCCTCCTGGAGGCCTAGCTGAGGATCTGGGAACCCAGGAAGCCCAGCGCCAACATTTGTTGTCTAGGAGGGACTAGAAAGAAAGTCCAAGAGGAGGGAGAAATGGCTATGGCTTTGGCTGCTAAGGGCTCAAGGCTGATTTGCTCTGGAAGCAGAGTTTGGTCTGTCTTGACAAATATTACTTGGGGCTAGAGAGATGGTTCAGTGATTAAGAGCACTGGCTGCTCCTGTACAGGACCCTGGTTCTGTTCCTAGCACCATATCGTGGCTGACAACTGATCTGGCACCCTTTTCTGGCCTCTGCAGACATTACATGCAAGTAACACACATAGATGGAGGCAAAACATTCATATACAAAAATAAACTTTAAAAAATGTTTACAAAGAATGATTCTAACTTTGGGGGTCAAGACACACTACATAAAAAAAAAAAATTCCAGGATTTTTCCAAGAAATTCCAAAGCTTTTTAAAAATGTGTCCACTGTTTGCATGTTAAGAACTCTACCAGAACCTTCTCTGCACAGTACTGCTTTTTGTTTTGATGCTAGGGATTGAACCCCAGGCCTCACATACACTAGGCAAGTGCTCTAGCACAACCACAGTCACTTTTTCTTTGGTGGTTTATCCTACTGTATTTTATTTCTTCATTTAGCAATTACCAGTATAGGAAGACTGCAGCAAAATATGCTGTTCTAGAATGTTGCAATGGACCGCCCACATTGTTAGTCTAGAAAGAGCACATCAGAAAGACAGCAGAGGCCAACAAGAAGAGATTCTATTAAAAAGCCTCGTGCTGGAGCTGGAGAGATGGCCCAGTGGTTAAGAGTAGTGACTGCTCTTGCAGAGGACCCGGGTTCGATTCCCAGCACCCACATGGCGGCTATGAACCGCCCTTAACTCCAGTTCCGGGGGAATCCAAGGCCCTCTTCTGACCTCCGCTGCATTACACGACACGGGTGCACTCACATCCATGGAGGCAATACACTCACACACATAAAATAAAAGTAATAAATAAAATATATATTTTTTTTTTTTTTAAAAAAGCCTCGTGCCACCAAGTCCTACCTCATAAAATCTCTAATGTTAAAAAAGCAGTATGCTGTCGGGCATGGTGGCGCACGCCTTTGGTCCCAGCACTAGAGAGGCAGAGGCAGGCGGATCTCTCTGATTTTGAGGCCAGCCTGGTCTACACAGTGAGTTCCAGGCCAGATGGGGCTACAGGGAGACCCTGTCTCAAAAAGACCAAAAGAAAAACAAAACACAAAAACAGCAGTATGCTAAAAACTCTTGTAAGGAAACATTTTTAAGGATAATTATTACATGTTAGAAGCATCCTTTCCATTTTGTTAGCCAGTCAAGCTTGCCCATTTAGATTTCAAGCAGGAGCCCACTGCAGACTGCCACCACTGTTCCCTGTATGCCTCTGGCCTCTGCTCCCTTCCCACCTGCCCCCTTCCCCTAACCAGAAAAGCAAGTGAGTGCCTTCACACCATGAACGATATTTGTTATCTAGGTACTCAGCACCTACCCATGAAAATACTTGGGGAGAATATTTACACTCTGACCACTTAAATTTGTCCCTAAAAGTGTGTGCGTGTGTGTGCGTGTGTGTGTCTGTGTTCTACAAACAATCATATAGGAAACCAATTGCTTTTATTTTCCTTTTTCTTGTAAATATCTATTCACGTGGTCACTCCTGGCCCTGACCCTGTGAAATCTAGATCCAATCATCAGGAATAAGATGAAGAGGCTACAGGGAAAGTCCTGTAACCATTTCAGAATGCAGGGGTACCTTTCAGGCACTTCAGCTGGTTGTTGGGTTCAACCCTAGGCCTCTGCTTGGAGAAAATCAGAAAGGCTCCTGGAAGGTCAGGTCTTGGTGAGCCCAGGAAAATGAGTCAGGCCTGGCTCAGGTCTTCTATGAACAGCCTGTGGAAAAGGCAAGCATGCCTTAGTGTGCACCAACAGGCTGTAGGTTATGCTGGCTACAGTTTGCCTTACAGCTTAAAAAAAAAAGCTAGGGGTGAGGGGTGGAACTGGGGGTTTAGGAGGTAAATATGATCAAAATATGCAGGTAGGAAGTTCTCAAAGAATAAATTTAATTTTTTTTGTTTCATTTTTTAAGACAGGGTCTACCTGTATCCCCAGTTGGCCTTGAACTTGCTATATAGACCAGGCTGGACTTTATCTCACAGAGATCTGCCTGCCTCTGCCTCCTCCTAAGTGATGGGATTAAAGTTGTGTGCCACCACATCAGCTCTCACATTTTTTAAATGGAGGACCTGAAATGTGTTTGTTTTTCCTTTGGAGGTCTATGGCTAAAGACTATCTTATACTAAAAAGTTCATAGTAAATCTTCATTCTTAAAAATCATTTTAGCCGGGCGTGGTGGCGCATGCCTTTAATCCCAGCACTCGGGAGGCAGAGGCAGGCTGATCTCTGTGAGTTCAAGGCCAGCCTGGTCTCCATAGCGAATCCAGGCCAGCTAGGGCTACAGAGAGACCCTGTTTCTAAAAAAAAAAAAAAAAAATCATTTTTTAGCAATGTGAGGAAGAAGGGTGAATACATATAAAAAGAATTACAGCTGATACCCTTTCCTACTCAAGAGACCACCCTAGAAATGCTTTGTGAAAGATGAATCACTGTACTGGAAATGGACATGTGGAATTCAAAATTAAAAATACTGTCGCATTCATACTGCCATTCCCCATATGACATATGTAGTATAAATCTAGTGTAATATGTACAAGAGCTATACAAGAAAACTATAAAGCTGCTGAAAGAACCCAAATGAATGTATAAAAAGACCTATGCTTGAGAACAGAAGCCTCAGTATTGTGAGGATGGCAGTTCTTCTGAACTTGATCTATAGAATCAACAAAAGATGTGACTGGAGAGATGGCTCAGTGGGTAAAGTGCTTGCTACACAAGCATGCAGACCTGAGTTTAATCCCAAACAACCACATAAACAGCCAGGCAGGCATTCCCTGTGCATGCACAGATACACACACACAGACCCAGACACACACACACACACCAGGTATGGTAGCACAAATCTGTAATCCAGTTCTAGAGAGGTGGAGACAGCCGGATATCCCTGCCTCACTAACCAGTTTATGGCTTTACACTGTGTGCCTTCAAAGTAATATTATACCACCAAGGGCATAAGACATTCCACATAATTTTTCTTCTCTGTTAATGTCTGTGCTATTATTATTTGTATATGTATTGTGAATGTGCACACATTTTATACAAGCACATATGTGCATGTGCATGTGGAAGCCAGAGGTCAACATCAGGTGTCTTCATCAGTGACTCTCCACCTTATGTTTTGAGGCACGGTCCCTTACTGAACTGGAGCTCACCAATTTAGCTATATTGGCTGGCCAGAAAGCCCCAGATATCCTCTGTCTCTACCTCCCCAGCTCTGGTATTAGAGGCGTGCATCACCATGCCCAGCTTTATACAGGTGCTGGGGCTCAAACTCAGGTCCTCATGCTTGTGTGGCAAGTACTTTACCAGTTGAGCCATCTCCCCAGCTCCCTGTTTGTGTATCATTGTCTTATGTTTTATTTTCATGTTTGATGTACATCACAAAAAACCCCATTAGTCTTGTCATAAGGTAAATTTTTGTTTTGGTTTTAGTTTTTTGAGTCAGGGTCTCATATAACACATGCTGGCCTTGAACTTGCTATGTAGCCAAAACTGGCCTGATGCCTCCACTTCTCAAATACTGGGATTACAGGTGTGCACTGCCATGCCTGGCTCTAATAAGACAATTCTAAAAATAACAAAATGAAAAATAAAGTCAAGTGTGCTGGTGCATGCCTTTAGTCCCAGCACTTGTGAGGCAGAGGCAGGCAGACCTCTGTGAGATTGAGACCAGCCTGGCCTCCATAGCGAGTTCCAGGCCAACTGGGCCTACAGGGAGACCATGTCTCAGAAAGATTTTATATATATATATGAAAACAGAGGGGACATGAAACCATAGGCTAACAAAATAAAACTCCAGTGTCAGAAATGGACTACCTCTCTTGACACTGTTGACCAGGGGTCCCATAGGCCCTCAAACACTACTGTCCATTGCCCTGATATTGGTTTCCTGCCAGAACTAGATAGTAAGATCATATTGCAGAAGATACTGCATACACAAGCTATAGAACAAAGAAGGAGAAATCAAGCTGGTGCTGACATCAGAGTCTCTTCTCTCATGGTTGGTTTTCACGGTGCTGAAAGATGTTATGCATGCTACTGGAAGAAAAAATAAGCAACCTTGCCCAACTGTGAGTCCTGTTAACTACAACTGCCCTGGCAAGATATGCACACTCGTGTAATATTGACACAAGTATTATGGAAGTAACCAACCACTCTCTAATTGGATTTAAGGTCCTCTTCATAGGATGGAGCCCATAAATGACACTGACATCAGGCTAGACAAGTCACAGGAGAACCTATTACTAGTATTCTACTAATTAGTTATAGTATTTAAATGACCCAGTGACTCATTGTGATATCCATAGATGCAACTCTCACCAGGGAAGTGTCCTTATGCAGAAAATGATGATTAACACAGAAACCCATACTGGCCAATGTGCAGAGAATAAGGCTGAAGTCTGCTTCTTCCTGAATAGGACACCTATATCAAACTTCTGTGTCCCAAGGCTCAGGGATTATTGCAGAAGAGGAGGTAGAAAGATTGTAAGAGCCAGAGGGGGTGGATGACCACAAAGGAAGAGTTTTCCAGGCAACTTATCACTTACTCATATGAACTCACAGCAATGGTGACAGCATGCACAAGTCCCATGCAAGCTCAAACCAGACAAAAATCCCAGCATAGACATCGGGGAATGGGTAAGAAACCCCAACCCAACCTAAGGAACATTTGGCAGCTGATGGCTGCTGGGAGGGGCAAAGAGTCTCTTTCAAGGATGGTACTCTTGGTAGGTTAACCAGGCTCTAGTAGATAGACCCACACTAGGACATTTGAGGACACAAATTAGACTATATATATAAAGTGACATATAATAGAACACATTAAACTGGGTGGGGGGGCAGAAAAGGGAGGTGTGGATAGGAGAGGCTGTAAATATCATCAAATTATATTGCATGAAAAATCACAAAAATTCAATTAAAAAAGAAAAGAAAAATAAATGAGAAAATACAAAAAAAAAAGTTTTTGTAGTTGCCTATGTCAGCACTTGTCATTCCTTCGTGCAGATCAGAGTCCTCTCTGATTCCTTTCCTTTCTGTAAGGACTTGCTTTTCTTTTCAGCGCTTTTAAAATTTAAACTTTTTAAAATTAATTATTTTTCTTTGACAATTTCATACATGAACATAATACATTCTGGTTACCTTCTATCTCTACCTCACTGCCACTCTCTTTGGCCCCTGCCAGGCAGAAAAAAAAGGCAAAAAGAAAATTCTGTCCCTTTCCCCCATCCCAGAGCTAAGACCATTCTTCTCCTGCACCTGGGCATCAGAACTCCAGGCTCTGGTCTTTAGACTTTGAGATTTAACCAGCAGTCCCACCTCCAAGATTCTCAGGTCTTCGGCCTCAGTCTGAGAGTGACACCACTGTCTTCTCAGGTTATGAGGTCTTTGAACTTGAAATGAGCCATGGCACCAACTTCCCAGGGTCTCCAGCATTATTCCCACACCATGTTGTGAGACTTCAGCTTCCAAAACAGTCAATTTCCTTAACTTTCTTTCTTTCTTTCCATCCTTTCTTCTTTCCATCTATCTATCTATCTGTCTGTATGTCTGTCTGTCTATCTATCTGTCTGTCTATCATCTATCTATCCATCTATCATCTATCTATCATCTATCTCTATCACCTATCTATTGAGTAGTCATCTGTCTTCTATCCTCCATCTCTTATTGTTTTTGCCTCTGGAGAATGCTAATACATGAAGTTTTCTGTATTTTTTTTATCAGAGAGTGTTTGACCCAAATTATCTCTGTAAATTTGACTTTTTTCTTCTGTTTGAAAAATTATCTATCTGGGGCTAGAGAGATGGCTCAATGGTTAAGAGCACTGACTGCTCTTGCAGAGGACTTGGGTTCAATTCCCAGCACCCACATGGTGATTAACAACCATTTGTAGCTCCAGTTACAGGGAATCTGACACCCTCTTTTGACCTCCACAGGCATTGCATGACACAGGTGCACTTACATACATGCAGGCAATACACTCATACACATAAAATAAAAATAATAAATAAGATTTTAAAAAGTTCTGTTTCCAAATTTAGTTATGATGGATCTTGGTGTGATTTTCTGTATTTTTTCTGTCTGAAGTTTGAGCTTGAATTGTGGGTTTTTCATTACATTTGGATTTTTTTTCAGATCTATTTTATGCCCCCCTTTTCTTTCTCCTCTTCTCCTAGCACTCCAATTACAGAATTGGAAGATCCAAAATGACTCAAGCTAATTCATTCTGTATCTCCAGAATCTGTGAATGTTAGGTTACAGGGCAAAAGGACCTTACAATGGGAAGCTTATAGTGGTGAATATTATAGCAGGAGTTTTAAAAACAGAGGAAGGGGGCTGGAGAGATGGCTCAGCAGTTAAGAGCTGGTTGTTCTTCCAGAGGACCTGGGTTCAAGTCCCAGCATCCACATGGTGGCTAACAATCATTTGTAATTCCAGTTCCTGGGGGTCTGACACCCTCTTCTGGTCTCTGAGAGGCATTACACACACTTGGTGCACTTACATACATGCAGGAAAAACACTCTTAAACATAAAATAAAAATAAATAAAATATTTAAAAAAAGAAAAACAGAGGAAAAGGCAAGATGACATGGCAAGTTGTCAAGAAAGCTGCAGCCTATTTTGAAGAACTCACAGATTTTGGAGGAACAATGTTCTGGTCAGAAAAGTTATTGCAGTTTAAACAGGAAATCCTTCTTGCTCAAAACCACCCTAGCCACCATTAACCAAAAGTGGTTCTACTGGTTACTGCAATACAATGTCAAGGAGATGTGGACTCCTGAGGCCTTTTGTCTGGTTTTCCTTTTTCTTTTCATTCCATCAAGTATACTGCTCTGGAAATCGTAGCAGTGGTACTATGGGGGATTTTTTTCACAGCAAAAAAGTCCTCGAAGCTTATTCTGGGTTATCCGGATAAGACCATTATAGACAATCATAGTGATTCTTACAAGTGGAAGAGAGCAAGCCCAGTGATGTGATCTGAGACTAGCCCCACTGTTGCTGCTCTGAACATGGAGGCAGGGGTCACAAGCTAGACAACACAGGCAGCCCCTAGCAGTGGAAAAGCCAAGGACTTGGCTTCTTCCCTGAACCCCAAGAAATACAGGGAGCTGGGCTGACATGGTGGAACCTGAGTTGGGTTTCTTACCCAAAAAACTAGACAAGGATAGATTTTATTTTATTTTATTTTATTTTTTGAGACAGGGTCTCCCTGTAGCCCCAGCGGTCGTGGAACTCACTATGTAGACCAGGCTGGCCTTGAACTCACAGAGCTCTGCCTGCCTCTGCCTCCCGAGTGCTGGGATTAAAGGCATGTGCCACCACACCTGGCTAGATTTGTTATTTTAAGACACAACCTTTGCTGTAATGAAAGAGAAGAGACTTAACTGTGCTGCGCAGTCTGGTCTTAACCTCCTGAACTGAAGCTCTTGCTCCTGCCTCAGCCTCTCAAGCAGTCAGGACTACAGGCGTGTGCCACTGTGCCCAGCTTTATGTTGCAACCTTTAAAAAAAATTTTATTGAATTTCTGTGTATTTCATACAGAACATCTCAATCTTAACACAGACTCAGACTCAGAAAACAAACAACATATGTTCTCCCTCATATGTGGATCCTTGTTGCAACTTTTTACAGTACGCATAGCAAACTAACCCCTACATTAGACTGATTGAGACTCCCACACGTTGTATGGCTTCTGCCCATTTTTTTTTTTCTGAATTGCTTTATTTGGTTCAATATATATTGTTTCAAGTTCACTGATTTTTTTTCCCCCAGTGGCTAAATAAATGTGCTGTTTATCCATTTCTTTTTTTTTTTTTTTCAGAGATGGTATGTTTTGCTTCTTGAAGTTCCATTTGGGAATTTCACATACATAGGATGTATGTTTGTATTCACATCTGTCCTGACATTTTCCTTTTTCTGAAACTTATTATTGTGTGTGTGTGTCTTTGTGTATGATGGGTGAGAATGTGCCACAATATGCATGTGGAGGTCAGAAGACAACTTTGTGGAGACCGCCTCATGTAGCCCAGGCTGGCCTTGAACTCACTATAGAGCTGAGGATGATCTTGAACTTCTGATCTTCCTGCCTCTATCTCCAAAGTGCTGGGGTTATAGGCACACGCCATCATGCTTAGTGTATGTGGTGTGGGAATTGAACCCAGGGCTTGTGTGAGCAAGCACCCTAATAACTGAATTCTACCCCCAGCTTGCTGTTTGTATTTATTGCCAAAGAATACTTAAAATGAGCCAAGATGATAAAATATTGAGATTGATTAATCAACACACCAAAACTATCTGCAGGTGAATATTATTCTTAAAAGTAGTTACCTTGAAAGAACATGAACTTTCTTTAGCAATTTTTTTCTTTACATTTCTTTTTGTGTGTGTGGGGGGGGGATCACATGTGTCATGAGTGCAGAAGTCAGAGGACAACCTTTGAGAATCAGTTCTCTTCCCCTGCTAAGTAGGATCCTGGGAACAAACTCAGGTCATCAAGCTTGGTGGCAAGCACCTTTGCTGCTGAGTATTGGGGCCCTGAACTATGGCTTGTGCTTCAGCTGGTGAGCCACAAACACAAAAAGCATTTTATTATAGTGGTCCTTATTTTTAATCAAAAATAATAACCTGTTTGCTCATCCATCATATATTCATGAGTCTTGGATTCAACTAGGTTTGACTGCTTTAAAAAAAAATTTATCTTCAGAAGGTGAAGCTATCCATCATTTCATCAAACTTCCTTTAAAAGGCAGAGATCTCAAAAACAGCCTTCAACTCCCAAGCAGGCATTCCAAACACTTCGTGAAAATGGCAGCACTGTTAGAATGAGAATTGTAAACCAGCTGTCACAATGCACCCATGCAATATGGTACTCAGGAAAGTGAGGCAGGAGAATCGTAAGCTGAGGCCAGCTTGAACTGCACAGTGAATTAATTCTAAGCCAGCATGAGCTATGCAGCAAGACCCTGTCTCAACACATGATTTTTTGATGTTTATTAAAAATACTATTAATATTATTTTATGATCACATTTTGGATACAATTATATTTACCCCTAAAATAAAGTGAATAAATATGCTCCTGTTATGATTTGGATCTTAACCACTTCTCCCCCCCCCCACCAAAAGAAAATCTCATGTGTTGAAAGTAGCCCTTAGGGACAGGATTGGATCATGATTGCTCTGGCCTCATTAATGGGTTAATCTACTTATGGCTTCACAGTTTAATGGATTTGGGAAAAGGAGCCTCTGCTGTGAAAGTGAGCTCTTACTCTCTGCTTCCTGGGCAGCAGAAGGAAGCAGCTTTGCTCACTTTGGGTTCTCCACCATCATGCTCTACCTTGCTCTTGGCTGAAAAACAATGGAACCAGCTGACCATGACTGATCAAAACCTCTGAAACTGTGAACCAAAATAAATGTTCTGTTTAAGTTGTGTGTTAGGTATCTTGTTACAGTGATATATATCTAACATCCTTTATATTACAAAAGGATTCACAATGATCTTTCCTTTAAAAATGTTTCAGTTTTACAATCACAATAATCTTTACATTTATTGAAAAAGATAGTCCTACACCAGCAGGCTGTATATTCAGATACTGAAAAGTTAGTACTTGGGACTGCAGGTATGGTGCATGAGTCATCAGCTTTAGAATCAGCAATAAGCTTGGTGAGAATGCAGGATCCCACTATACCCACTGAACCTGAAGATGTTCACTTAACTGGATTCCCAAGTGATTTCTAGACAGGGTAAAATCTGAGAAATAAGGACACAAGTTGGTCCTTGAAAAGACAGCATGATTTATAATGCCAACCAAATAGCTGATGAAAGGATTTCTTCTCTGATAGTGACAACTGTTGTTATGAAGAAAAAGTTACAGAATTGTTTTGGAATGCAGACTGCTAAAAGGATTATAGTAGGACTGGAGATGAGTTAGAGTAAATCACCCTCTAATCTGCAGATGCTGCCCCGCCCTCCAGGTGGTCCTGTTGCCACCAGACCAGGTTATAGGACACACATCAGGTGGATGAGACAAATGAAGGTGGCTGGAGATCCTCAGAGGAACCTGACTTCTTTCTGAAGTCCAAAGTTTTTCCCTTTAGAATAAGATGAGAAATCCTGTATCACATATAACTGCCTATGAAATTTTAAATTGTTTCAATCTGAGTTTAACCATCACATTTCATCTCTTACCAAATCATCTTAAAGCTACATCCAAAATTCAATAATTAAAAATGGGTTGGGGGGGGTCCCTCAGATTTATTTAATGTCTCTGAGAATGGACGAATTACAGTTCAGAACTCCAGCAAGAAACAGTATTTTGACACCACACTTGGAAGAAAACAAGTTAAATACACAGAGCCACAAGAGAAACTGTAGGTGCATTTCAAAATGGGCCTGAGACTTACCCACTGTCACTCTTCAGATCCAGCAGAAGTCAAGCAAGGCAGCTTCTGTCTGATTTTGAAGGCTAGGGTTTATTTAACACCATGGGAAAAGGAATCTGAGCAATGAAAATGTACTATGATATTCTTGTTAGAATAAGATTTGTCAACCTAAGCAGACATAGCTAGTAAGTGTACAACATTAGCAACAGTTCAACACACACTGTTACCATGGCCTAGAACATTTCTCACATGTACATGTACACACACACACACGCTTCCTTTTCTGTGCCTATCCTTAAAAAGATCTCTTTTAGGGGTTAGAGAAATGGCTTGGCAATTAAGAACACTGGCGGCTCTCACAGAGGACCTGGGTCCAGTTCCCAGCACCCACATTACAACTTAACCATCTGTGACTCTAGTTTCAGGGGATTCAATTCTCTCACACACATGCAGGCAAAACACATATATAAAATATAAATAATTCATTTAGGAAATCTGTAAATGATAGAGAACTGACAATTACACTGTCAGAACATTGTTAATATTTAGATTTCCTTTCAGGCTTTTATGCATACAAAGTGGGATAATTGTATCTTGGTTTTGTACTTTTACTTTAAAATTTTTTTATGTGTGTGTGTGTGTGTGTGTGTGTGTGCGCGCGCGCGCACATGTGTGCAAGTGCCTGAGGAGGGCATCAGGTCCCCTGGAGCTGGAGTTACAGGCACTGTGAAACACCAGATGTAGTTCTGGGGTACTGAACTCCAGGGTTCTGCAGGAGCAGTATGTATAGCAGATTTTAACCACTAAGCCGTGTTTCCAGCTCCAAATTTTAGGCACCTTTGAATATTGAAAAACTAGTACCTGTTCATACAAGTATTTCCTGGTGTCCCAGCAAATTCCAAAATTTAGCAATAACAACTTAAATTAATAATGTGCATGCCTGCACTTTTCTCTATCATAAACATTTTGTTATATTCTGTAAAACAAAATGAAATGAAATGAAACAAAACACCTCCAAAGACATAGTTCTCCCCTAACTGTGGAAGATATCTTCTAAGACCCCAGTGGAATCTCAGTATGAACCTCTGCAGTATCCTGCTTCTTTCCATACATACAATGAAGTTTAACTTATGAATTGAGCACAGAAAGAGATTAAACTTGGCATGGTTTATGACTGTAATCCCAGACCACTGGGAGCCGAGGTAGGAGGGTTGCTGGGAGTCTGAGGTCTTCCTGTATTACATAGTAAGGATCAGGTTAGTTGAGCTTAGTGGCAGAGTACTTGCCTGGTGTAAGTGTGACAATTTTTCTGTGGAGATGTTGAACAATGTCTACCCTCTCCTTCTAAGATCTCAAGGATAAACCAAAGTAGTATCCAGCCAAGTCCAAAACCAATAAATTTATCTGGCTTACTAATAGAGCATGGATGAGGACCTAGTGGCCTGCCACACTGGAAAGTCTTCACCCAGTATGTATAAAGGCTTCCCCAAAGCCACATAGACGAGCCTCCTTCTGCTAACCTTCCTCTGCCTCCCTGCCTGCCTATGTGCACTCTCTCACACCTCCTGAGACCTGGAGGCCATGTGCAATTAGGGAAGAATTGCATACAAATGGGGGAGAAGAATGGCTAGAATCTTAGGCCAGGATCCAATGACCTTCCTTGCCCCCTCTCTGAGAGAATGCCAACAGTCAACAAGCCCATGGAGATGGACTCATAAGCAAACATAGCTGATCTGATAAAGATGGCAGCTGTTCTGCCCAGATTTTGGTCAGAGGACAGCACTCTTCAACAGCAAGGCTCTAGTTTGATGCCGAGCATCACAATGATAAGATACAATTACAATATATATATTTTTCTTTTTTGAAACAGTCCCAGTTGAGCTAAGGCGGGCCTCAAACTCATGGGAATTCTCCTGCCTCAGCCACCTCAATGCTGGAATTATAGATATGAGCTACCCTACCACCTAGTTGTTCTCTGACCTCCACATGTGCACCATAGTGCATGAACTTACACAAACACGTGATGATGATAATAAAGTTTTAAGGCTGGAGAGATGGCTCAGTGGTTAAAAGCACGGGTTGCTCCTGCAGAGGACCCGAGTTTGGTTCTCAGCACCTACATGGCAGCTAACAACTGACCTTAATTTATTCCAGGGGATCTAATGTCCTCTTCTGATCTCTGAGGGCACTGCACAACATGGGTGCACTTACATACATGCAGGCAGTACACACATACACATAAAAAATATTAAAAAATAAAGTAAAAAAAAGGCAGGCATGGTGGCTCATGCCTTTAATCCCAGCACTCGGGATGCAGAGGCAGATGGATCTCTTGTGAGTTCAAAGCCAGCCTGGTCTCCATAGTGAATCCAGGACAGCTGGGGCTATAGGGAGACCGTCTCAAAAAGACCAAAATAAAAAAAAAGTAAAAAAAATCTCACTTCCGCCTATAACCTACCTCACCACCCATAACAAACTTCCCAGAAACAGCTAAAGTTTCATTCAAATGCCTTGAGAGCCACCAATCTAAATTCAAATCCTGACTCCACCCTTTACCAGCTGAGTGGCCACAAAGTACTATTTTATCTGTTTCCTTATCTGTAAAAATGTGAATGTCTGCTTTTCTTGCTCATGTAATCCTGAGGATTAGATGTATTAATACACATAAAACAATACCTGGCATAAAGACCTCGAACTATGAGATTGGTAACACATTTTTACTTGTTAGTTTTATAGGGATAAACCCTTACAGAAACACATTCTTGAATTTTTCTATAAAAATTCTACACGGTAGTGCTGTTATTTTCAATAGGTATTAAATCTGGACAGAGAACTACACTCTCAAAATATCAATTATTCTGCAACTAGTTTAGTTGTTTGTGGAAAAAAAGGAGTTAGGATCCCTTCAGGATCAGTATGGAATTCAACTTGAACTGCCATGAGACCAGCTTTTCGTAGTAGCTTTTGATGTTTTCCCAAGAGAAATAGCTCTGTTCAAGCACATGCTTAGCATGCATGAACTCTGGGATCAATTGCCAACACTGCACCCCCAGGTAGCCTAACTAAAATGCTAAGTGGTCTACTTTTGCCAAATGAAATGCCCCCCATAAGTTTACATATTTGAACACTCAGTCCCCAGATACTGCTCTTTGTTTGCTGAGGTTTAGGAAAAAGCATGTCACTGAGGGTGGGCTTTGAGAGCTCACAGCCTTGGCCCACTTAGCTTGCACAGTCTGCTTCCTGTGTGTGCTTGAAGATGTGAGCTTTCAGCCTCCTGCTCCTGCCACCTGCTGCCAAGCCACCCTCACCTTTGTGGCTGCCCCTCTGGAACCTTAAGCAAAACCCCTCTCTCTTCTGTTATCCTTGACCCATGGTGTTTTATCACAGTAAAAGAAAAATAACTAACCCATATAGGTTCAAAAAACATTAATTTATCAAGGAAAAAAAATCCCAAATTAATAGGTGAGTTGCTTTTACTTACACATGCCATTTATTCAGGAAAAGTGGATCCTGAGGGCCCAGGACCATCTTAATCTCTCAGTGAATCAGAGTAAGCACAATGTCATAGAAATGAAAATTTTCTTTTTCCATAAAACCAAGCCTAGGGATGAAACTTGAAAAATGCAAATATACAGAAGTCATACCAATCTTCAATATAAATGCCTTCCAAAGTTCCATTTCAGAGGCAGAATGAGGGATTTAGGGGCAGTGATCTTTGAATCAAAACTTTTACCTTCAATTCTTTGCTTCACTGACTTCTGACAGTTTGGCAAATTGGGGGTCATCACGTTTAAAAGAAATGTCACCAAAGTTTGACAACAGGATCTGAGATTATATAAACTCCAAGTGCCTGTGCAATTTTCTAAAATGCAAGTTTCTAGCATTCTATAAGAAGTTATCAGATTTAAAACTTAGGCCTTTCTTTAAATGGCATAATTTAACAAAAGCATCATCCAGTTACGAATTAAGATAATGCTAAAAACCACATACCCCCGGACTCAAACCTTATGACATTTTGTTATTCTGGATGACTTAGGGTGTAGGCATGTGTAGGTGTTGGGGGGAATGAGGAAATTCTTACAGAAATTTTCCACTGTGATCCTAAATCACTGGCTCATTAGTATACATTCAGGAACCATTTCTTTGCCATTGGATACTACTGGCCACCAAGATGCTCCACTTAAAAATGGGTTTCTGGGCTGGCAAGCTGGCTCACAGGGTAAAAATGCTTGCCCTACAACCCTGATGACTTGCATTCACTTGGAACTCACATAGAAAAGCTGGATGTGCTGGTTCATGTCTGTAATTTTAGTAGGAGGAGGAGAAAGGACAATCAGGCAGCTAGAATATACAGAGCAGGGGCAGAAATAAAGAGAAAGACCTGCCTCAAAAGTTGTCCTCTGACTTCCACACATGGCAGGGCATGTGTGTGCCTATGCACACACATTCTCTCCCTCTCTCTCCACGCTCTGCAATGTGTGATCTTCCATAGCTTCTGGCTGCTAATGACAGCTGATAGAGGTTCTTCCTCAGCCAAAGCTGAAAATAGGTACATCACACCTTTGGTAATTCCCAGATCTTAGGACAAGAAGAGGCCACAGACCCATAACTGAACCTCTTTTCTATCCAACATTACTTTTGTAATTATTCTCCAACAAAAAATATTTTCCTTCAGGGGTTGGAGAGATGGCTCAGCAGTTAAGAACACTGACTGTTCTTGCAAAAGACCCAGGCTCGAATCCCAGCACCCACATGGCAGCTAA
>NW_008332097.1:1287778-1362200 GCF_000622305.1 Nannospalax galili
AATTTTAAAAAATTTTCCTTTCAAATATTAATGTTCAAATGCTGAATACCAAAGCAAGACAGATAAATAAGCATTAATTTAGGAAAAAACTAAAACAAGAACTTGGATAATTAGATCTTAAAGAGGACTAAATTCCCTGCCTTTAAAATTCTTTTTAAAATTATATTTATTTATAGTGTGTACATGCGAGATGGCACGCACATGTGTTACAACATGTGTGGAGATTAGAAGACAACTTCCAGGAGTCAGTTCTCTCCTTCTACCGTGGAAGTCCGAAGGATGGAATTCAGGCCACTAGGCTTGGCAGCAAATGACTTTACCTGCTGAGCCATCTCACTGGACCTAGTTTTAAAATTCTAATTTGGCTCAGTTCAGATATGTGTGTGCGCAGTGCATGTGTATATACATGTGTGGTTGGGACAAACTTGGGTGTCGGTCCTCACCTTCCGCCTTGTTTGAGAGAATCTGTGTTGTTCGCCCCTGTGTACATCAGGCTAGCTAGCCTACAAGTTTCCAGAGATTCTCCTGTCCATGTCCCATCTCACACACTGGGATTACAGACCTGTGCTACTGCACTCAACTTCACATAGGTTATGCAGAACTGAAGTCTTCATGCTTGTGCAGCAAGCACTTTAAGTCACCGAGCTATCTCCCCAGCCCCAAACCGGTCTTGTTTTAGAGTTCTGAAAGATATACTATTTGAACTAACTTTTAAACATCAGTTTTGAGGGTCTTCTGAAAGAGTTATTATTCTTACCTAAATGAAATTTTTAAGATAATTTTGTTACGAGAAAACTGGGTATCATTTAGAACTTTCCCATGTGGCACTGTCATGGCATAGTGACTGGCAAGTGGAAGAGGAACAGAAACCCAAGAGAGAATCATGGTAGGTGAACAAAGTGATTTCTGTCAAAGATGAGGAGTTTGAAACTCCTAGATCAGAGCATAACTTTAGCATATTATTGTGCTGGGATCAAGCCCAGGCCTTGCACATACTAGCTATATGCAGTACTATTGAGCTATACCTCCAAATCTTCTATCTTTTAAAAATATTTAAATTTTATTGCATATATTGGAGGGGGTGTATATCAAGGAACACATACAGACGTCAGAGGGTACCTTGCAGCTTTCTCCATCCACCATGTAGGCCTCTGGGATCAAACTTAGGTCAGCAGTCTTGGTGGTAAGTGCCCTTACTGAGCCATCTTGCTGGCCCAAATATTATATCTTAAGAATAAAACTGGAATATTATTTCACTTAGAATATCTAACATTTAAGTGCATTTGAAGATAGCTTAGATTCTATGTAGTGAGTTCCAGGTCAGCATGAGCTACACAGAAAGATACTATCTCAAAAACAAAAAGGACAACAAGCAAAATGCTCTCTATAGTTAAAAAAAAGGCACAATACAGTAAATTCTCCCATTTTTCCAGCAAATGTCATTTCTGAATCAAAGACTACCTTAACAAATCCTTTAATCAGAGATTTATTTCTTGTTTTCATCATCACAGTCTGCTGTAGTTCACAGACTTCCATCTCAGTAAGTTTTGAGCCACTGCACTCACAGTCTGTGTATTGCTATCTAGCACTCACCCATCAGAGCAGCCACTGCTCACAAGGACGAGGTTCACTGTTACTGCAAATCCTAGTATGCACCAGTTGTCTGTGTGGAGACAGCTGCAAATTTTCACTACATTTTCAGTTACTGAAGTAATACCTTATGGTCATCAGGAGCTACCTGCTTTTGTAATATCCTGCAGCCAACACACTATGCTAGGTACCACATATACACAATTGGCTATTACGTTATGCAAAATCACAACACAAGTAAGTTTCAGTGTAAGAGATTTACTTTTCTCTCTCAAAGCAAAAAATATCCCACAGTTCAGATTTATATAAGTAGTGCTTTCTTTAAAATAAATTAAACACAAAATGCTGTCCTGCCTGTAAAATTATAAATATTCCTAGTTCATTTTACAGAATGGTAAAACATTTATGAAAACGCATTATTTCCCACTAAATAAACACTATGGGACTAAACCCAGTAAAAAAAAAAAAAGTCATACATCTTAGAATTATATCTTTTAACATTAGACAAATTAAATCAAATAAGAAAAAAAAAGTGAAAGAGATAAGAAATTTTACAAAATGGTCACTACTACGCTCTAACAGAGAGAACTGAAATGCCTTCTCTCACTCAGTGACTAAGCCAGTTGTGGAATGAACATCTGCAGATGATAAAGTCAGGAGAGTGATTTTCAGTGCTCAGGTCAAATGACAAAGTAGACAGAAGTAATTTCCACATTGGGTAAAATAGACTTAAACCATATATCAAGAGTTGGCCAGAATATTCGATACTGATGGACTGAAGTCTTCAGTAGAAATGAGAGTTATGATTTTATGGGTGTTGCTTATTTTTACCATGTTAAGAAAGAAAACATGATTTCAAGGTACAATACAGACTGGAAAGGTGAGAAAATATATGGACTGAAGCAGCCAAAATGTCTCCACTGAACATTGATAACATGATTCAAAGAAAGGCGCTTCAGTCTTGTGGCCAGTTCAGCCTCTTTTCACATTTCATCCATCTTGAAAAACATGACTTCTGCATGGCGCCGATTCCTCTTTAGTGTGGGAAGCTGGAAACAGCTTTAAAGAGTGGCTGAACAAACCTGTTTCCAAGTCCCCAACAAAGTGACTCACTCCAGCCAACTTACAGTATCTCCAAATCCACATGCCGAATTTCAGGATTTCGTTTCTGGAAAGAAAAAACAATGTTCACATTATTCACAGCAAAATAAAACCTTCTGTTTCTTTTTAATCTTTTGGATCACCAGAGCACCTGAAAACACTGGTTTATGCTATTTCTGTTGTATACAAGCAAGTGGAACCTTTGAGTAAGATCAGTAAGTGAACACTTATAACCAGTACAGAAATAAGCCATGTCCTGAGTTCACTCATGTTTTAATACAAACATGCTTTAAGGATCTAGAATACACCAAGCATAGAAACACTGAAAAACACGGGAAATATGCTCTTTTTCATGGTGAAAAGAAAATCACTGCAAAAACAAAGCTAATACATTTATAGTACCTTACTGATATTTTTTTAAAGAAATGTTTCTTTTTTAAAATTTTATTTATTATTTTTACTTTATGTGTATGCGTGTATTGCCTGCATGTAGGTAAGTGCACCCGTGTTGTGCAATGCCCGCAGAGGTCAGAAGAGGCTGTTGGATTCCCTGGAACTGGAGTTATGAATATATTTTAGTAGTAGTCCATACAGTCTATGCTAACAAGAACTGAAGAATTTTAAAATATTTTATTATTTTTTATGTGTATGAGTATATTGCTTGCATGTATGTAAGTACACCCATGTTGTACAGTGCCCATGGAGGTCAGAACTTTTACATTAATCAAGCTTTATTCCCTTAGCCAAAAATGTTCCCATCTTAGTGGGTTAAACTTAGATTTTTTTTTTTTTTTTTTTTCATTTTTTTGAGACTGGGTCTCTGTGTACCCCCAGCTGTCCTGGACCTCACAAAGTAGACCAGGTTGGCCTTGACCCCACAGAGACCCGCCTGCCTCTGCCTCCTGAGTGCTAGGATTAAAGGCGTGTGCCACCATGCCCGGCTAAACTTAGATTTTTATTGCCAGGTGTGGTGGCTTCTGAGGACTTTAAAGACAAAGCTATTTGTAGTAAATAGTACAGAATTAAGATGCTCTTTGCCTCTACACTGTGCTGACATTCCCTATAATGGTATAGGGAACTATATGGTATACTATAAAAGTAATGTGGGTCAAATTGCTGGGTCCTTGGTACAATTCACAGCCAAGTGGAACCAAACTAAACTAGAAGTCACTGTTTCTCCTTCACGCCCAAACATTCAACAGTCAGGAAAAGTCAGCTACACAGTAAAACTGTGTAGTAGCCAAAATGTCCTTCCTGAAGTAGCAAAATGTCTCTTATTAAACCTCAACCTTTGAGTACACTTAAAAATATGGTGACTGTAGAGATGGCTCAGTGGTTAAGAGTACTTGCCCTTCCAGAAGACCTAGGTTTGATCCCCAGCAGCCACATGGCAGCTAACAACTGTCCATAACTCCAGTTCCAGGGGATCTGACACCCTTTTCTGGCCTCTGTGGGCACTGCACACATGTGGTACACTTATAAACATGCAAGCAAAACACTCATACACATAAATAATAAAATATTTTTTTAAAGTATGGTTACAGATAAAGATTTAATCAGGGGTGAAGTACTCAGTATAGTAGGAATGACTTATAATATGGAAAGAATCTAGATTACTGACTTTTATTTAACCTTGCACCAAAAAGCTGTTTATAATTTAATCAAGTTCATTAAGCCATCTCCTCCTCTGGTGACCTGGGCACCTAACCCTAATCCCTCAGGATCCCTCCTTGCCCTCCATCCAAGACAGTGGATGAATGTGGGTGTGCTTGTTTAACCTATCAAAGAGTTAGAAGCAGCTTGTTACTCTCATTGAAAGCAGTGAGAATAACTGAGAATCTGCTTTATATTGTGTGCATGAGGCATTTTAGGCCAAGAGATCAAAGGGCAAGATTCTCTGATAAGGGTAGATCCTAGCTTTTACTTCCCAAATTGATGCCAGAAATATTGCTTCAACGAAAGTATGAGAGGGATACCTATCTCAAAAGCACAGTCTGTGAGACATCTGAAGGAACAGGTGGTTCTCAGAGTTCGGGTCCACTCTAGGCCTTAAAACTAAAAGCTAAGAGTTAGGCTTTTTTTTTTTTTTTTGGTCTTTTTGAGACAGGGTCTCCCTGTAGCCCAAGCTGGCCTGGAACTCACTTTGTAGACCAGGCTGGCCTCAAACTCACAGAGACCCACCTGCCTCTGTGCTGGGTCTAAAGGTGTGCGTCACTACGCCCAGTCAGGCGGTTTCTTTATTCAGGTATAAATAAATGTAATGTGGCTTAGTTAACACAAGTCGGCATGAGGTCCAGTGACTGATCCCCAGCATCAATAAACAAACAGAAGACTATGACAAAATGGGAAGCAGGCATAAAACACTTTTGCTTCATACTCAAGTATGATGTCACAAGAACAACAAACATTTCCATGATTGCCTGAGTTGCAGGTTAACTGCTTTAAAAAAAAAAAAAAAAAAATTAAGCAGGGCATGGTTTATTTGGTTTAAAATTACAAAAAGCAGCCAGGAGTGGTGGTGCATGCCTTTAATCCCAACACTCGGGAGGCAGAGGCAGGCAGATCTCCATGAGTTCAAGTCCAGCTTGGTTTATACAGTGAGTTCCAGGACAGCTGGGGCTACAGGGAGACCCTGTCTCAAAAAGACCAAAAAAAAAAAAATTACAAAGTTCTAATTTATAATATTTAGACAGCATCATGCCCAGATAAAAGACCATCAAGAGCACAAAGGCAGATTGATGAGTTTTGGGGAGGGAGGGGCAATTTCATTTTTGTTTTAGACAGTCTCCCCGTAGTCTCTGCTGGCCTGAACTCACTACATAGACCAGGCTGGCATGAACCTCACAGAAATCTGCCTACCTCTGCTTCCCAAGTGCTGGGATTAAAGGCATGCACTACCATGCCCAGCCTAACAGGTTTTAGCATAACAATGAATAGTAAAAAATTAATCAAAAAAAAAAAAAAAAGAAAGAAAATTAATCTTTCCCAAAGAAAGGTCTGGTCTTTGTCCTCAGTTATTACAAGGTAGTTTCTATGCTCTCAAAATTCCTGCCTGAGATTTTGTTTATCTGAGGGTATGAGAAACCTTTTGGGGCTCAAATTATAGGAGGGCCTCCACAGCTACCTGGCACTCACTCATGTGGGTGTCTAGGGGTCTGAACTCTAGTCCTTATACTTGTAGGGCAGATGCTTTAATTGCTAAGCCATCTCCCCAGCCCCAACCCTGAAATTTTTTTTGTTTTTTTTGGTCTTTTTGAGACAGGGTCTCCCTGTAGCCCCAGCTGTCCTGGAACTCACTATGTAGACCAGGCTGGCCTTGAACTCACAGACAGACATCTGCCTGGCTCTGTCCCCGAAGTGCTTGGATTAAAGGTGTGCACCACCATGCCTGGCTGAACTTTTTGAGCATCATGCCTTCATCTCTGTAGTGCTGGGATTATAGTGCACTATAGTGCTAGGTGTGTGTGCTACCATACTCAAATTTATGTGACACTAGGGATCCAACCCAAGGCTTTGTGCATCTAGGCAAGCATTCTACCAACTGAGCTACACACCAAGCATCCCCATGGTTGATATTCTTAATTTTCTTGTTATTTATTATTTTATGTGTATGAGTATTTTGCCTGCATGCATATAAGTGCACCATGTGTGCAATGCCTGTGGAGACCAAAGAAGGCATCAGATCCCTTGGAGCTTGAATTATGGACAATTGTTAGCTGCGATGAAGGTGCTAAGAACCCAACTTGGGTCCTCAGCAAGAACAGCCAGTGCTATTAATTGCTGAGTCAAATCTCCAGCCCCCATGATGGATTTTAATTTACATCCTGTGGTGGTTTGAGTAAGTGTCCTCCACAGACTCTAAGCATTTGAACACTTTGTCTCCAGTTGGTGGCAATGCTTTGGGAAGTTTTAGGAGGTGTGCCCTTGCTGAAGAAACACTGGGGGTGGGCTTAGAGAGTCCTTAAGCCTTACAGGATTTCCTGTCTCTCTCTGCTTCTCTCTGCCTACTTGATGTGATGGTTCGGCTTTCTGCTTTGCCACCTTCTGCCACCATGCCTCCCCCATCGTTATGGACTCCAGTTCCTCTGGAATCATAAGCCAAATAAACTTTTCCTTCTATAAGTTGCCATGGTCATGGTGTCTTATCACAGCAACAGAAAAGAAACTAGCACATATCCTTTCCCTATAATAAACCCTAACCACAGGAGTGTATGTAGTTCAGTGGCACAGAGCTTGTCTGGCATGTAGAAAGACAAGGAAGGGAGGGAGGGAGAAACCACCATCATGAGAATGACATCATGGAGTTGCATTCCAAGTCCCTCTTGTGAATTATCAAGTGCAAGGGTGGTCTTAACCTCAAATTCACAACTGATATTTTAAAAAGGTGTCTTGCTGGGCATGGTGGCACACACCTTTAATCCCTGCACTCGGGAGGCAGAGGCAGGCGGATCCCTGTGAGTTCGAGGCCAGCCTGGTCTACATTGTGAGTTCCAGGACAGCTGGGGCTACAGGGAGACCCTGTCTTAAAAAGACCAAAAAGAGGTGTCTTGTAGACTATGTCCCTAACTTCATGAAACAGCTTATGCAAAGTTCTTTGAAGCCAGGTGTGGTGGCACATGCCTGCAATCCTGGCAAATTGGGAGGCCAAGGGAAGAGGACTGAAACCTCAAGGACAGCCTGGCCAACACAGCAAACTCCTGTTTTAAAATAAAATACAAGAGTTAGGGGTTTTGTTTAGTGGCAGACAGCTTGCCTACCATGCTTAATGCCCTGGGTTCAATTCCTGGTTACAAATGCATATACACACATATATGCAATTCATATACAAATTCATTCATGAGGTTTCAGATTTCTTGCTGTAAACTAGGCTTTAAGAGGCTACCAGCTGTCAGGGTGAGGTGAAGCATAAAAAGAAAATATCCCAGCTATCTGAGCAGCTACAGAAATACTCATCACTTTATTTATTTATTTTTTTTTCCATTTCAGAAAAACAGTTATTTTACATTAAATTGTTATTTATATTAACAAACATTTGCTTTTAAGATGAATATCCAGGGGCTAGAGAGGTGGCTCAGTGGTTAAGAGCACTGAGTGCTCTTAAGGAGGGCCTGGATTTGATTCCCAGCACCCACATGGCAGCTAATAACTGTCCATAACACCAGTTCCAGGAGAATTCAATGCCCTCTTCTGACCTCTGTGGGCACAGCACAACACAGGTGACACAGGTGCACTTACATACATGCAGAAAATACACTCATACACACTAAGAAACAAAAACAAACAAACAAACAAAAACCCCGAGTATTAAGAAGCTGGAGAGATGGCTCAGTGGTTAAGAACACTGGTTGCTCTTGCAGAGAACCTAGGTTCGGTTCCCAACACTCACATGGTAGCTAACAACTGTCTAAAACTCCAGTTCCAGGGAATGTGGTGCCCTCTTCTGACCTCTGTGGGCATTGCACAACATGAGTACACTTACATGTAGGTAATACACTCAAGACACATGTTTAGTATTATATTCTAGTTTTCTAACTTTTGTCAGCACATTATTTCTGACAAATGCATCTTACTTTCAGTTCCTTCTCCAGTCTATCTACTTCAGCTCCTAGAGTGTCAATAATGTTTTCTCCATGTTTAAGCATAAAGGCCTCTAGTTGTTCAGGAGTTTTCACTTCTTGAATTTCCTATAAAGAAAACAAAATCAAGAAAGCAAAGTAATTAAAAAAAAAAAAACTACAATAGTACATTCATGATTCCATTAAAAAAACTTGTGGCATCATTAAATTTAATGAAAACCAAAGAGACTAGGCTGTGGGCAGTGGGCTTCTCATCACCAAAAAGCTCAGGTAATGCTGTGCACAGAAGCACTACAAAACTAATAGCAAAAGAATACTCATGAAGACAGTGACCTTCCTATAAGGAAAAAATATTAAATCTTTACCTCAGTCTAGTAAGTAAACAATTTAAAGCAGATTAAAGACCTAAAGGTAAAGAGTCACACAATTTTTAGAAGAAAAAAAGAAAATGTTCTTGTGATAAAGGGACAAAGATGGACTTTTCACTCAAGTTAAAAGGCTCAGAAGTGCTGGGCACAGCGGCACTCATCTGTAATCCAGCACTCGGGAGTTATCAAGAGACAGAGCTCAGTCTCAACTACAGAGAAAATTTGAAGCTTGCCAGGCTTATTATCAGACCCTGTCTCAAAAGAAAATAAAAAGTATAGAGGGAAAGGATACAAAGTTCATGTTAAAGACTATGCTTAACTCTTCTATATAATGGCACACCAGAAAAGGGTATTTGTATATATATAAATGAAGGATTTGTGTCCAGCATATTCAAAACAAAATGCTTACAAATCTGTCAGAAAATACAAATTAACTACAAATAAAAAGGTGCAATGTAAAGGAAAATCCCAATGGTCAGAGAATTTTGATGTTTATTAATTTTATAACTCTCTAAGAAATAAAAATAAAAACAAGATACAATTTCACACCAATTAGTGTGGAAAAACTTTTGAAACTGTGTCAGTGTAATCTCTTAAGAATGTGATGCAATAGAAACTCTGATAGGCTGATAGCAGAAGATAACTGACATGCTTTGGAGAGTAACTTGGCAATATCTATGAAGTTGAAGAACGCACATTCTATGGTCTTCATCTGTCTCCAATTATACAACCTCTATACCACCACCAAGAAACATGTGAGTGACTAGGAAATAGAGGAGGCCCCAGAATGGTATGGCTTCTTATTTTTTCTTTTGATTTGAGATAGGGTCCCAGGTGCCTCAAAATCATAATCCTCCTGTTTTAGCCTCTAAGTGTTGGGATTACAGGTACGTGCTACCATGCCTAGCTTGTAGCATTGTTTCTAATAGCTAACATTAAAAATAATACAAATATTCGGCTGGGAAAAGAAAAATATAAATTACATTCACTGCATGGAATAATAGTAAACAACAGTAGCAGAAAATTATCCAGAACTATGTAAATAAAGAATCTCAGAAATATATTGTAACGGACACTATATAAAGGTTCATACAGTATTTGTTTTGTTTGAGATAGGGTCTCCCTGTAGCCCCAGCTGGCTTGGACCTTGCTATGTAGATCAGGCTGGCCTCGATCTCACAGAGATCCACATGCCTTTGCCTCCTAAGTGCTGGGATTAAAGGTGTGTACCACCACAAAAGGCACATATTATACACTGCAAGCATTCAAAATATTATATTTAATGATAAAAAAAATGCAATGTCTTAGCTGGGCATGGTGGCACACGCCTGTAGTCCCAGCACTTGGGAGGCAGAGGCAGGCGGATCTCTGTGAGTTCAAGGCCAGCCTGGTCTACATATTGAGTTCCAGGACTGCTGGGGCTACAGGGAGACCCTACTTCAAAAAGACAAAAAAAAAAAAAAAAAAGCAACGTCTAAAAATTTGAGGAAATGACAGGTATCAAATTCAGTACGATAGCTAACTCTAGGGATAAAATAAGGCAAATAGAATTTTGAAAAAAAAAACGAGGCTTGGACTATTGTAATAATTTCTTTTAAGATCTTAAGAAAACACAGTACATGTTTGGCACCCCTACTTTGAAAATCCAAAATGTTCTGAAATCTGGCTCTTTTTTTTTTTTTTTCTCTTTCTTTTTGAGACAGGGTTTCTCTGTAGCCCCAACTGTCCTGGAACTCACTATGTAGACCAGGCTGGCCTTGAACTCACAGAGATCCACTTGCCTCTGCCTCCTGAATGCTGGGATTAAAGGCATAGGCCACCATGCCTGGCAAATCTGACATTTTTAAGCACTGACATAACACTCAAAAAATTCATTTTGGGCAGGACATATAGCTCAGTTGGAGAGTGCTTGACCACCATGTAGGAAGTCCTGGGTTCAATCTCTAGCACCATATAAACCAGGTGAGGTGGCACACGCTCATAAATCCAGCACTACTGGGGTAGAGGCAGAGCATCAGATGCTTAAGGTCATCCTTGGGTACATAGTAAATTTGAGGCCAGCCTGGGCTACATGAGACCCTGTCTCTAAACAAAGGAGGAGTTTTAGCTTAAGGACACTCAATTTATAAAAACCTATGCAACTATTTTTTAAAAATTTAAAAACCCTGAAATTGGATCTATTTCAGGTCTCTAACATGTTCTTTGAAAAATATTCACCCTATATAACAAAATGTTGAGTTGATAATATTAAGTACTAATATCTGTCCTGTTCACTATGTTAGCTTCTGTAAATTCTCTTTTAAATGACAGCATTCCCCCCTTTATCTAAGGGATATGGTCCAAGAGCCCAGTTGACAGCCAAAACCATAGTGCCGAACCCTATCTTACATTTTTCATATACAAACATGTCTATGATAAAGTTTAGTCAATTAAGCACAGTAAGAGATTAATGATAAAATACAACAACTGTTAACAACGTAACTAAAGCAACATGAATAGGCATGGAAATGCTAGGGAAGGGTAATTCATGTCCTGGAAGGACAACATACTGCTCAGAAAGGCAATTTAAAGTTTATGTTTAGTTCTTGAATTTTCCACTTATTATGTTTGAACTCAGGTAATTTAAGCCACAGAAAGTAAAATAGTGAAGGGGGTGAATATGCTATCATATTAATAAAAAAGCATAGATTCTAGAGTCAAAGGTCAGATTCATATGGGACTCTACATACATGGTCCTAAATCTTTAGAGAAGTTACTTAATCTGTTGTCTAAATTTACCTATATGTTAGACTATAAGTGTTATTTCTTATATTGGGATTGTTGAAACATTACATAAAACAAGTATTAACAACTCAATGAAGTTTGTTTTTTGGCTCTCCCTTTGAATGATTGAATTTTGGAACTAAGAAGTTGATAGGTGAAGTGACTTTAAGATCGTAAGAAAAAAGTTTTATTTACTTTGAAAGTAACCTTTTAACCATCATCTACAGAAGAAAATGATGAATACATAAAACTTACTTGAAGCATTTGGTCAAAATCTTGTTTTTCCAAATATGATCTTGTAACAACACGTCCATCGAAATCAACTTCTGCCTTAAATCTTACTTTGCCTAATCCTAGATCTGTGGCTTTCACATCATGAATTGCTCTGAAATTAATAACAGTGAATATAAGTCAATATAAACACACACATGCATACTATAATGGCAAATTCTCCTTCTCCAATAATGATGAGCACAGGCTAAGATGGCTTCAGAGTACTCACCATTAAGTGCCAGTGTTCTCTAAGGCTGACCATCTTCTAAGCATAATGCCAAACCAAAGCATAAGCTTAATAAAGACTATTTCATGATAATTTATATACATGAGATAAATGTACATTACAAAATTCACTAACTCTAAAGTGTTTTTCTAAAATGTTGTCTGGTTGATTTCGTAAACCTTCCTCCATCTATCCATTTACCAATTTCCTAGTAACATTTACAAGAAACATACACAATACCAAACACACAGGACCAGAAAAGAAACTCCTCATATTATATAATAGTCAAAACACAAAATGTACAGAATGAGAAAAGACACTGAAAGCTGTCAGGGAGAAAGATCAAGCCACATACAAAGGCAGGCCCATTAGAATAACACCTGCCTTTTCCTTTTTTTTTTTTTTTTTTTGTCTTTTTGAGACAGGGTCTCCTTGTAGCCCTAGCTGTCCTAGAACTCACTATGTAGACTAGGCTGGCTTCGAACTCACAAAGATGTGCCTGCCTCTGCCTCCCAAGTGCTGGGATTAAAGGCATGCGCTACCACGCCCAACTCCTTTTCTTCTTTAAAAAATATTTTCTTTATTATTTTTTATTTTATGTGTGTTCGTGTATTGCCTGCATGTAGGTAAGTGCACCCATGTCATGCAATGCCCGTGGAAGACAGAACAGGACCTGGAGTCAGATCCCCTGGACCTGGAGTTATGGACTGTTGTTAGCTGCCATGTGGGTGCTGGGATTCAAACCCGGGTCTTCTGCAAGAACAGTCAGTGTTCTTAAGCGCTGTACCATCGCTACAGCCCCCAACACCTGCCTTTTCAATGGAGACTTTGAAAGTCAGAAGGGCTTTGACTGATGTTTTATAACTCTTGAAAGAACAGACATGCCAGTCCAGACTACTATACCCAGTAAAACAGTTGTGCTGGGCATGGTGGCGCAGGCCTTTAATCCCAGCACTCGGGAGGCAGAGGCCAGCCTGGTCTCCATAGTGAATCCAGGCCAGCTGGGGCTAGAAGGAGACCCTGTCTCAAAAAGACCAAAAAAAAAAAAAAAAAAAAATACCCCACCTCCCCAAAACCCCCAAAACTACCAGCTGAAATCAAAGAACAACTTCCCATGAAAAAAAAAAAAAAAACAGATTTATTTAGGGGCCAGGCGTGGTGGCACATGCCTTTAACTCCAGCATTCAGGAGGCAGAGGCAGGCAGATCTCTGTGAGTTCAAGGCCAGCCTGGTCTACATAGTGAGTTCCGAGACAGCTGGGGCTACAGGGAGACCCTGTCTCAAAAAGACCAAAAACAACAACAACACCCCCCCGCCAAAAAAAACCAAAATAACTCCTCCGAAAAAACCCCCAAAACAACAATACCCTATAGGGTTCATCTTTTTGCTGTCTCCAAAAAAACACATTTTACCATCAGTGACAGACACCATCTTAGGGTAAAAGAATAGAAAAAGACATTCTAAGAAAATTGAACTAAGACACAATCTCTGGAGAGACAGGAAAGAATGTATGAAGCCGTTGAGGTAGATTACCACAACAAAACTTTCTTCCGGATAAAATATTAGTTGCACATATGCACAAGACCTGTGCAAGATCAAGCCAGCCAAAATCCCAGCATGGAGTGGGGAGGTGGTCACAAAGTGCCATCCCCAGCTGAGGAGCTACTGGCAACTGATGACTGCTGTGGAAGGAGAGCCTGTTTCCTTCAGGGATGTGGGACATAAGAGGCTACTCATGCATGTTCCTAAACCCATGCACATACAGATAGCACTAAGTGGGCTCATTGGTTTCAAAAAACAGAGCACATGAAGTCAGGAGTGAAAAATGGTAGGGGAATAGGAGAGGAACTGTAGGGGAGGGAACGAGGGCAGGTTAGCTCAAAACATAACATATACATGCATAAGATTCTCAAACAATGAAAAGGAGGAGAAACACAAATCAAAAGATTCATACAGAAAAGCTCATTTTCAGATGGCTTCACTGCTAAATTTTACTAAACACTTAAAAAAGAAATTAATATCAGGCTGGAGAGATGGCTCAGCAGTTAAGAACACTGGTTGTTCTTGCAGAAGACCCGGGTTTGTATCCCAGCACCCACATGGCAGCCAGCAACTGTCCTAACTCCAGTTCCAGGGGCTCTGACAGCCTCTTCTGTCCTCTGCGGGCATTGCATGACATGGGCGCACTTACCTACACTCAGGCAATACACGCATACACATAAAATAAAATTTAAAAAATTAAAAAAAAAAAATCAATCCTTTACAAACTCTCCCAAAAATTGAGGGATGACTTCCCAACTTATTCTATGAAGTCAGTATTATTAGGGATATTTATATAGCATATCTTATATAAAATAACTAAGTTTAATATTGATTTTCAGAATATTCAATTTCTATTTATGGTCCAAGTAATTATTTTGCAAGCTTAAACATACAAGTTTTAGAATATAAATCAAGTAATTACTTACATGCTTTACTAATTCAGATATACAGGACATTTTAGAAAACCTCAGAGGTTTCAATTATAGCACACCATCCAAATTCACGCTGAGGTATGAATTCCTCAGTACAGCAGTGTTGAGAAGTGGGGCTTAAGGGGTGGTATCTGGGTCATGGGGTGAAGCCTCAGCAATAGATTAAGGCCACCTCCTGGAAGTCAATTAACTCTTACTCTTGCAGGACTTCACTAGTTACGAGAGCCAGCTGCTGTAAAGCATGGCCACCCCTCTTATTTTGTCTCTTCTAAATGAGTCTATGTGCCCTCCCACTTTCTACCCTAAGTTGTAGCAGCATGAGACTTCTGCAGGTCTATATACTTCCCTGCCTCCAGAACTAATTACCTAGTCTCTGGTATCCTATGATAGCAACAGAAAACATACTAAGACCTTTAAATAAAGAGGGCAGACTAAACACCTTCCTGTTTTAAAATTTGAAAAAAAAAAATATTATATTTAAGTATTAGTTCTATATGACTGTGGGCAAATATCATGGTTTTGGAGGTTTCAAAACGTGGTTGACTGGATCTATTGCCTCAGGCTTGAGGCAAAGCAGACCATCATGGCGGGGGGCAGGGGGAGTATGTGATAGAGAAGCTTGCCACTCCATTACATCCAGGAAGCAGGGATAGGAGACCAGGTCCTAAATATCCTTCAAAGACCTACCTCCTCCAACTAACTCAGTGCCAGCTCCTAACAGCCCATTTAGCTCTGAGCTCAACAGATCCATGAAGTTAGCGCTCTCATAATTCAATCATTTCTCAACAGCTCCACATCGTAGGACCAAACCTTCATCACATGACTTATGGGAGACATGAGAGTTCATATCCAAATTATAGCAACAGGTTAGTGAAGACTAAAATTTACTGTTGTTGTTGGCATGGTGCTAGAAACTGAACCCTATACCTCACGCATGCTAGCAAGTGCTTGACCAATGAGCTATAGCCCCAGTACTTCATTATGAAGCCACATTGCCACTAAGTACTACTTAAAGTCACCACCAGAACCCTGTAGCGATTCTGACTATCTCAGCAGTCTTCCGTTCTTTAGTTTTTACACAATTTAAAAGAAAGGGGGTGGCTATATAGTTCATCAGTACAGTACTTGCCTAGCATGTGTAAAGTCCTGGGTTCAATAGGCAGCACTAAGAACAACAACAAAGATAAAAAGTATATGTGTTGGGGGTGTTTAAAAACTCAAAGACTCTTTTCAAAAGATACGTTATAAGTGACATGTACTCTGGTAATCATTTTCCCATGAATAAAAGCTTTTTTTTCCTTCTTAGATTTCATACATTCAATTTATAACTGTAATACAAATATAAGACAAATATAAAAATTCAGTATTGTGGTTCTTCATTAATAACGTCAGTATATATACTACTTCTATTCCTATTAATAATGTCAGTATATATGCCACTTCTATTGTCATTGATAACGTCAGTATATATACCACTTCTATTCTCATTGATAACGTCAGTATATATACCACTTCTATTCTCATTGATAACGTCAGTATATATACCACTTCTATTCTCATTGATAACGTCAGTATATATACCACTTCTATTCTCATTGATAACGTCAGTATATATACCACTTCTATTCTCATTGATAACGTCAGTATATATACCACTTCTATTCTCATTGATAACGTCAGTATATATACCACTTCTATTCTCATTGATAACGTCAGTATATATACCACTTCTATTCTCATTGATAACGTCAGTATATATACCACTTCTATTCTCATTGATAACGTCAGTATATATACCACTTCTATTCTCATTGATAACGTCAGTATATATACCACTTCTATTCTCATTGATAACGTCAGTATATATACCACTTCTATTCTCATTAACATCAGTATATATACCACTTCTATTCTCATTGATAATGTCAGTATATATACCACTTCTATTCTCATTGATAACATCAGTATATATACTACTTCTATTCTCATTGTGTCATCCTACTGTATTTTATTCTAAAAGGTATGCAGACTTAAAAGGAAATTTCCAAGGAGTTTCCTAAAGGTACCTGTTTCCCTTGAAGATGGTAATTCACAAGGCTTTTGTAAGTCACCCAAAGAGCATCACTAAAATAAGGCTGACCTGGGTGGGGCTGGAGAGATGGCTCAACGGTTAAGAACACTAATTGCTCTTACAAAGGACATGTGTTCGATTCCCAGAACCCATAAGGGGGGCTAAAAACTGTCCCTACTCCAGTTCCAGAGGATACGATGCCCTCTTCTGATCTCCATGGGCATTGCACGACACAGGTGCACTTACACATATGCAGGCAATACATTTATACACATAAAATAAAAATAATAAAATATTTTTTTGAAAAACAAACAAAAACCCAACAAGGCTGACCTTACTGATGGGTCACTCTCCAGGAGTTCAGTAAGCCGCTGTACTTGTTCTGGTTGTATGGATCGTCCTAAGAGTGCTTCTGTATTAGTGTAGATGAGAAATGTCGAGACCATACCTAGTAAGGTGCCCACACCCAAAGAACCTAGGCTGTCATACAACGGATTGCCTAAATGAAGCACACAAGAAATCAGGGAATTAGCATTTCCTACTTTTTCAAGGAGTTTTAGAGAGCAAACAGCCAGGCAAATAAATCAAGATGCTTGAAGTTCACTCGTAATTCCTTTAGTTACTTCCTTTAATGACTAATAGCTTTACTATACCTCAAAACAGAGACACGCTCAAGTTTCTTCATATTTACATAAGTGTTATGTGAACTATTTAAGAGCTGTTTCTTATATCTGATCATTACCTAGGCAAGAGTTCAAAGTATATTCTGATTACAAATACAAAATGGATACTAACATAATGGAAAGTCAATTTCTTTCAGATACATCAGTACCATTTTTGTAACCCGTATTATATTTAACTCTTTTTGTTTGTTTCTTTGGAGGCATGGCCTCAAACTCATGGCAATCCTGTCTCAGTCTCTTAGAATCATAGGCATGATAAATGACAAGCAGCTTATTTAACCTTTTTAAACATTAAAAAAGTTAGCCAGGTATGGTGGTGTTTGCCTTTAATTGCAGCACCCAAGAGACAGAGGCTGGTGGATCTCTGTGAATTTGAGGCCAGCCTGGTCTCCATAATGAGCTCCAGGCTAACCAGTTACATACTGAATCTCTACCTCAATAAATTTTAAGACTCGGGGCTGGAGAGATGGCTCAGCGGTTAAGAACACTGACTGTTCTTGCAAAAGACTGGGGTTTGAATCCCAGCACCCACATGGCAGCTAACAACTGCCTGTAACTCCAGTTCCAGGGGATCTGAGAGCCTCTTCTGTCCTCTGCAGGCACTGCACGACATAGGCGCACTTACCTACAATGCAGGCATAACACTCATACACACAAAAATAAAAATAATATTCAAAAAAATTTTAAAGACATTTTTATTGTGTTTGTGTGACCGAACAAGTGTGAACACATGTGCATGCCTGCATGCAAACCATGACATGCATGTGGAGGTCAGAGACAGTTTTGGGGAATTGGTTCTCTCCTTCTATTATGTGGGTCCTGGGGACTGAACTCAAGGCATCAGGATTGACTTATCTGCTGAGCCATCTCACCAGCCCTTATTTAACTTTACAAATTGATCAAATATTTATTTTACTAAAAAATCTTAATTATGCATTAGTTTTATTAACATGTAGTGAAAATGTAACACAAAAAGGAAACTTATTTATCTTTACAAATTGATCCACTTGTAAAGCATAACGCATTACAAGATTTATGTTTACAGAGTTCAAAATTAAATATTGCTCTTTAGAAATATAAAGTCAATGGGGCTGCAGAGATGGCTCAGAGATGAAGAGCACTCACTGATTGCTCTTACAGAGGACCCGAGTTCTCGTCCCATCACCCACATGGCAGCTAACAACTGTCTCTAACTCCATTTCTAGGGGATCAAATGCCCTCTCTGACCTCCAAGGGCATTGCGCTACACATGTGCATTTGCACACATGCAGGTAATACACTTAAACACATAAAATAATAAATAGGAGACTGGAGAGCTGGCTCAGCAGTAAGAGCACTGGCTGCTCTTGCAGAGGACTTGGCTTCGAGTCCCAGCACCCACATGGCAGCTAACAACTGTTCATAACTCCAGTTCCAGGGGAATCCGACATCCTCTTCTGACTCCCATGGGCATTGCATGACATGGGTGCATTTATATACATGTAAGCAAAACACTCATACACTTAAAATAAAAATAATATTTTTAAAAACTAAATAAAAGAAATTTCAAAAAGAAATACAAAGTCAAAGAATTGTTCATTAATAATTTATGTTCAAAATTGGGTAAAGGCCAATCAAAGTATCTATCAATACTTTCAGAACATTACAAATCACAGTCAACACAAGACATGCTGCTTTAGTCTTTACACGTTCATTTGAAATGGGGAAGAATGATTTGTATTTAGGACCACTTGAAGAAACACTGTAGAACTATATAGTTTGTCATGAGTTTTTAAAATTTAAAACTTCTGCAAGAGCAGCCAGTGTTCTTAACCACTGACCCATCTCTCCAGTTATGAAAAACTATTTTAAATAAACGAGAAAGCAAGGATGAAGCTCCATTCCCAGAGAATCCAACGTTACAATCTGAGTAGACACTTAAACCAAATGGTTGTTTTAGAAAATAAAACTAGTTCTCTGTTTTCTTATACCTGAATTGTATTAGCCCTCAAGACTTAACTAGCTACCAAAATGAGGAGGAACGAAAAGTGAATTAAGAACTATGGAGGCAACAGAGGTCATTATTGACACTAAGAGCAGAAGGAGAGAAGTGAACCAGAGCTGTGCTTCATAAAGTGCCCTCTCATACTATCTAAACCTATGAGGTTACGAGAGGAAATCATCCTGACGCTGTCACAGATGAACTTAAAGCTCGAATGACTGCAGAATTGAAGTCGCAGGTACAAAGGCTTAGAAACTACAATGATCTTCTGATGCCTTTCCTTCTCATCCCAGAAATTTCTAATTCAGAAAAATCTGAACATGCTTATTGACCAAATCATTTTATGATGAATTTTTAAAGTTAGAACACAAAGTGTTGGGTTTCACTATTTTCCTTATTCACCCACCTCCTTGCTGCCCCCTTCCTCCTGCCAAATAGTCTTCCCTTTCATTTTCATGACACAAGCATTCCATCACCTGCTGTTTTCTGCTCTCCTTCCTTAGTATCTCCTCTCACACACATATTTAAGTCTAGATTGTGCATATGAGAGAAGATAGGCAGTGTCTAAGATTGGCTTATTTTGCTAAACATAATGATAGCCAGTTACATCCATTTTCCTCCAAATGTATTTATCAAATATATAAATAAAAATTAGTACAAAATATTTAATAATCCACTGGTTTAAAATTATTCAATGATATATGACAAACTTCCATATATTAGAGAATTAAATACTAGAAATAAATCATCCGTAATTTAAGAAATACCTACCTGTTATAGAAGTAAGGCCCATGCAAGTGGCTGCTATTATCACGCCTAAGACAGCTGCGGTATCCTCCAATAATACAACATTGGTACTAGGATCACGACTTTCCATGACTTAATCATTTGGGGAAAAGACAAGAAAATTTCTGAAATCTTAACTTGACATTACTAGAAGACATTTCAACAAGCACCTACTTAAAGTCAAGCTATAAATTTAAGACAAAAATGTATGAAAGATAACAGTTTTATAAACCTTATTTTTTATGGTAGATGCTAATAATAACTGTTATGTAAAGTCAAATTACTTTTCTAAGTTATATAGGTATTTGCAAAAACAAAGAAGATCATTTAAGTCTGAAGAGAAAGTATCCTATGCTCAAATCACATTACTTTTCTCTCTCCTATAAAAAATTATTTATGGAGAGATGGCTCAGCGGTTAAGAGCACTGACTGCTCTTGCAGAGGATCTGGGTTTGATTCCCAGCATCCACGTGGTGGCTACGAACTGTCCTTGACTCCAGTTCCAGGGGAATCTGACACCCTCTTCTGACCTCCGTGGCAATGCATGACATGGGTGCACTCACATACATGCAGGCAATACACTCATACACATAAAATAAAAATTGAAAAAAAAACAAAACATTTTTAAAAATTATTATTTTTTTATTTTATGTGTATGGGTGTATTACTTGCATGTGTGTAAGTGCATGCGTGTCATGCTATGCCTGAGGAGGTCAGAAGTGGGCACTGAATCCCTGGAACTGGAGTTACAGACAGTTGTTATGTGCCATGTATGTACTGGGAATTGAACCGGGGTCCTCTGCAAAAACAGTCAGCGCTCTTAACTGCTGAGCCATCTCACCAGCCTCTACTTTTCTTTTTATAACAGAGCTAGTTGTTTTAGAAGAACAATATAAAGAAGACTCTGAGATATATTTTATATCATTAGTAACAAAGCAATAGCACTAAAAAGTTTAAAGCAAGTTAAACAGAGAAAATCAACACCTGGCTTTTAAAATACATACCATACTTATAAAATGATGTTCCTTTTGCCTGAGCACTCCTGCGAAGTTCATTTATAGCAACAAGAAGTGTTGCTGAAAGAAAAGTATCATTATTAGCAAGGAAGAAACTTCGTGTATCCAAACTTTAAGGATAGCATTTCCAAGATAAGTAAATAAGCACAATACTTCAACAGTGTAGCTGGCGATAAGAAAGGGTCTGTGTTAACAGTCGCTATGAATGCTCCAATTAATCATTACAGTAAAATGGATTTCTAAAGCCTAATTGCAAAACACAATTACTAAAGCTATAGCCTTAGTCTACCAAGCCACCATTGTTTGGCAAACACTCACTAAGCAAAATCACCTTTGAATCTCCCAACTTTTTGAGGATTATCATCATTTTATAGCCTATCAATGAGAAAAGATCCCATAAATATGTATGATTATGATCTGCCCATTTAAAAATATATTAATTAAATGGCTGGAGAGATGGCTCAGCAGTTAAGAGCTCTGGCTGCTCTTGCAGAGGACCCTGGGTTGATTCCTAGCACCCATATGGTGGCTAACAACTGTCCATAACTTGAGTTCCTGGGGAATCTGATACCTCCTTCTAACCTCTGCAGGCACTGCATGACATGGGTGCACTTACATACATGCAGGCAATACACTCATACACATAGAAAAATAATATTTTTTAAAATGTATTAATTTATGCTGGGTGTGGTGGTACACACCCTTAGGCCCAGCACTAGGAAGGCAGAGGCAGGCCGATCTCTGTGAGTTTGAGGCCAGCCTGGTCTACATAGTGAGTTCCAGGCCAACTGGGGCTACAGGAAGACCCTGTCTCAAAAAGACCAAAAAAAAAAAAAAAAAAAGTATTAATTTTAAAAAGCAAAAGGACTAGAGAGCAGGCTCTGTGGGTTAAAGTGCTTGCTGTGTGATCATGAGGACTCGAGTTCAGAGCCCAGCACCCACATAACAAGTCAGGCATCCTGCAAACAACTGTAACTCTAGCTCTGAGGGATCTGATGCCCTCTTCTGGCCTTTGTATGTACAAAGACACTCATTCCCACACATACACATGCGCATATACTTACACAGATAACAGGTACCAACACAAAAAATAAATAAGAGCTTTAAAGAGAAAAGGGATGAAGAGAATACTATGCACAGACAATGACAATCTTTTATGGAGAGCAGTGACTTAGGCAGTTTCATATTGATATTAGCAATTATGTCCTAATATTGCAATAGCTATATTTTAGAAATTATGAAATATTCTTATTTTAAAAAGAGTTTTCTTCTCATTAGCACCACTAAAATCTGATTTTCAAAATCAGTACAGTTATGTATTTTACACTGTATTTCCAGTGTTCTGAGCACTCTATGATACCCATAAACAAAGCATACTTTCCCCTCTGCCCTCATTCATTATAGCAACAATCACAGTACATTTTACAAAGACTTTCTTCTCTAAAAAGCAGGCAACACTTATGTTCCTAATATCAAAGTATTAACAGAATTTAGCAATCTATAATGAATGGGCTATTGAATATGTACCACTAGATTGAAAATACTTTGTGCCAGTACATACCTCCTTCAGACACCAAAGATCCTGCTAAAATACAATATGCCTAGAAAAGGGGCATTAAAATAAGTCACAAATTAAGTATTTGGCCAAAGAATCATAGTTGTAATAAAATCTGTAATATCTAAGACATAAATCCAAATTCAGGCTAGGTACTAAGGATCTTGTTGGCAACAACTCAGATGAGAACAATAAAATACAGAGACAGTTGGGTGTGATGGCTCATGCCTTTAATCCCAGTACTTGGGAGGTAGAGGCACTTGGATCTCTGTGAGTTTGAGGCCAGCCTGGTCTACATAGTGAGTTCCAGGCCAGCTGGGGCTATAGGGAAACCCTGTCCCAAAAAGACCAAAAAAAAAAAAAAAGATGTAGGAGCAAAATTACTAAGACAATTCCTCCACATTACTTGAATTCTTCTTCATTCATTGAGAAATGTTGTCTCAGAAGGACCAAGAAATAAAAAATAAAATAAACACAATTAAAAATTTAACTAATCAATCTCTAACTTCAGAGACTGTTTTGCCCCTGTAAAGTGATGCTGTTCAAAATTAGATAGATGAACAGTAGCACCATCAGGTACTGTGTCTATAAAGTGGGCAAACCTTTTCAGAACAGAATATGTTTACCCATTTTAATGATGATAAACATGCTGAGCTGTTGGGATTGCTCAGAAATCTGGATGCATACTCCTAGGAGTTTAGAGAGCATAGAAAACTGTAGTACACATTTGAACAATAACTTGTGAGGCCACTGATGGTGACTGTCATGTCAGCAGAGTGGATGACTGTGTTTGGGAAAAATTCATAGTCCCACAGAAAGTAATGTCTTATGCCTAGGTCTTGGCTATGGAGCCCTGAGTCGGAGTCTTTTGGAAAGGGATGAAATGTCAAATGACATTCTTGCCAAATTCAGGGCAATCACATACATGCTTAGAATTACACCAAGGAACACAGAAGCTGAGAAGGGAGCAGTGTATGACCAATCCGTGGTTATCAATGGTGGGCATGGTCTACTGGGTAGAAGAGCAGAGTAGAAGCTACAGGCCTAGCAAAACAGGAGGTGACCAAACCTCCCCTCTTTCCATTCCCCAGGGCAGGCCTCCTACATGATGGAGGCCTCAGGTAAGAAAAGAAAGCACTTTAAATGTAGTTCCAGTTAATGGCAAGAAACACGGGGCTAGAAATTTTATTAAGTGATGAGACCACTCTTGGAGCTAAAAGTATGGAGGTTTTTTGTTCAATATTATCTGCAGAGAATTCATAGAACTGCCCAAGATTTTAATCAAGGAAAACATGATCAATCATTACAACTACAGAGATTCTCCTACTTAACATCATCAAATTATATGGATTCAGAGGTCATGGCCAGTCATGCCTGAAAAACAAAACCACAAATGAATAACTCTACATTACAGTCAAGAGGCATGCTATTCCTGTTCTTTAATACTGATACGGCAAAGGTATTCTATCAATCACTAAGTCATAGTACCCCAAAGTGTGTGTGAGGGGTGCGGGAAGAGGCTCACCCATAGAAGGGATTCCATTGGTTGAGGATGAAGCAATCCCATGACTCCATGATACCAAGAGAGTCCTGCACCCATCATGAAAATACCAACACCACTAATCAGCGATACAATATAGCGCATATTTGAAAATCCATACCTAAAAAATAAAAAGATAATACAGTTTACAAAAATAAAAGTTACCTTTCAAAATGTTTAGTAAGTCAATGAAAAAGAAAACAAAAATTTCTTAAGACTATTAAGACTGGGCAGTACGGGGTTGGAGAGATGGTTCAGCAGTTAAGAGCACTGACTGCTCTTGCAGAGGACCCAGGTTCGAGTCCCAGCACCCACATGGCGGCTACGAATCATCCTTAACTCCAGTTCCAGGGGAATCCGAAGCTCTCTTCTGACCTCTGCAGCACTGCATGATGGGTGTGCTCACGTACATGCAGGCAATACACTCATACACATAAAATAAAAATAATAAATAAAATATTTTTTTAAAAAGACTATGCTGTATATAATTATACTTCAAACTGTGTGTTCAAAGCTCAAATTTCATTAAAAAATATACAAAGTAGGAAATATGCAAGATCTTTGAAAATATATAAAAATAAAGCAAATATCACTTAATTCAGGTATTTTCTAATCTCCATTTCATATAGTCTATTTTAGTTTATGAGAGCTACTTTACAATTATATTTCACAGAAGCCAGGAAAATTAATCTTTAAAAAAAAATTAATATGTTTAATGAATAGGATAACATTTATATTTCCTTGTATTATAGCTTTTAATAGAAGATTTTTGTTTTGTAGTAAAATCTACAATTTATATAACTTATAATTTTGATGCTCAATAGTGAACAGTTTAACAGATGAAATTTATTACTGATTCTGGACAGTGTAGTATACAGCAACTGTCAAGTATTACCAGAAATAATAGCTTCAGTTTCTGGGCATTTTCAACGATAACTTTTAAAAAACTCAACTATTTTTCTAAGTACCTTTGGTCAGAGTATACCATTAATTTGTATTATTTTAAGTAGTAGTAATGCAACACTATTAGGGGACTTGAAAACTATGACATATGTTTGAGAACTAGAATCATTCATTCACAAAAATATTTCCATGGAAATGTACTCTCAAACCCAAACATTATTGTGCTCTCCTGGCAGATACAGTTCAAACAAGAATCCTTAAATGAAACTGTTCTTGGAATTCTCTTTGTGCAAAGATGTGGTCTTACCATAGAGAATTCCCAGTGTATAGAGGTGACAATGTTTTACAAGTTTGACTTGTAAAGTTTACTGTTTTTTCTAAAGTTTTTCCCCAAAGTAGCATCAACTATATATTGATTTAGATTAAATTAATATCTAAATTAAGCTTCATTACTATTTATATCTAAATTACTTAAAACTAAATATAGTCCAAAATTTTGCTATACACGAACACTAATCACACTTATAGTGCTCAATAGCTACATGTAGCTAGTGACTACCATAATAGACAAACATGAAACAATTCTGATATTAGAGCAAACTGTATTGAGCAGTACCAAAGTCAATTATTGACTATAGTTTAAAGAGCAATCTTCACAACATAAAATTTAAACATTTTATTCTCTGATTTAAAATTTTTGATATACAAAATTGATAAGGAAAATTTTTTTCAAGAGATAGTGAAACATAGCAATGATGAATAATTAAGACTAGAAATCTATTTGTTCTCTACACTAGCTAACTGATAATTACAGGACACTCAAAATATGCTGTTATTATTATGTTACTTATTATTATTAAAACAAGAGTGTCTTAATTTTAAGTAAGGAAAGACACCTATCTATAGAGCATAAAGATGGACATCTTCACAGAGAGAAAAGTGTACGTTTTTACCTTAAGATTGATCAAACTGTATTATATCCGTAGCAAGTAAGACATGATTCAAAGGACTATATTCTAAAAAATAAATTCATTTTATAAATAGCTAATTTTGAAAAGTTATCAAAATTTTCCCAATCACAACAAAGCATTAAAATAAAATAAAAATAAGAATTTGATATAGGTTATTGTGCTGGATAGATAGACAGCTTTAGTGTGAACTTGACACACCTGGGTTGAAGGAGCCTCAATTAGGGAATTGCCTCTATTGGACTGGCCTGTGGCCATGTCTGAGGGGCATCTTCTTGAAGAGTGATGTGGGAGGGCCCAGCCCACTGTGGGTGGTGCCACCCCTGGGCAAGTGGGCCTGTGTTGCATAAGAAAGCAGGCTGAGCAGGGGCCAGGGGAGCAAGCCAGTAAGCAGCATTCCTCTATGGCCTGTGCTCCAGCTTCTGCTTCCAGGTTCCTGCCCTGAGTTCCTACCTTGGGATTCCAGATGAACTCTGACCCAGGATATGTAAGCTAAATAAACCATTTCTTCCCCAAGTTGGTAATGGTCAGAGTATTTTGTCACAGCAATGAAGAACAAACTAAGACAGTTATTGTCAAAATTTTAGATTAGGTAGTCACTCAGACTGAAATATGTATTCTTGAACCAAAATTAAATAGAACTCTTAAGATTTTTTTAAAGTGCTTTGTTATGATCAAATACAGAGATCTCCATGCTGTTTTATAAAGTATAAAAATAATTCTACCTTGAATCTACTTTGACGTAGCAGTGAACCCTGCATTTAGGTATTACAGAAGAAATAATCAAATTGAAATTGTATAAATTTCAGATTTCTGAAATTCATTTGTCTTTATTTCAAAAACTTACAGCTAAGACAAGCAAAAACACAACAGGTAATATTCTTACGGGTGAGAAGGATCTGGTGTCTGAACAGACTTACTGATGCCCAATGCTAGTAAACCCTGTGGAGAAGAAAAAGCAGTAAGCAATCATTAGCAAGATGGAGAACACAATGTGAGCGAGCCAGTTTGGAAGACACAAAGGACAACAATAAAGAAACAGTTAATGTACACATGGTGAAGGGCCAAGCAATTCTGATTTCCGGTACTTAGAAAAATAAAGATGAACCCAAAAGGATTCAAAACAACATTGTTTCTAATGAAAGGGTTGACATTCATGGGCATGGAGGCACATGCCTAAAACCGAACATATGGAGAAGCAGGAGGATCATGAGTTTTGAGACCATCCTTAGCTGCATAAGGAGACCCATCTGAAAAAACTAAAACAAATACCAAACCAAACCAAACCACCACTACAAAACAAAACAAAACACACCACACAAAAAATCCCAACCATAATATATGACTTCTACAGACACTTAAAAGAGAGAGGCTGGGGTAGAGTTTTATATACTGACATGGGGAAAGCTCCGAGATGTACCATTCAGGAAGGGGGAGAGAGAAAGCAAGTTAGGGGTAGCATCTACAGGGTATAAAGTAGTTGTGCTTTGCAGATTTTGTCAAGTACTTATAGTAGGAGAAAGCTTGAAATGAAGTACATTAACTATGGTTTTAACTGAAAAGTTTGAGTGGGATGATACCTGTCTTTTTTATAAGAATAACGTGTATAGGACAAAGTAAAAAAGCACATACAGCATAAAACATGTGAACACACACTTGTAGTGAAATGGCAACACCATGCACAAGAAGTACACATATCACTGTACATAGGATAGTGATTAGGGAATGGACGGAAAGAAATAAAAATGAAGAACTTGGGTCTGGAGAGATGGATGGCTCAGCCATCAAAAACACTGGCTGCTCTTGTAGAGGACCCAGATTCAGTTCCCAGCACCCACATGGTGGCTAACAACCATCTGTAATTCCAGTTCCAGGGGATCTGATGTCCTCTTCTGGTCACCATGGGCATTATATGCATGTGCTGCACTTACATACAGGCAAAACACTCATACACTAAAAAAATAAAAATTTTAATGAAGAACTTATTAACTAAGATTTTATTTCTTGGCTAGAGGCATAGCTCAGTGGTAGAGTGCTGGCTCAGTATGCACAGTGATCTGAGTTTGATTTGCAGCATCCCTTCCCCAACAAAAGATTTTATGCTTTAAAAAAAAAATCTAAAATAAATCCAATAAATTCCTGATGTATTTAACCCTAGCTGCCACATTCCTACAACTTCTTCCCTTTCCTTTTCCTTGACTTCATCTTTTCATCTTTAATTTCTACATTTTATTTTAATTTTTAAAGAATTATCCACTAGAAACTCTTGATATTAATAGGTTTGCTTTTCATTCTAGCTTTATGAAAATTTAGAAATCTATTAAAAATATCTACTTGATTAGAACCATTTAACAGGAATTTAAAGCCTCTGAGTAAATAACCTATGTGATTTGTTTTTTGATTGATCCTAAGATGTTCCCCTTTCCCAGCAGAGTACCAATACTCAAGTAAAGTTTGAGATAACTATACTAATGGATGAAGATTCCTTATAAATTATAAAATAAGTCATTTTTATAGCAAAACATATAAAGAATAAACTACTCTGAAAATGTCTGAAGCAAATATAGTTGGATTTTTATGATTTGATATTGGAAATTTAAATATATGTGTAGTGTTATGCCAACATTACAATAACCTGAACAAAAAAGCATGACTCTTAAATTTAGTTTTTAAGAGTGGACCCGAATTTGAAGGACACTCATTCACCCAGATATCTCTTGGAACCACTTGTTTCCTGGAACTGTGCTTTGCAGTCTGACTTCACTTGCATTTGTATTCAAACTGGTTTCCCCAGTTTCACTGGGAAAGTACAAGTTTGGATTCACTCTTATCTTAACAGACCATCCGGGCCTTTATATCATATCCATAGTTCTAGAATATCTCATTCACCCAATCTCAGGCATCCTTCCCAGTCTTCATTGTGTTCAATGAAACTGGGTGTGCTGTTTTTCAGTTCTTTCATAAGTTAATTCTCAAGCATACTCACAGTCATTCTTTATCTTTTTTGGGTGGAAAATCTAACTGAGGCTCCCAGGAAACACCTGGTCACAAGACACAAGGTTCATTGAGGTTTCCAGGGTTAATTAAGTCACTAGTCCAGATTCTGTCCATTTTATAAAAGTCATTCCTATAAATATGGAATTATCAGAAGGTGTTTTTTGTTTATTTTACTGGATTTCAAAGGCAAAGGAGGTAAACTACATAAAACAATGAACTAAATTCTCCTAAGCTTGTATAATAAAATTGTATTACATTTATTTGTGTGCACGTGCATATGTGTGTGTGTTTATATGGGCTCACACATACCATAGCATGTATGTGGAGGTCAGAGGACAACGTGCAAGAGTTGGCTCTCTCCTTCTATCACATGGGTCCTGGAGATCCAACTGAGGTTGCCAGGCTTTGTGACAAGCACCTTTACCCACCAAACCATCTTGCCAGTTCTTAAGTTTACATATTAAAATAACATTATGTTTACGTTAATGTGTATACAACTACTTTAAAAGTTCTTAGCACTTAATTTGGCGATGCAAAAAAGTCTGAAATACCATCAACTATTATATAAATTGAATAGTGCCATATTTATTTCTTTTAAAAAATATTTTATTCTCAAAAGACAAAAAGAAATTTTATTATTTTTATTTTATGTGTATGCGTGTATTGCCTACATGTAGGTAAGTGCACCCATGTCGTGCAATGCCCAGGGAGGACAGAAGAGGCTGTTGGATACCCTGGAACTGGAGTTAAGGATAGCTGTTAGCTGCCATGGGGGTGCTAGGATTTGAGCCTGCAAGAACAGCCAGTGTTCTTAACTCCTGAGCCATCTCTCCAGTCCTCACTATATTTCTTAGTTCCTATAAAATCAAGACACCATAGCTCATTTTCCTTTTGTTCTTTCCGACAGATGTAAGTTATGTGATATATATCTTTCCAGACGTTTTTGTATACTTTTATCACACAGACTAACAACACACAAGTCAGCCAATCTTTATATTGGCTTTGCTTGCAACAGTGACCATGAACAAAGTAGCAAATCTTCCGTTCTCTGGCATTCATTCCTTAATATCATACTATCATCACTCAGATGCCTAAATACTGCCTTGGCACAACTTTCTGCTTGTTTTATGTGCATATAATTTGCATATAAGAGAAAGGACTGTATCTTTTTTTTAAAAAAAAAATCTTGCAAATTTATGTGTTCAATAAATTCATGAGTTAATATTAAATGATACACTTTTTATTTTATTATTTTTATTTTATGTGTATGCATGTATTGCCTGCATGTATGTGCACCCATGTCATGCAATGCCAGTGGAGGACAGAAGAGGCTGTTGGATCCCCTGAAACTGGAGTTACAGACGGTTATTAGCTGCCGTGTGGGTGCTGGGATTCAAACCCAGGTCTTCTGCAAGAACACTGTTCTTAACCACTGAGTCATCTCTCCAGCCCAGATATACTGTGTTTTATTTAACAGAAAAGTTACCATTGTGAATGGTTACAGAAATTGTGAAACTAAATTATCATTAGAAGCACAGGTCTAACTTAAAAGCTGGAGGTATTTTCATCTCTCAGGAAGTAAAGAAAAAGAATGGCATAAAATAGTACAATGAATTGAAATTCTTAACGTGGTAGATCTCAAAGTTTTCAGAAGGACGTGGGAAACACAATGTCTATGCACTCAGTAAGATCTGGTTAAAATCCTTTTCCTCAACTTTTTTTTTTTTTGGTCTTTTTGAGACAGGGTCTCCCTGTAGCCCCAGCTGTCCTCGAACTCACTATGTAGACCAGGCTGGCCTTGAACTCACAGAGATGTGCCTGCCTCTGCCTCCCGAGTGCTGGGATTAAAGGTGTGCACAACCATGCCTGGCAACTTTTTTTTTTTTTTTTTAAAGCTAAAACCTACTATTCAGTGAGGACTTCTTAAGGCACAGGACATCACATGACCTAGATTCTAAAACTTATTTATTTTACATTGTTGTTTAATCCTTTACAAAAAAAATTGTTTCCTAGTTACTCAACTAGTACATACTCACTGTGAAGGAAGTTGAAGCAGTAAGGAAAGGGGACATTTTAAGAGTCTAGAGTATAATTCAGATTGTCTATATATTTCTGTGTAGTTTTTTGGGGGGAGTGGGGGAGATAGAGTCTCCCCATAGCCCTAGCTGGCTGGAACTCACTATGTAGACCAGGCTAGCCTCGATGTCACAGAGATCTGCCTGCCTCTGCCTCCTGATTAAATGGTATGTGTCACAACAGGCGAATTTTGTGCCAGATTTTGAAAAGGGAGTGTTCATACTTAAAAATATGACCACAGTCTACATAACCTCTTTTTGTACTTTATTTTATGGAAATTTCCTTAATTTACAGATGGATGAACACAACAATTCAAAAGCCTTCAGAGACTATTTCAATAAGCTCATCTATCACTAAGCTTCAACAGTCAGAAATCTATGAATGACTCTGTCTTATATAATTCATATATATTCCTTCATAAATATTTTTTAAGTAAATTGTAAGCATCATACAATCTTAATCTGGATGATTAATGCTTTCAAAAAATAAAGCCATTAGACTATTATATTTCTAAAAATTAATGTTAATTACATTAGTACTTTATAGCAAACATCTACTCAGTAATAACATTTCCGCATGAGTATTTTTATTTATTTAAAATTTTCACTTTTGAGAACTTCACAGATATATTTATATAGATGAAATATGACCATTTATTTATTTACTTAATTTGATTTTTTTGAGACAGAGTCCCACTATGTAGCCCTGGCTGGCCTTGAACTCACAGAGATCAGCCTGCTTCTATCTCCTGAATGCTAGGATTAAAGGAGTATGCCACCATGCCCAGTCCTGAAAATTTAAGTGTAAGGAAATTTGTACATGAATTCTTCCCCCAAGCCCTTTACCCAGGAACCTGGTTCCTTTCCCTGGATGCTTCCTTGGTAATTGGAGGTCCTTGGGCAAAATTCTAAAGTAAAATTCTAAAATAAAATGAGTATACTGTTTATTATTATTTTTGTAGTTTCTACTATGTTTCTCTGTATTTGCTCATGATGTCATCATTTCAAAGTTCAACTTCAGACTTTATTGACTGCCTGAGGGAGCCATGAACATGGATAAGTCCTTTTGAACTGTGTGAATTTTTTAAACCACAGACATATATTTCTTTAATTAAAAATAAACACTTTAAAGGGCTTTTATGTATCAAGCAAAGCCAATAAATAAAAGTTACTCCAAGGGACTGGAGAACTAATATTTGGGTTAAGCCAGAGCTTTCACGTTAGAGAAATTCAGACTGACTTGTAGACACTACTAATACAGTGTGGGTGCACACACCTGGTGGGCAAACACTTTTGAGGGAGCATTCATGCACAATTTGTGTGTGTGTGGTAAATGTATGTGTGCACATGTGTAGGGGTGCACTTGTCCATACATGCATATGTGGAGGCCAGAGATGGACATCAGGTGTCTTCTTCCATTGCTTTCCAACTTAGTTTGCTGAGACCAGGTTGCTCACTGAACCAAGAACTCGTCCATTCAACTAGGCTGGATGGTCAGCAAGCCCCCAAGAGCTGCTTATTGCCAGCCTCCCCAGAACTGAGGTCAGAGATGTATGCTTCCTGACCTGACTTTTACATGGGTGCTGGTCCTCGGGCTTGTTGCATAGCAAGCACTTTACCTACTGAACCATCTTCTCCCAGCCCCATTTTTTTGTTTTCCAAGACAGAGTCCCATGCATCCCAGGATAACCTCAAACTTGCTATATAGCTGAGGATGATCTCAAACTTCTGATACTCCTGCTTTCACCTCCCAAGTGCTGGAATTACAACCATGGACCACCTCAACTGGTTTATGTAGAGCTAGGGACCAAACCTAGGCAAGCATTCTACCAAAGGAGTTATATCTGGAAATTAAACCTAGGGCCTCACACCTTCTAGGCAAGCACTTAATATAGACCCATTCCTTTTAAAAAAATTTTTATCTATTCATTTATTTATGTACATGTGTATATGTGTCCAAGTGTTAATGTGCATGCATGTCTGCATGTGTACATCTGTGCTAGAAGAAAGTATCAGATATCTTCTCCACCTCTCCCTCCACCTGTTCCTGAGGCACTGGGGACTCTTCCTGAACTTGGGGTTTTGGCTAGGCTGAAAGCTAGCAAGCCCCAATCTTCTTCCTGTTTCTGCGCCCCTCAGAGCTGTGGTTACAGGCATTTCCCCAGCACCCTGTTGGTCAATGATAGGATCTGAATTTTGGTCCTAATGATTGCAGAGAAAACACTTTTAACCACCAAACCATCTCTCCAGCTCTCTTGGCCTTTCTTTAAAAAAGAAAAAAACTCATTTTTTTTAGACAAGGTTTCACTAAATTGGCCTTGAACTTGAGATTCCTCCTCCCGCAGCATCCCAAGTAGCTTGGTTTCACAGGTCTATACAATCAGGCCTGGCTGAAACAAACAAGACTTTGAATATACAGTTCTTTGAATTTTAACAAATATATACATCTCTGTAACATATTCCTATCAAGACAGAACCTTTCTATCATCCTAAAAGTTTCCCAGTGCTCCTCTTCAACCTTTTCCCACAACAGAAACAACTATTTTTGAGTTCCTTAAAAATCAAAAGTTAAACTCTATCAGAAGCATTCTTTAGTGTTCACCTTCTTCCAGTGTGTCAGTGGAGATACAAGTAACTAGGTAAATAGTTCATTCCTTTTCATTGCCAGATAATACTCCACTGAACAATTATACCATGATTTGACTATCTACTCTGTTATTTACGGGCACTGGGTCGATTCCAGATTTCTAGCCAGTGTAAGAAAATTGCTATAACAATATTTATCCAAGTCTCTTGTGGACATTCATTCCATTTCCCTTGAGTAAATACTTAGAAGACTCACCAGGTCACAGGCTAGACATGTTGATAGAAGACTGACACACATTTTTAAGAGTGCACCATCTTACCCTCCACCAGTGGATGTGAGAGATCTAGCATTTAAATTCTTCAACATTTGGCTGCTGGACTCTAGTTTTAATAATGACAGTGAATAAAGATATTTTATTGTAGCTTTACCTGTCCTACTAAAGTCACAGTGACAGAACTTCTAAATGCATCCACTGGCTATGTCATTCATTCATCTTGATTTGTGACATAATTCTTTTGATCTTTCTGACTTAAAAAAATGAGTTACCTATTTTGTGAATATTGTTCTCCAGTCTTTGGCTTGCCTATTTATTTACTTTTATTTTTTTCTACTTATTTTCCTAACTGGTCTTTTAATAAACATGAGTTGTTATTTTTGAGGGTTTAATTTGTAAACTCGTTTCATTTATGATACTGTTTCTGCTTCCTAATCTACCTACAGACCTAAAGATATTTTCTCCCCCTCCCAAAAAAAATCTTCAGTTTTACCTTTTACATTTGGGCCTATGACCTACCTTAATTTTGTATGAGGCTGAGTCAAGGCTCATTTATTTTTCTTGTGGATATCTAATATTTCTGGCAGTCTTTGTTTAAAACAATTTCCATTCTTTCCAGAACTGCTTTGGTGCCTCTGTCGGCTGGTAAGTGAATGGGACTCTATTGTTGCTGCCTCTTCTGTTCTGTTCCACTTCTTTACCAATCCTTTGGTTTGAGTTTTATCTTTGAAGAGGCAGTTCACTCTATCCCAAGCTGGCCTCAAACTGGAAGTTCTCCTGCCTCAGCCTCCCAAGTGCTGGGATTATAAATGGGAGTTGTCTTAGCTGGTTTGATTTTGTCGATTTTTTGCCAATACCTCATTGTCCTAATTATCAAAACTTTGTAAGTCTTTAAGTTCTCCAAATTTCTTTTTCAAAACTGCTTTAAGTTGTATAGGTCACTTGCATTTCTATATAAATTTTAGAATTTATTGTTTGTTGATATGAAAAAAAAGATTCCTGGGCCAGCATGGAGGCACATGCCTGGAATTCGAGCACTTGGAAGATCCAGAGTTTCAGGCCAGCCTGAATTTTAAATTTTTCATATGAATAAACTTCAAGGCTCATAACAGAAAACCCCAAAACTCTACTGACATTATAATTAGGATTACATTAAATCTATAAATCTATAGATCTATTAACTCCATAGCAACCTCCTCCATTTCTTTTCTTTCTCTTTTGTGGTCCTGGCAATCAAACTGAAGGTCTTGAATATTCTAGGCAAGCATGCTCACACTGAGCTACATCCCCAGTTTTTCTTTAGGTCTTTTAAATTTTTCTCTCAAGCGGCGTGGTGGCACATACCTGTAGTCCCAGCACTTGGGAGGCAGAGGCAGGCAGATCTCTGTGAGTTCAAGGCCAACCTGGTCTATATAGTGAGTTCCAGGACAGCTTGGGGTACAGGGAGACCCTGCTTCAAAACGACAAAAAAAAGAAAAAAAAATTTTTTTCTCTCAGTGACGGTTTAGTTTTCAGTGTAAAAGTTTTGTACATCTTCTGCTAGGTTTATTCTTCATTAGTATTTTGTGATAGCATTATAAGTGGAAAAATTGTAATTGCCATTCTCCATATATTTTCTGGTAGTGAAAATGATTTCTATATATTGGTCTTCTATACCTATTCATTTTGACCATTACACTTTTGGAACAATATTTACGTGATTATGATTTTGATATACTGCTTGATGTAATTTGGTTTTTTTTTAAAAGAATTTTGGGGGCTGGAGAGATGGTTCAGTGGTTAAGAGCACCGATTGCTCTTGCAGAGGACCCAGGTTCAATTCCCAGCACCCACATGGAGGCTATGAACTGCCCTTAACTCCAGTTCCAGGGGAATGTGAAGCCCTCTTCTGACCTCTGTGGCATTGCACGACATGGGTGCACTCACATACATGCAGGCAATACCATCATACACATAAAATAAAAAAATAAAAATAATAAAAAGAATTTTCCTGTATAACCTGAGGGATACTGATCTGTATGTATTGTTTTCTCTTGTGATGACTCTGTAAAGTTTTGGTGTCAGAGCTCTGCTCTCTGCATCAGAGTTGAAAAGGCATTTCCTTCTCTCTGAAAGTCTGAACTATTGCAGCCTTTCTTAAAAGTTGATAGAATTCCTTTGGTACTAGACCCCATAGGTTACTAAGGATCCTGTCACTTTCTTCCACAGTTTGCTTTCTCTCCAGTTTTATTACGAATGTCTTCTATTATTACATGTTTAGGACTGATTGTTTTCTAGTGCCGTAGCCTTCTGTTAATGCTATATAGTGAGTTTTTTGCATCAGATATTTTTTAGCTCTAAAATCTCCAAATAATTTTCTATCAACTGTCCACTGAGTATGTTTTGCTGACTGATCTTTTGGTTATAAGCCAAATTTTCTTTGTATTTGTACTTGTCTAGTAATATTTATTTCCCTAATTGAACATTAAGCACTGTGAATGCTAAACCAAATGTTTGGATTTTGTTCTCTTCTGTAAAAAGCATGGAATTGTGGCAAGTAATTAAATTACTTATAGATAAGCTTAATCATTTACATTTCTAGGGAATTCTCTTAAAACGGGTTCTACACTAGCCTTTACACCAAGGATAATTTAGCTGTAGTGCTTAAGTACAAGATTTTTGTTGACCCGTGTTATCAGGGGTTTCTCTTACCTCAGCTGGTCAGAAACTGAATGTAGTGGATCCCTTTGTAAGCACTAGGAATTATTCAGCTTGCTGCTAGCTGGGTAGTTTCTGCCTAGATTCACATTTACACTTTGCACATGTGTAATTTAATTTTCAGCAAGGGCACACAACAGTCCCTATGCAGACTTCTGTAGACTTTACTATATAGCTCTGTCCTTGGTGGAATTCTGTCTTCTAATTTTCAGATTCCTCAAACTTTCATTTCTATCTTCTCAACTCAGTGCTATTGCTTGTGTACCTCTAAGCAAAAGGCAGAAAGGGGATATGAAAGTAATCAAATCCCACCTCTCAGAGATCATGATTATGTGCTTCTATTGTTCAATATTTGAAACCAGTTACATTATGTATTTTGCCTAGGTTTTCACTGTTTATGCAGCAAGACTAAATTCAGTCTGTTAGGCTTTAATGGGTCAAAGCAGATCTATACATAATATTCTGCAAGTTGACCTTTTTACTAAGGTTCATCATGGTTATTATTCCACATTCTCTCAAACACATAGTATTTTAGAGAATAGACATTTAAGGATTATCTTCAATATTCTAAACAACTAACAGTAAAACTAATCTTAACTCATGACTTCTTGTCCATGTGTATAAATACTTCTGCATTTCATAAGCTTTCAAGAGAATAGATACTGGTTTTATACATCTCTCCCCATTTCCTCTCCTTCTTCCTCATATCATGACTGACTCAAGCTGTACTATACAATGTTTTTTTTTTTTGGTCTTTTTAAAATGAGACAGGGTCTCTCAGTAGCCCCAGCTGGCCTGGAACTCACTATGTAGACCAGACCAGGCTGGCCTTGAACTCACAGAGATACGCCTGTCTCTGTCTCCATGTGCCACCACACCCGGCTTACAATGGTTATTAAACATTTGCCAAGTATAACACTTAAACTTGGGGTGGGTAGATGACTCAATGGATAAAGAACTTGCCAGTTCTTTGCAAGCATAAGAACTGGAAGTAAGAGGCCTAGTACTTTCGTAAATGCTGGGTGGAAATGGTGGCCATTCTGTAATCCCAGCCCCTGGGAGGCAGAGACAGACAGAATCCCTGAAGTAAGCTAGCTACTGGACTGGCCCAAACAGTGGGCTCTGTGCTCAAGTACAAGACCATACCTCAGTATGTAAGGTGGAGAGTGACTGAGGAAGGCATCTGCTATGAAACTCTGGCTTCCTCACAAGCACCAACACACATAAGCAAACACACACATGCACGCACACCACTTACCATACAAGTAAAATAAAATAAAATTCAAGGTGCTGGGTGTGGTGGCACATGCCTTTAGTCCCATCCTTTAATCCCAGCATTCAGGAGGCAGAGGCAGGCGGATCTCTGTGAGTTCAAGGCCATCCTGATCTACATAGCGAGTTCCAAGCTGGCTGGGGCTACAGGGAGACCCTGTCTCAAAAAGACCAAGAAAATAAAAATAAAAAAATAAAATTCAAGGTAAAGATTGCTAGCACTAATAACAAATGTTTACCTTTATTCTTTAGTTTTACAAAGGGTTTTAATCCACTTGACAATGAATTAGAATGTTCTCAGATTTAATTTGTAATTAACATTGCTCTGCTTGTTACTTATTTTATTATTAAAACTTTGTCTTAAATATACTTTCTTGGCTTGGCAGTGCTGGGAATCAAATCAGGACCTCCCACATGCTAAGCAAAACTTAACCACTGAGCTATAGTACCAGTTTTAAATAATCCTGTGCCTGTACTGAAAATTCTCTCAAACTTATCTCAACATAAATGGAGTATAAATATTGAAAAGATATCATACTATTTAAAATGTGACATGATATGTAAGTAAAAAATTTTATAGTATTCTTTAAAAAGGCTTGAGGTTTTAGTATTCAAAATTAAGGCAAATGAAAATTTAAGACATAATTTTAAAAATTCACTTGCGCCGGGCATGGTGGCGCATGCCTGTAGTCCCAGCACTTGGGAGGCAGAAGCAGGTGGACTTCTGTGAGTTCAAGGCCAGCCTGGTCTACATAGTGAGTTCTAGGACAGCTGGGGCTACAGGGAGACCCTGTCTCAAAAAGACAAAAAAAAAAATTCACTTGCAAATTCAAGGGAAATAATTCAAGCTATCAGTCTAATGTGAAACTATTGAGGTGGGGGCTGGAACGATGACTCAGCAGTTAAGAGCAATAGCTGCTCTGGTTCAGTTTCCATAATCCACACGGTGGTAAACAACAGTCCATAACTCCACTTCTAGGGGATCCACACCTTTGTCTGGTCTCCACAGGCACTGCACATGTGGGGTGCACTTACACACATGCTGGCAAAACACTCATACATATAAAAAGATAAATTTTAAAAAAAGATGCTAAGAAATTAAGAGGGAATGGTGGGACATGGGAGGAGCTGTTGGAAGACTGGGAAGGATGGAAATAATACAAAGACAATATTCATGCATGAAATTCTCAAAGATAAAAATATTAGAATTAAAAAATTTCGATTTCTATAAAAAAAAACTCACATTTAGAAACCAACTTTCTATTGACTGTAAGAATCTCTTCTACAAAAGACCGTAAACAAGCATTTTTGGTTTTTTTTTTTCTTTTTTTGGTCTCTATGGACAGGGTCTCCCTTTAGCCCCAGCTAACCTGGAACTCACTATGTACAGCAGGCTGGCCTTGAACGCAGAGATCTGCCTGCCTCTGCTTCCCAAGTGCTGGGATTACCATTGTTCTTAAATGCTCAAAAGCAAAACAAGTCATTTCCCCCTCCCCCAAGCTAACTGTAGAAATTATTCAGTTTCTTAATAGATCAACTTTTGACTAAAGTCTATTAATAATATGAAATATTTTCTCCGTACCTGGTTACAAGTATCAGATAATGAGTGTATAGCTTCTGAGAACATGCTTGCTGAACCCGTATAAATCCAGGCAAGAAATTTAAAGAAACAGTTTAAACCATTGCTGGAGAGAAAGAAAAAAAAAGTTTGTATTAAAAATTTCCATCAAAAACTTATTTAACTGATTTTATACTAGATCCTGTTAAAAGTAAAAGAATCGAGCAAAGCGTGGTGGCGCACGCCTGTAGTCTCAGCACTTGGGAGGCAGAGGCAGGCGGATCTCTGTGAGTTCAAGGCCAGCTGGGTCTACATAGTGAGTTCCAGGGCAGCTAGGACTACTGGGAGACCCTGTCTCAAAAAAGACCAAAAAAAAAAAAAAAAACAGTAAAAGAATCTGCTACTTACTGTTCAGGTATAAATGTGAAAAATATAGATTATGGTACTAAGTACTCAAAGAGGCAATGCTATGTGCTGAAGGCTTTTTCTTTTCTTCCTGATACTGTATATACCATCTTCCAGCTAAATTTTTTTTTGGGGGGGGGTCTTTTTGAGACAGGTTCTTCCTGTAGCCCCAGCTGGCCTAGAACTCATAGAGATAGTACTGCCTCTGTCTCCTGTGTGCTGGACTCCATCATGCCTGGCTTGCCAGGTCATCTTAACTACTTCTATAGCTTTAATTATCACCTGTAGACTAATACCAGATGACCCTGAATTTCTAGCCTATATTTCCTCCTCAGCTTCTGACCAATCCACATAACAATAATCCTTAAGTACATGTTATAGCCCAGGTGCTATGCTAACTGGTCTATATATGTTGCACATGTTCCTCTAACAAGTCAGAGTAGAATTATTATCCCTATTTTGTTGGCAAAAAGAACTAGTCCTGGGGCTGGAGAGTTAGCTCAGAGGTTGAGTACTTGCTACTCTTGCAGAGGACCTGTTCTTAGCACCCACATGGTGGCTAACAGTTGGCTGTAACTCCAGTTCCAGGGGATCTGATGCCCTCTTCTGGTCTCTGTGGGCACTGCATACATAGGTACACATATACATCCAGGAAAAACATACATACACATAGAAAAAAAAAAGAATGAATCCTATTGGCCACCTCCTCATAGACACCCCATAGACACCTTGAACTAAAACACAAAGATCATTTTCTCTCCTCCTGCCCTGCCCTGTTCTGGTGCACCTCTAAGTGAATGATGCAATATTTATCAATTATCCAAGCCAGAAGCCTGGGCACCAGTCTTGACAATACTTCTAAATACTTCTTGAACCATTCTGTGTCTATCTGCCTCACCCACTGTCTTAATTAGATATCGTCTTCCCTATCTTTATTGTAAATGCTTCCCTTGATTCTAGAGCCCCTCCAAGCCTTCAAGGATCACGTATCATATATTTCCACTGCCTATCATAATTTCTGATGTGTATTTTTTATAAGAATTACAGAATCAATGCATTTAGATAGGGTAAAATGGATTAATTAACAAAATGGATAAAAAGTAAAACAGGAATCAAGAAGCCAAAGGAAAAAAAGGTAAGTTACAAAAACATCAAGTATGTTCTTCCAAAATGGGAGAAAAACGGGCTGGAGAGATGGCTCAGTGGTTAAGAGCACTGACTGCTCTTGCAGAGGACCCGGGTTCGATTCCCAGCACCCACATGGCAGCTACAAACCATCCTTAACTCCAGTTCCAGGAGAATCCGAAGCCCTCTTCTGACGTCCATGGCATTGCAAGACATAGGTGCAGTCACACACACGCAGGCAACACATTCATACACATAAAATAATAAAATATTTAAAAAAAAAAAAGGGAGAAAAATACAAGCACAAATATATTCTTTAGTAACTAAGTTAAGGTTGGCCTAGGTAACACTGACCATTGTAACTTTTCTTAAAAATTATTTATGTAATAACCACATGATTAGAAGAAGCATTTCATTACAGCTTTAACACATTCACTAATAATTTCCAAAGATGCATCTCTTTCAATATTGGCTGTAAACTTTTAAGTCCACAGTTGAATTAATACAGTTATACAATATTGTACTCAGTATAAACCCTGTAAGACATAAAATTGAATGAGGGTTTTAATGAGTTTTTAACCTTTAAAAAAGATCTCCATTTCATTTAAAATATGCTGTTTCCTACAGACTCATTTGTTTTTAATGCTGCTAACAGATGTTTGCACACATGTCTCTAATCTCTATGTATCTGATTATTACTAGTCACAGTCGGTTACTTTCTGAGATCCACCTGAGCATGGATATAAAATTGTGTAAATTTCAATGGTAATGCATTTCACCTCTACTAACTAACATGGAGCAAATTTTTATGCTTCTTCCTCAAAAACTCATTTTTTTGTTTTTTTGTGTGTATATGCAGAACATCCCAAACAACCTTATTAATCTATATACCAACATCCCAAATGGCACCCTCCCATGGCCTCCACCCCCTCCCCCCACCACTGGAGCCCCTATACTCTGTAATCCCTATTCTGTCCACTGTGTTGTCAGTGCCCCCAGCCATTCCCCAGTGCTTGTCCATCTACTGAATCTAGTCAGACTATCTTGAGTTCCGTCTTTTAGGAAGATCAGCTGTTCCTCATCTAGCAGCAAGCAGTTGCCAATATTCCTTTAGATAGGATTGGGGTCTGCTGTTCATTTTCCCAGTTCTATGCTGGGTTATTGTCTGTCTGAGTTTGTCTGGGACTTGTGTATGCAATTACCATTGCCATAGAACCATACGAACAGGTTCCCAGGAGCCTGTAGGACTCTGTTTCTATATGATCATACATCTCCTCCCTGGCTTACAATCTTTCCACCCTCTCTTCTGCAATAGTCCCTGAACCTTGGATGGGAGAAGTTTAATAAAGGGAATCCTGTCCAAGGACCAGCATTCAGCAGACTCTTGATCTCTGCCCTTTGGCTATTTGTGAACTTTTGTGTTCCTGGCACTCCACTGCATGAAGGACCTTCATCAATGGGAACTGAGAGATTCATTAGTGTCCTCTTCTTTACTGCTGTTCTATGCTCCATGAGCCTTAAGTGTAGAGGTTGCATTGCAGATGTGTCATTTTGGCCTGAGCAATTCATAGACAATGTTCAAGTGTAACCTCTGACTTGTACAAAATGAGCTTCTTTGATCAGTGGTGACTGGGATATTTTTCTGTAAATATAAGTATACATATTTTTCACATAGCAAGAAATCACATTAGTCTAATGATTTCACAGTCTTGGGGTTTTATCTAAGGTATATGGCCACTCCAGCCATGTGTATTAGATTATGTTTACATTACCTCAAGATATATTATATTCCTTGAGCTGGTGGATGTATAATTTGTCAGTAGGTTGTTCAAGTAATATGGTTCACTGTGTCTTTTTAAAAGACAAATTTGACAAACTTTAATATTTTCAGGAAGAAACTAAGATCTTAACCACATCAAAAATATACAGAGCCCAAATATGAATGTCTATATGGACTCATACACTTCTCCCATCATTTCATTACCATGATATAGACTCAACTTTCTCCTAAAAGCTATATGCTTCTAACTCTGCAGCTAGTTACCAAGTAACAAATTAATATACTGAGGGACAAACAGATTAAAATGCATATGTATCTAGAACTGGAGAGACGGCTCAGTACTTAAAGAGCACCTGCTACTCTTGCAAAGAACCTGGGTAAGTTCCTAGCATTCACATGGCAGCTCACACCATATAACTCCAGTTCCAGGGGGTCTGATGCCCTCTTCTGGCCTCCGCCAGCACCACATGCACGTGGTACACTTAACAAATATACATAAAATATTTTAACGTATTTTTTTTTAAATGTGTATGTATTTTAATTTTGTTTTTCCAAAACTTACATGCAAATGGCAACCATCACCACCTTTCCTGGTCCCTTAAGGAATACTGATGCTGTCCTGGAGCGTGGCTGTAAGATTAAAAACAAAAACTTCAAAATTTCCCAGAGAAGCACTATAACAAATGACCCTGACATAGCAGATTTCCTTTCTATCAAAACCTCTGAGTATCTATGCTTCCCTTTAAAGCCTTTTTTCCTTTTTTTATTTGTCTTTCTGAGACAGAGTCTCTCTGTAGGAACTCACTATGTAGACCAGGCTGGCCTTGAACTCACAGAGATCCGCATGCCTCTGCCTCCCAAGCGCTGGGATTAAAGGCGTGCGCCACCATGCCCAGCAAAATCCTTTTTATCCAAAATTTCCTTTTTAAAAAGTGTGTACATGGAAAGGAAAATGCATTTGGGCATTCTTCAAAATTATCAAATGTTAATTTTGTCCCTTTGTAATTCATGTCCTCCCTACTTCCAGAAAAGATCTGAGATGGCTACACAGAAACTAAAAGAGGTGCAATCACGAAAAATCTGTAAGAAGCATGTTTGAGCCAGAGTGTGCAGCAAGTTCAAAGAATCTGAATCAGAAATAGGCTTCATATACATAAAGGACAAAAGTAGGGCCACTGTGGCTGAAGCCCAGAGAGCAAGAAAAATGGCAGGAAGTGAGAAATGAGAAGGAGGGAGGGAAAGAGGCAGGAAGAAGAAAAGGGAGGGAAGGGGAGGGGAGGGGAGGGGGGAAGCATTCAAACAAGCAGGCTGAACCACTGGAAGCTGGCTAGTGATTTGATGGGGTTGGGCTTTGTGTCAATGGAAGTGCAATGCCTGGGAAGTAGTAATGGAATGAGGTATGATCCAGCATGAGTTTTAAAGAGTTTCCCTTGAGGGGGAAGAATGAATGAGTATGAATAGGAATGCAGGGGGCATGCCCCACAGGACTTGGAGACTGTATTAAGAAGCCTGACATTTTACTCTACTGGCAGAAAGAAACCACTGAACAATTTTACACAGAATTGGCACAGTCTGAGTTATGCTTTAAAAAGTTAGTTTATGATCTGATATGAGAAAACACAAGTGATGAACTGGAAGGGTATTCTAGGTAAGAGATGCTAGTAGCTCAGATTAGGCTAAGGCGTCAATAAAGGACACAGGTGGGCATGGTGGTGCAATGCTTTAATTCCAGCACTCAGGAGGCAGACTCAGGCAGATCTCTGTGAATTTGAGGCCAGTCTGGTCAACATAGCAAGTTCCAGGCCAGCTGTGGCTACAGGGAGACCCTATCTCAAGGTGGGGAGCGGTGAACACCCCTATCAAGGTGGGGGGCGGTGAACACAGTAAGAGGCAGCCACATTAGGGATATGCTTTATAGAAGATGCCAGTGGGTCATGCTAATGAATTTAAAGTATAGAAGGGCCCATAAAGAAACTAATGGGGGCTGAGGAGTTGGCTTAGTGAGTAAAGTATCTGCTTATGTAAGCATTAGCCCCAAGTTCAGATCCTTAGAAACATGTAAAAAAGCTGGTGGAGGGAATGTGCACTTAGGAAGCAGACACAGAAAGATGCTTGGAGCTTACTGGCTAGGTAGTCTAGCCTAATGAGTAAGATCAGGTTCAGTAAAGGACCCTGTCAAAATATAAGCTGGGGAACTGGAGAGATGGCTCAGCAGTTAAGAGCACTAGTACTGGCTGCTCTTGCAGAGGACCCAGGTTCAGTTCCCAGCATGTACAAAGTGGCTAGAAACCATATGTAACTCCAGTTCCAGGAGATCTGATGCCTTCATAAGCACTGCACACATGCGGTATACTTACATACATGCAAGTAAAATATTCATACACATAATATTTTTTTTAAAAGGTAGGAGAGCAATAGAGGAAGACACCTGATGTCAATCTCCAGTTTCTCCCTGTGCATATAGATGCATATACCACCTCCTTACCATGAAAAATAATCTCTAATATTTGAAAATTAGATAAATAAGTAGAGCCCTCTGAAAAGCAGACTGAGGAAGAAAAATTCATGAAGAGAAAAATACAAGAGAAAGATGGTCTTGGGCTCCTAGGAAACAAGGTCCACTAAAGAAACTGCTACTGGTGGTAAGCATTTGAACGTCCTCCCTTCTCTCATCCCCCTAAGAAGGGATTCCCCTCCCCCAGTTGCTGACCTTTGTATACAACCCCTTCCTCCTCCTACTGCCCTCTGGAGGTTGACTAAATTTAGTGATGTAGATACACTGGAAAACCTGTAAGAATGCTGGGCATGCTTAGTTGGAAAGTTGGATACAAAATTTGGTAAGTCCAAATAAGAAGTCATCCGGGAGGCAAAGAGTTGAGACAGGTTCTTGCTATGTGGTTCAGGCTGCCCTTGAACCTGCCACCTTCCTGCCTAAACCTCCCAAGTACTGGACCTCATGACATGGGGTTTATACTCTCGTGCAATAGGTGAAAAAAAAATGAGTGAAATTTGAGGTTTTTATGGGATATTAAACGAGACTTTGTTCTTTGTAAGTTACCACAGCTGATGGTAATTTTGTCCCTCTTGCTGGCCACAACAGGTCTTGAAGAGCTGAAGTGTAATTTGAACTTGTACTTTACACATGCAGTAATAAACACAACTTTGACTGATAGTGCAAAAATAGCTGAAGTGAGATTTCCAGTTTTAAGTGGTAGGATAGCAAAACAGTACAATTTTGTTTATCTGTGTGGTTTTGCTGTTGTATTTTTCTGGCACTTTGTTTTGTTTCAAGCTAGCTCTACAGCCAAGAAATTTAAATATCTAAATTCCACACGGATCACAGAGGAAAGAAGTAGGCTTCTGCCTTCAAAGGTCAGGCCTTGAAATACAGTCCAAAGTCAGTTGCCCCTAGGTTTATGCTGAATGGCCTTTGGGGCAAGAAAAAGAACTATGCAGAAACAAGCCTGGCCCATGAAGCTTCAACTTGAAACCAAATTTGTAAGCTATAAAATCTGACCATAGGTCTAGATTTCTGAGATCTCCTGTTTACTGATATAGAGCCTACATAATTTCTTTCTTTTTTTTTTTTTTTTTGGTCTTTTTGAGACTGGGGCCTGGGGAGAATAAAAGTTGTACAGAATAGTCCCTGAAACAGAAGGGAGAATGACGAAGATGTAGAACATAAATAGCCCAGCAAAGGTCCAAGGAATAGCAGTTCTCATTGTGGAGTTTCAAGAGGAGGTAATCAGAAACACATGGCTCTGCGGAATAGAAACATACTCCTCAAATAGTAGTGACTCCATTAGCAGAGCATATGCTGAGGAGGTGGAAAGTAAAGATTTCTTTAGAAGAAAGGTATGTGAATTTATGGGAAGGTTGAGACACAGAGGGAAAAGATATAAGATCTTTAAAATTAGAATGGAATGTAATAATTATAAAAACATTTACTGAACACTGCTCTGTTGAAAGGTGTAGTAAAGAGGGAAACATGTTGTTTTAACCAAATCAATGACAAGGCTCAAAGAAATCTAATGGAAAATCAAAATCTGGAAACGTGAGATCACAGGGAGCCAAGATCCACAGACCTCTTTGAAGGATCCTGTAAACGCTGCCCATAAAGTCTCAATACAAGAGTCAGAAAACTGCAAGTTTTTAAAGATCGGGATGACAAAAGGATGGTGATTACTGAAGCTGGATCTCCAGAATGCATTTTTGTATATATTTGAAAATTTTCACAATTAGCAGGTTACATTTGTATATTGGTACACATATAAAAAATAGGCCCTGTCTCAAAAAAGACCAAAAAAAAAAAAAATTATGATGAGCCAGGCGTGGTGGCACACGCCTTTAATCCCAGCACTAGGGAGGGAGAGGCAGGCAGATCTCTGTGAGTTCAAAGCTAGGCTGGTCTACATAGTGAGTTCCAGGACAGCTGGGGCTACAGGGAGACCGTTTCAAAAAAAAAAAGAGGGCCTATGAAATGGCTGATCGGGTATAGGTGCTTGCTGCCCAGACTGACAACCTGAGTTTGATTCTCCAGAATCCACATAGTGGAAGGAAAGAACAGACAGCAAGCTGTCCTCTGACTTCCACAGAAGCACCATGGCACATGTACACACGCACACTAGATAAATAAATGTAAAAAAGACAGATGTTGCCAGGCGTGGTGGCGCACACCTTTAGTGGCAGAGGCAGGTGGATCTTTGCAAGTTCAAGGCCAGCCTAGCCTACATAGTAAGTTCCAGGCCAGCTGGGGCTACAGGGAGACCCTGTCTCAAAAAAGACCAAAAATAAATTTTTTTAAAAAGACAGACGTTAGAGAGGACTACCAGGAAAAGCAGCAAAAATTATTCAAAACACCACTCGTTCATTTCAATGTGATACTATTACTGTGGAGCTAAACTTACCCAGCAGAGAGAGGTACAACTAGTGTTCAAAAAGCTTTCCTAAGAAATTCACAGAATAAGGATCCCAAGGGAAGGCACAAGGAAGTAGAAAATATTAAGGGGAAAATGCATTAAATGGACACTGAAAAATTAATTACCAGAGGGTGAACTATTCCTCTGATGAGAGAATGCTTTTGGCAGACCAAGGACATTTTGACTTCCTCTCTGTGAGAGTTCCCATGAGATAAAAAGAGTGTAGGGGAAAAAAAGTGTTTGTGTCAGAAGTAAAAGATATAAAGAAGGCACTTAATTCCAGCATGCAAGACTAGTCCTTTATGTTTTTAAATTTTTTAAAAATTTTATGTGTATGAGTGTTTTGCTTGCATGTATGCAACTGCATCGTGCAAGCAATGCCTGAGGATGCCAGAAAATGGTGTCACATCCTCTGGAACTGGAGTTGTTAGCTGCCATGTGGGTGCTGGGAATCAAATCCGTGTCCTCTGTAAGAGCAGCCAGTGCGCTTAACTGATGAGCCATCTCTCCACCCCTAGTCCTATGTTTTAAAAAAAGCAACTGCCTTCAGTGGGAAAGAAAGCACTCCTAAAAGGAACAGAATAGCAGAGAGAAATAAAATACTGACTTTATTCTATTATTATACAAATAAAGGGGCAGAAACTAACAGAAAGACATCTTACCTACAGCCTAGAATATTCCAAAGTCCCCAGATTTTAGAAGCTGTCCACTAGTAGCATCTGGTGAGATGACCGTAAGAACAGATACAAGGGCTAGGAATCACTTCTCAGGAAGCAAATGTCATGAGCCCAAGCTATTACCCACCAAAGGCAGTGACAGTCACCTTTCCAGCTCAGGAGAAATTCTAGTTCACAAGACATGAGAAGAGACTACCACCTACAAACTGTACCTTCAGTACTGTAGTCACACAGAGCTCAAAGAAGAACCAGATGAATGGGAAAGAGGAGCATCTCAAGATTTAATTTATAATCATCAACTCTGGCTAATTCTAAACTATGTGAAAAGAGTGAAGTCTCAGATGCTGTGAAGAGAAAAGACAATATGCATAGCTTGCCTTGCCCCAGACCTGGCATTAGCTTTGTTTGCTTGTCTGTTTGGAGAAAAGGCCTTACTTTGTGGCCCTGATTGGCTCTAATTTGTGGTAATCCTCCTGCCTCAACATCCCAAGTGCTGGGATTACAAGTATGAACTACTACAGCCAGCTATGGCATTAACTTCTCTTTCCCTCATTCCTTTGGGGGCTCCCTCGTCCCGTTCACCCCACCCCCACCCCCACCCCCATGTCTGTGTTTCTTCTAAGACAGGGCCTCACTATGTAGTCCTGGCTAGTCTGGACCTCATTATATAGGTCAGGCTATTTTTGAACATGAGGTGATCCTCCTGCTTCTCTGCCTTCTGAGTGCTGGTATGAAGAGGCCATGAGCCACCATGCATTTGGTATTATTTCTTGATAGAAAGCCCTCTCTCAGGCAAGTTTAAATGGAAAGTCTACTCTGGACATAGACAGTTTGGCATCTTAATCTTAGAAGTCTTTGTGACTTTGATAGGAGCCATTTCAGTGGGATAAAAGCAGAAATGAACTGAATTTAAGAGACAGAGGAGGTAGGATACAGAGTGAAAATTTTCTTTATTTCTCCCAAGATTAATTCTTTCTCATAGAAAGGGTAGTATTTAGACACAAGTGTAGATAAAAATCTGTATATCTGGTAACGAAAAAATGAGGTACTTTTACCAAATTACAAATGGTCTTTGACTTACAGGATTAGGCCCCTATAAACCCATTACAAGTTTAAAACATTGTAAGATGAAAATGCAATCAAAACATTAACGTAACCACTTAATCACAGTTTAGGCTAGCCTACTTTACATGAATTCAGAACACTTAGATTAGCCTAGAATTAGACAAGATCATCTAACACAAAGCCTACTTTATAGTGAAGTGCTGACTACCATTTATTGAAGACTGTACTGAAAATGAAAACCAAAAGGGTCATATGCACATGTTTGTACCCATCATCAAGTCAGTAAATTTAAGCTGAACCATTTCAAGTCAGAAACCATTTGAATTTTTTTTTTTTTTTCCCATTTTAGTATGAGGCAAGGTCAATAGCTGAAAGGTTCAAAAATAAGGTTACTGAAGTTTTGGGATGGGGAAAAGGTTCTACAAAAGCTATTTTACACAGTAAGATCATGTACTATGGTTTAACAAGACCATCAAGCCTTACTAATAATGAACATGTACTGATTCTATATAGCCAAATAACAAAAAACAATCAAGGTGGCTGCGCAGTTTTCTCTTCCAAGGGATGAGCTTTGTGTGCAAAAGCAGAGAGCCAGCAGTCTCAATGTTTAATCAGAATTAGAGGAGTGAAGATGAAGGAAATTAAGGGTATAGATGAGAGACTGAAAATCTTGCTAAAGCCTAAGAAAATAGGTTTTATTTTTATGTGCTTAAGAATCCTAGAAATTCATGCAAAAACAATTTTGTTTTTAATTTTCAAGATAACTAGACAGAAACGAATAGATGACGATTCAGTAAACTACAATGTGCTCAAGAAAAGGCTTAAATCAGAATACAGGCATGCTAGAAATTCACAGTGTATTGAGGAGTCTGTCAAGTAACACACACACACACACACACACACACACAATTTACAAGATATCCTTACCTTGGTATTTCCCAAGAAATCACCATATTCTCTTAGTATCTTTTGGTTTCTAAACAGTCCTACAGGAAATGGAAGATAAATTTGGGTCATACATATTCTTACCCATTGGTTTACAATAGCATAGCTATTCTCTTTAAGACTACGTTAAATGGCCAAGGATGCATTTCAATTGGTAGAGTGACTGCTAACATGCACAAAGTTCAGTTTCCAGCATCATATACACCAGACAAGGTAGCACACACAGGTAATCTCAGCATTTGGGAGGTAGAAGCAGGAGGATGAGGAGTTCAAGTTCACCTCTCAACTACATAGCAAGTTTGAGGTTAGCTTGGGTTACATGACACCCTGTCTCAAAAAAAAAGAATGTATTAATTAGATTTCTATTTGCAGATATGGAAAAATAGGATTACAATGGTATAAATGAAGAGCAAGATGACCAAGCATATGCATAGTGTCTTCTCATTTATATTAAGTTAAAACTTGTGAGTAGAGGGGCCTAGAGAGATGGCTCAACAGTTAAGGGAGCTAGCTGCTCAATCATGAACCAGAGTTTAGATCCCAGCACTACCACCTACATCAGGCAGGTCACTAATGCCTGTCTAACTCCAGCTCTATGGGATCTGCTGCCTTCTTCTGCCTCTGTGGGCACCCACGTGTGCACACACTTACACAGACATGCACAAATACATAAAAAAATAAATATCTAAAAATGCTGTGTATATAAATTTTAAAATGTACTGGATATATACCAAATTATCAGTAACGAAATAGCATTTCAGAAAATGAAAGGAAACTTACTACTCTTTGCATTTCTGTATTCTTTGTGTTGTGGTATTGGAGATCAAATTACATTCTTTTCTAAGTCACTAATATATACACTTTTGGCACAAAATGTAAAACACATTTTACATCACCCCAAATCTACTAACTTTAAACTACTGAACACAGTTCCCTGAGATTCTTACTCATGTTGAAAGTTTGATAATATCTGCTGAATAAATGAAGGTTGTGGCTGAACAAAGCAGGATCTGTCCAACACTTTTATAGTAACTACAATCTTTAAATCAAGTCTTAAGTGTTAAAGGTGTATGTCTAACAGAAGCTACAAACTGGTTTTAGTTCCTCTTATCATCCTAGAAAGTTATCAAGGAAAAAAAAAAGCCAAATGAACAAATTAATTCTGTTTTTAAATAAAATAATGCCCAAAGTGAAAAGAGGTGCTTGCTAGAACCAACAGAGCCAGGCCATTAGGCATGTAAGTGCTGCAGGATATGGGGCACAGTTCTTACCTACATGTTATTTTCCAATGAACTCCACTTTAAATTAAGAATACTTACGTTCTCTGTATTCTATTTCTGCTTCTCTGCGTAATTTTTTCTCTCTGGCAAGAGCTTCAAGGCTTCCCCAAACTTCCAGAGCTCTGTGCATACATAAACACATGCATTGTTACCACCAATGAACAATTTTAATTACTTTGTTATAATTACATTTAAACATAAAAGAACTATAACTTCATGAGAATCTTACAAAAAGTGTAAGATCTTTTCAGAGAAATATAAAGCACTTAAGAAACTTCTGAATTAAAATCTAAGCAATATGAGTAAACTCATTAGTAAATAAATAAATTTTCTTATAAATAATATATTTGCCTAACAAGTACACATGAGAACAGATTGCAAATAAGGAAGCACTGTTTTAGGGATGTGTCATTTTAAAGATTTTGTTTAAAGTGTTTTATAACCCCAAACTCAGTATGCATCTCTACAGTGAAATAATGATGCTCTTACTTTGCTTCCACATCTGATCTCAAGAATACAGTAAAGGAGTCAGTATCATCATGGGGACTTCGTCGTCTGATTTTTCGAAGTTGTTCTAGATCACTGGAGAAATAAAGATGTTGAACTTATTCAGACAACACATATAGCGTACAGATTAAGGGCAGTACACAACTACATTGATCCCTATCTTAAAAAGAACATATCTGTAACAGCTTCTAAAGATCAGTTTAAAGATGACATTTTTTTAATGGAAAAAATAAAAGTTTGGAGTAGTGCAGAGAAATGATCATTGATGATAAGTACCATGCTGTTCAGAGAGACCCAACTCCCCTATGGCCATGCTCTCCTGGATTGCTGGATCTCATCTAATCCCAGACACTAAGCAGGGCCAGGCCTGGTTAGTACTGGGATAGGAGGTTCAACTTCCTTATTGGTACATGTATTTTATTTGCTATGGGCACAACCACTGTTATTTTTAATATATGAAAAACAGTTAAAGTTAGAATATAAGAGATTATTTATTTATTTATTTATTTAGGTCTTTTTGAGACATGGTCTCTCTGCAGCCCCAGCTGGCCTAGAACTCACTACATAGACCAGGTTGGCCTCGAACTCACAGAGATCCGCCTGCCTCTGCCTTCCAGGTGCTGGGATTAAAGGCATGTACCACGATGCCACACTCAAGAATCATTTTTATTTAAAATTTTAAATAAGGGCCAGCAAGATGGCTCAGCAGGTAATGGCAAAGCTATCATATGATTACATGCTATTTATTTTGTTTTGTCTTAAATTTTGCAAACTTTATATACTTACCAAGTCACTATCACATAGGTATTTTATATTTAATCATTGGTTTTTCTACAGAAATTTCTGTGACAGCAATTGAAGATTACTTTTATACTAACCTAAAAATTAATTAAAAAGATAAAGGGACATATTATTTATATAAGGTATACTACTACAGTTTCTAAAATTATTGTACCTTAGCCGGGCATGGTGTCACACGCCTTTAATCCTAGCACTTTGGAGGCAGAGGCAGGCAGATCTCTATGAGTTTGAGGATAGCCTGGTTTACATAGTGAGTTCCAGGCCAGCTGAGGGTTACTGGGAGACCCTGTCTCAAAAAGACAGATGATAGATAGATAGATAGACAGACAGACAGACAGACAGACAGACAGACAGACAGATAGATAGAGTAAAATTACCGTACCTGGATTTAAGACAGAACTCATTTATCGCCCTTACTCCAGTGATGAAATTATTCTTAGTGTATTTTGATCCATACTCCCTCTTCTTAAGGACTGCTTTGACTAAGCCAGAAACAGAAGAAAATATGTAAGTATGCAGACTCAAAGTCTTATTTACAGATAAATATATGTTGAATTCCACAGAAAGTTGGGTTTTTTTTCCTGACACATAAAATGTTATCAGGGAAAAAGATATATCTTTCCAAGCACTGAATAGGATGGAATGACACTTAGAATCACCTAACTTTTATTTCCATAGTTCCTCTATACTTAATGCAAACATGCCAACCTTCCATCTAATGGACATCTTGTATCAGTATTGCTGTTCTGTTTAAATCAAAACAATTTAAAGTTGCCAGAGGTCTAACTGAAAATTAAATTTCAAAAAATAATTTCAGAGTAGTTCAGTGTTTTTCAAACTATGGAGTAAAACCAACATTCTATAAAAAGTCAAAATAGAAAGTAATCAAAGAATGCTGAATTGGGGCTAAAGAGATGGGTCTGTGGTTAAGAGCATGTGTAGCTCTTGCAGAGGACCAGGATCTGGGTCCCATCAACCACAAGATGGCTACCAAACATCAGTAACTCCAGTTTCAGGGCATCTGAAATCCTCTTTTGACCACCACAGGCACTGCATGCACAAGGTGTACTTACATCATGAAGACAAAACACTCATATACATAAAATAAAAATAAATAAAATATTTTTAAACAGAATCCTGAATATAGAATAAGCACTTTCATGAAATGCTTTGATTCCCTTACATGTAATAATATATGTCTTCTAGGTCATTAAGTAACATTTCTTTTGGACTATAGTTTAAAAAGCTTAAGGCCAATGGATTATTTCACATAACACAACAAAACTGGAGAAAACTCGGGAGTACTTCTATAAATCAAAATTACAGGGAGTTCATAGAGTATAAGAAAATAATGTCTTTTACTGAGCTATTCTCTTACTATCAAGTGTCAAACTGCTCACAAACAGGAAAAACTGCCAGACACAGACACAACAAATATACCAATTTGGATGAATTATAGTTACTGAGATAAAAATTATAACACTATTCTATGTTAATAGATCATATAGAACATAAGACTTTTGTCACATAATAGAGATAAATAACTTAAGCAAACATCTAAAAAACAAGATCTAAACAACACTCACGTTCCATTTCAAATTGCCACCTAAGCACTCCATAGTCTATGCCGCTATGTACCAATTCTAGTTTTCTGTTCTACTTTGAATTTGAAAGAGCAAAATTGATCTAAAATTATCTATCACTTCAGAGGGAGAAAAAAAAACCTTTTATCTAATAACATATCAACACTAAAATTAGATGCAAAAATACTTCTTACTAAGAATATGGTCAGTGGGGGTCGAGATGGCTCAGTAAGAGCATTTGCTGCTCTTGCAGAGGATCTGGATTCAGTCCCAAGGGATCTAACACCTTTTTCTGGCCTCCACAAGCACTACATGCAAGTGGTACACTTACATATATGCAGGCAAAACACACACATAGAATTTTAAAAGAAAGAAAAATAAACAGATTAATTTGATGTAATAAGTCAATGTACCAAAACTGTTATTTTTTAAAAAAATAATAAAATTCAATAAAATAGTCAAAACCTCATTGCAAAAATGTTATGAAGGAGTTCAGGTTTCTTTTTTGTACAAGTTTCAGTCTCCAAGGGACTTTATTCTGATCACTCTAAAACTCAAAATTCAGATACAATCTATTCTATAGCTGAACTATTTCTATCTCTCTTTCAAAAGATTTATTTATTTTTATTTTATGTGTATGTATGTATTGCCTACATGTAGGTAAGTACACCCGTATCATGCAATGCCTGTAGAGGTCAGAAGAGGCTGTTGGATCCCCTGGGACTGGAGTTACGGACAGCTGTTAGCTGCCATGTGGGTGCTGGGATTCAAATCCAGGTCTTCTGCAAGAACAATCCGTGTTCTTAACTGATGAGCCATCTCTCCAGTCCGATTGATTCTTTTTTTAAAAAATTCCTTCAAAATAGCCAGTAATTCCCGTTGGCCTACCCTAGTCCAGATGATAATGACTGGTATACTAGTACTGATTATTCTTTTTTTTTTTTTTTTTTTTTTTTTTGAGACAAGGTCTCACTAAATTTACAGCCCAGGCTGGCCATGAACCTAAGATCCTTCCACCTCAGTCTCCTAAAGGCTGTAATTTTATAGGCACATGTCATGACACCCAGTCTAATATTGATTATTCTTAATTATTTCACTATCTGCTATGCCCAATCTTCAAAATCACCCTAGTAAATAGGTCTCATTTTCTACAATCATATAGGGGAGTAAACTAAAGCTTGGAGGGTTAATTAAATTGCCCAAGGTCAGGCAACTAGTAAGTGTGAGAGCTACAAACTGAATCCTGTTTTGTCTGACACTGGAGCCATGATGCTTCTAATCACATAGACCTACTGCTGCCATGAAATAGTTGCTTTGAAGAAAATCAGAAACAGCTAAACTACCCGAATTTGAACAACAAATAGGTGAAAATATTGGCCTCTTGTTCTTTAATAATATTAATTTCTAAACTGATGATTTAGGTTCTTTAGACTTTTAAAACACTTGTGATCAGAATGCAAAATAAACTTCAGCAGAAAATTAGCTTATAAAGAAAATAAAATCTTATGGCCAACCTATTTAAATAAAAGCAAAATAGGATTACATTCCTAACAACAAAATAGAACTACATCCTCCATATAAACTTTTTAAATTTATATGCAGCCATAAAATAAAAATAGAATAAAACCCCTATTTACCTCTTACTTGGAGAGGGTCTTGCTTAAGTGGAGCTTTGAGTTCCGCACCTATGGTTTCTGCTGCAAAGTTTATTAAATATGTTTAGATTAAAGAGCTGCTTTCAAACAAACATCTAACTTAACAGTAGTCTATTTAATCAAGCAATGTATAAAAATGTTTATATCACAAATTATCTGATTCATCATAAAAAATAAGGGTAGTTAAACTTTATAAAAGTCAATTATTTCCATTAATGAATTAAAGGAAACTATAAAATCATTTCAAGAACTAAAGACAAAGCATTTAATAAAACTCAGCATCTATGCAAATGCGAAAGTCTTTCAGAAAATGAAAAAAGGATTTGCTTTAAAAGGTAAAAGAAACTTAAGACATTCATTGTATTGAATGGTGGCTGTTTAGATGCATTTTAAACACAAAAACAAAGATGCATAGAGTTATTCCACTTACAACTATTTTAGAGACAATATTCAAAGAAGAAAAGATGACTATTAAGTTGCATTGAGACAACTGTACTTCCATTCATTCCCCCTGAGAAACACTTAAGGTAAAAGATAAAAATAAATTGGAACCTACTTTCCATTATAATCAAAAGAAATAACCGGGTAAATTAATTGCTTAAATATTAATACCTCATTGTGGACCATATAAAATACTGTTATGAAAAGACAGATTTCAGCCTCTTAAGTGATAGAATTAGAGATAGAATTATACCACTGTGCCCATCAAGAATGATTTTGTAGGCAGACTATAAACAGCACAAGGGAGGAAAATGGGTAAATTCTACTAAATTAAAATTCAGAACATCTACTCACCAAGAAGCCCATTAAAAAAGGAGCAAGGGGGCTGGAAGGATAGCGCAGCCGTTAACTCTAAGGCTAACAACCAAAAGTAAAAAAGGAGCAAGGGCTAGAGAGATGGCTCAGCAGTTAATCTTAGGAGGAGCGGAATTCAGGTCCCTGAATCCACAATCAGGCAGCTCACAAGCACCTGCAACTCCAGCTCCACTTGGAACTGATCTGAAATGTTTTGGTTCTGAAGGTACCTGGCATGCGCGCGCGCGCACGCACGCACGCGCACACAAACACGAATAATAAAATAAATCTTTAAAAAAGAAGAAAATACTCAAATTGGGAGATGTTTCCAACAAATAGAATCAACAAAGTATTATTGAAAACACCTTTAAAATTTCTCCAGATCAGAAAGAAAATGTGCATTAAAACGAGCATTAGAACAAGCTTACATAGAAAAAGAAATGCATATTTCCAATAGATATAAGAAAAGGTGACTATTTCATTAACGGAATCCAAATGAAACAAAAGAATGCTGTTTTACAAACTTTAGAGTAGGAAAAATGAGAAACGACAGCACAGGATTTTAGTCAAGTAACGGAACCATGGAGATACATGCACTGCTGATGGAAACAGGCACGATTACCTATTATCTAACATGGTGAACAGAAATATAACTTCTGGCCCAGTAATTCTTCTAGGTCAGTCAATCCAGCTTCATGAAACCCTTCTACAAGGGCATAAGAAGAGAGGTAATGGATGTTCAGAGAAGCACTCTGTTCTCTTTTAAAAACTAGAAACAACTCAAATGTCCATCAGCAAGAGAACAGACACTGTGTTTGAGTCATTCATCATCATTTCATTAGGCAGTGAATGACAGACATAATAACAGCTATCTTTCTTTAAGTCTTTACTGCACGCCAAATACTACTACAAGCACTTCGTGTACCAACTCATTTAATTCACGTAACAGCGCTCAACAATACGTGCTATAATTATCTCTATAAAAATTACTGAACCAGACAAATATATCAATAATCAGGGTAAATCTTAGCAACAAAACGTAATGAAACAGAAAAATCACAAAAGAAAACACTCTAAGCTATCACAACAGAATTCAAAAACAGACACAACTAAATAATTAGGCATACACAAACATGCAAATTTAGTCTCCCCCCACCCTTTTAAACCAAGGGGGCCTGAAAGGGGGAGCTTCAGGACCATGACGTGGATACATATGGCAAATGAAGATGAGAGGAGGTTGTTATCAAGGAGAAAAAGTTCTTAGACTTAAGAGGTAAATTCCAAGATACCAATTTTACTTTCTAACTTAAGAATATTACAGTGTATATACACCAAACATTTTACAATGTAAAGCTCACCCTTAAAAACATTTTCCCTTATTAGAATTTATGATCTCACTCAATAATAACAGAATTTCAGATTTCAAAAAAATATTTTATTTTTATTTTATGTGTATGAGTGTATTGCCTGCATGTATGTAAGTGTACCCGTGTCATACAATGCCCTCAGAGGTCAGAAGAGGGCATCAGATCCCCTGAAACTGGAGTTATGGACAGTTGTTAGCCCCCACGTGGGTGCTAGGAATGAAACCCAGGTCCTCTGAAAGAGCAGCCAGTGCTCTTAACCACTGAGCTATCTCTCGAGGCCCAGAATTTCAGATTTTTTTTTTTTTTTTTTTTGGTCTTTTTGAGACAGGGTCTCCTTGTAGTCCCAGCTGAGCTGAACTCACTACATAGACCAGGCTGGCCTTGAACTCACAAGGATCCGCCTGCCTCTGCCTGGGATTAAAGGGGTGTGCCACCACACCCAGCTCAGAATTTCAGATTTTAACCAAGTCTCAGTCATAGCTAACCTTTACTTAGCACTTAATGTGTGCCACCTATTATCTGATGTACTTATGTGTATTACTGCATTTAATCTCCACAAAATCACTTGGACATGGGTACTAGTATCATTATTTTATAAAGAAATTGAGGCACAGGAAGGCTATAATATCCCCAAAGTCACATAACTCGAATTTCCTTTTTATGAAAAAACAGGCACAAGATGGTCTTGAAACTCCATACAGCTGGCATTTTAAACATGGAAGCAGGGTTAAAACCTAAGGTATTTTGTTTAATGTGATATGCTGTTAACTGTTTTCCTATGTTGCCTTCATACTTAAAATAGTATCTGGTTGATAAGTAAACATTTGTGTATTTTTCATTAGGGAAAAAGGAGAGGCTCAAAGTGAATAGTGAGTGAATAGCAACATGAAGACCACGGGAACAGCGTGACAAGAGCAGTTTCTGAGAAAGAATTAGGAGGGAGGCAATGGGAGATGTGAGTACTGAGACAGAACACCTTCTGGGCTGTCAGCTGAAACAGGAGAGGAGAATGGAATCAAGGAAGGGTTGACTCTATTTCTCAGAGGGAAAAACTGCTGGTGCAGTGGATTAAGAAGATAATCACAGCCAGGTGTGGCAGCACACATCTTTAATACCAGGACTCAGGAAACAGAGACAGGTGGATCTCTGTGAATTTGAGGCCAGCCTGGTCTACATATCAAATTCCAGGCCAGCCAGTGCCACCTAGTGAGACTGTCTCAAAAAATAAAAATTAAAATAATTACAAGAACAAAGCTCTTGAGCAGATAAGATATAGAGTCCAGAATACAAAGGAAACCTGTTTCTACCTCTGCAACATGAGCATGTTTAAATGATGTGCAACATCATTAAATATCACCATTTGATTACAGTACATTTGGCTTTTTACCTCCTTACTTCAGTTTCCAGCTTACTGTCCACTTTTTCTGCTTTCATTTTCATTTCACATTTCCTGCCATCTGTTGGATTCAACCAATTTTCCATATGCTTCTCCCATCCTACCCCCAACTGTTGGCTTGAAATCTATAAAATTATATTTATATTCCTCAACTTAGTATGCATATTATATTTTCCTATAAATCTTTCTAACAATCTGTGAAGTCAGTCAGTAACTCTACTTTCCTTTAGAATAAGAAAAAACTTTTTTTAAGAAAAAAGTCTCACAATGCAGCCCTGGCTGGCCTGGACAACTCACTATAAACCAGGCTGGACTCAAACTCATGGAAATTTGCCTGCCTTTGCTTCCAGAGTGCTAGATTAAAGGCATGAGCCACCACGCCAGGCCTTGTTTCATTTTTTTTTTTTAAACTTTTATTATTTCTTATTTTATAAGTATGAGTGTATTGCCTGCATGTATGTAAGTACACCTATGTCCTACAATGCCCACAGGTCAGAAGAGGGTGTTGGATCCCCTGGAATTGAAGCCACGAACAACTACTAGCTGCAATGTGGGTAATGGGATTCAAACCTGGGTCCTATGCAAGAGCAGCCAGTGTTCCCAACTGCTGAGCTATCTCTCCAGCCCACCTTGTTTTGGTTTAAGACAGGGTCTTGCTATATAGCTTTGGCTGCCCTGAACTAACTTGCTTGCTATGTACACCAGGCTGGCCTTGAACTTGAATCAATGCTATCTTTGCTTCCCAAGTGCTGGAATTACAGGCATGTACCAAACATACCAACTAGTTCAAAATGTACTTTTAATTGAAGAATCTTGTTTGTCTCAAATTCTTCAGAGTTCCTCTCCATTATCTCTTTTAAATGTATGTGTAGGATGTGTGTGATGTGTAAATGCATTTATTTGTGCATGTTTGTGGGCACATGCAATGAACTTATGCCATGTGGAGGTCAGAGGACAATCTCTAGTATCAGGCCTTGCCTTCCACCTTTGAGATTGTTTGCCACCACATACACCAGGCTAGCTGGCCTGTTAGCTCCCAGGGTTCTCCTGTCTCCACTTCCTGTAGGTATGCTGGGATTACAGATCCACTACATCTGGCTTGATGTGTGTTCTGGAGATCCAAACTTCAGCCCTCACACTTGGTGGCAAGTACTTTAGCCACTGAGCCATCTCCTCAGCTCTCCATTTTTCTCTTTATACATTTCTTCACTATTTCTCTACCTCTCTCTCTGAAATGCCTATTAAATATAAGCTTGAGCTTCATGTAGTTTTTTAGATTTATTCTACCTATCTACCAATCTATCTACCTACCTACCTATCATCTATCAATCATCTGTGTATGTGTATGCATATGTTAATGTGTGTGCATGGGGGAGGTTGTTCCTATACCAACGTTACAATTACCTGGAAAAAAAAAAAAAAAAAAAAGCCTGACTCTTAAAGACTGGGCCCAAACTGAGGACACTCATTTCCTGGATAGCTCGTGAATCATCTGTGCCCTGGAACGTGCTGCTGGAACTGTCTCTGGAACCCTGTCTGGAACTGTGCTCTCTAGTCAGGCCACATCCTGATTTTATTCAAAATGGTTTCTCTGGCTTCAATTGGGGAAGTACAAGCTTATCTTAACAGGCCACCCAGCCTATTCATCCCTGGTTCTAGAACACCTCAATCACCCAAGGTCAAGTGTCCCTCCCAATCTTCAGTGTTCAGTGCTTTGATATGTTAATTATCAAGCATACCCACATACATTCATTATCATTTTGGGTGGAGAACCAAATTGAGATTGCCAAAGTTAATTAAAAGTTGTTAGTCCAGATTCTGTCCATTTTATGTCATTCCTCGAAGGGGCATCCACACATCCAGATTCTGTCCATTTTATGTCATTCCTCGAAGGGGCATCCACACATCCAGATTCTGTCCATTTTATGTCATTCCTCGAAGGGGCATCCACACATCCAGATTCTGTCCATTTTATGTCATTCCTCAAAGGTCCTAGGATTCCCTGGAATGGATGGTTGAGGATGCTGGCAACCAAACCTGGGTTCTCTGCAAGAACAGCAAGTGCTCTCTTAACTGTAAATCCATCTCTGTAGCCCCATTTTTGTTTTTTTGTCTTTTTGAGACAGGGTCTCCCTGTAGCCCCAGCTGTCCTGGAACTCACTATGTAGACCAGGCTGGCCTTGAACTCACAGAGATCCACCTGCCTCTGCTTCCCGAGTGCTGGGATTAAAGGCATGCGCCAGCACGCCCGGCCGAATCTCTGTTTTAAAACTTATTTTATTGACTATGAGTCCTTCATTTACACAGAGGATATTAAATATATTTTAAAGGAATTCAGACCATTTTAAAATTATATCTGGACCTAATACCTATTTTGTTGGCTTTCTCAATACTGGGATAGTTTGAATTTTTAAAGTTTGTAATCTTGTTCACAATACATGTTTCTATTGTTTATTCTGTCATAGAGCAATCTGATTCCTTTTTCAAAGATTTATTTTAATTTTTTATTTATGTGTATGTGTGTCTGCCACATGTGAGCAGATGTCTGCGGAGGCCAGAAGAGGTTATCAGATCTGTTGGAGTTACAGGGGGTTCTAAGCTGTCTGAAATAGATGCTGGGAACCTGAACTTGGGCCTCTGGAACAGCAGCAAGAGCTTTTAATTGCAGAACCATCTCTTTAGTACCCTGATCTCTCTTTTCAACCACATTTCATTGACACTGAAAAATTCCTACCCCTGGGTTGGATACATAGCACAGTAGGAGAGTGTATGCCTAGTACACATGAGGACCCAGGCTGGATCCCCAGCATTGGGGAGATGAAGAAGGAGAGGAGGGAGAAAAGGAAGGAGGGAGAGAAAAGGGAGGGAGGGGCAGAAGAAAAATTCAAGAAGAGAATTTCTACCCCTCAATCAAGCCTGCAAAGAGCAAGTTTCAAGGTATTCCTCCCTTGGAGCACCTTTCTCCTGGGAATTCTCACTTTTTCTTAACAAATCTACATTCACTCTACTTAAAGAAAGAAAGGGAAGAAGGAAGGAAGGAAGAAAGGAAGGGAAGGAGAGGAGGGAGGGAGGGAAGAAGGAAGAAAGGAAGGGAGGGAGTGTGAAATTTTACCTACTGGGCATGAGACAGCCACTGTAATCATTAAAAAGAAAGAGAGGGAAGGAGAGAGGGAGGAAGGGAGGGAGGAAGGAAGGAGGGAGGAAAGGAAGGGAGGAAGGAGGGAGGGAGCGAAAGAGTGAGCAGGTTTTTGGTACTAGTCTTCTTGTTCCCTGGACCTCTAAAACTTCCAGAATATACAGTCTTAGGCAGTAACTGGAACAGCCTCCTTGTGGGTGGGTAAGTTCAAATTAAAGCATGTGTAGATCCATCATCCAAACAAACCAACCTTGTAGGTACCACTTACTGCTTAGACTCAGAGTCAGATTAATCTGTCCTATTCATTAGAAATACCATGGACCTTTTTCAAAACCAACTATATCTTTAATTTTATTAAGTGCAGTCATATGTGTGCCATAATGCACATGAGGAGGTCAGAGGACAACTTTATAGAGTTGGCTCTCCTTCTACCATGTGGGTCCTGGGGATCAAACTCAGGCCCTCAGGTTTGAGTGGAAGTCTTTTTAACTGCCGAGCCATCTCTCCAGGCTCTCTTTAAATTTTTGTTATAAAATATTTTATCTATCATTCCAGTGAGTGAGAAGTAGAATGGGTTCCTCAAAGCAAGTGTTCACACTGGTCATCTTGATCACAAGTTGTGTCTATCCACTGACTGATTTTCTTTATATAAAGTAATCGATACCAACAGACTGAGCACTAACAAAGGCAAATCAAAAGACTAAGCACTAACAAAGGCAAGTCTCCCTGAAACTTTATGAGTAATGTTTTGGGGAGGTGATGGTGTAGACTGAACTCATGGCTTTGGTACATATTAGGCAAGCATCAGAGTTCTAAGGTACATCCCCTATCCTCAACAAGTCACTTGTTTTCAATGAAAAATAATAATAATAATGGGAAAGTGACTACATATATAGTGCATAATGCTTTGATTACTAAAGCATATATAGAAAAAAACCTAAAAAACCAATTTACCTATTAATCAAATCCTAAATAGATTTTGATGGTCTATTAAAGATACTTTAAAACATTTCTATCAAATTAATTTCTATAACCTTAACATTTGACTCTGAATAATTAAATAATTGTGATTACTGTAATTGCTAGAAAACAAGAAAATTGTAAAGTATTTGTACCTACAGAATTTATTATTGGGGTAGGGCTAGGAGTGGTGGCATATCCCTGTAATTACAGCACTTAGGAAAATGAGGCAGGAGAAGAGCAAGCTTGAAGCCAGCCTGATCTACATAAAGTCTGAGAACAGCCTGGGCTACATCATCAAGACTCATATGAAAAAATAGAATTTTACTTAACAATTTTTAAAATCTTGCTTTAGGGAACAGAGCCAAGCAGAGAAAAGTGAAGAGAAAAAGGTATACTAATAATCTTTCGACACTCATCTAGCATCTGAAGAACTGAATTTACTGTCAGAAGTTTCAGAAACACCACTTTTCATTCAACCAAAGCACATAACACAAGTTGGAAACTTGTGAAGATTCTCATCACGGACTGTCTAGATGTTACTATATATATAGTTTTGGGAAGCACAAACACAGTAAGTGGCTGCAACACATGTATGAATACTTATTTTACAAGCGACTACCATCTTAATAAACTCATACTACACTGCTGGAATAAAATCTTTATAATTTCAACAAATAATCAGATATTCTACCCATGAATACCTCTAGACATTTGTTTTAAGCTCAAATGCTGGCTGTTTGCCACACATCTGCTGTCATTAGCAAAATTAAAACTAATTTGACTAAAACTTGAAACATCTGAATGCTCCTTAAAAATTTAAGGATGTCTTAGCAAATCTCAGTTTCTTAATGAGCTGTTCTGACTTTATCATGTGATCATGTGATTTGAATTATTCAAAAGTCAATCTCAAACTCTTAAGTACACAAATTATCTTTCAATCAAGCAATTACTTGGTGTCTATCTGATGGCTAACAAGGTCTAATTTGGTCCAAGCAAATCTTGAAAAAGAGCCCAAAATAAAACTGTCAATAAATGATGTGTTTCTACTATAATACAATTGAGCTAACATTTCTATTTTAGTTTGCAGAGAAAAAGGAAACCTAGTCATATATGCTGATTTTTAAAAGATTCTGTACAGTGGAGCCAATATTTGATATTTTTTCCCAAGTCTCTGCTACCTGAGAAGACCATTATATATCTTGCCCTTAATTTTATTATTTCACCATCTGTTTCTTCCTTTAGTGTTCTTATAACAAACAAGCTTAATTTTAAAACTAGAAACTCTCTGCACTTTTTATTCCTTCACCCTGCAATGTCCAATTCTTTTTAAAAATTTAATCAGTTGAGTGTGTGTGTGTGTGTGTGTGTGTGTGTGTGTGTGTGTGTGTGTAGGTGGGCACATGTGGAGGTCAGAGACCAACTTTTAGGAGTTGAGTCTCTCTTGCCACCTGTAGGATCCAGGGTTCACACTCAGGTCATTAGGCCTGAGCACAAACAGCTCTACCCTCTAAATCATCACAGAGCCAGTAATATCTAATATTCTTAACATTTATTCCAGCATCTTTCCACCATCTCAAGAGTGAAAGAAGTAAATGATTGAAAGTATACAGTTAAGCCCAAAAGATGAAGCTTAGGAAAAAGAATGAAATTAGGCATTATTAACATGAACAAGGTTTCTCTAGACATCAGAATTTTTACTTATCAAAGACATCCAACTAAGGGAAAGTTAGGTAAGCTAGTCTTGGAATGCTGACTGTTCAAACACTCATCTCATACCATTTGCACTTTGGTTTTTCTCTAGCCAGTACTTCTCAAGTCTCCTCCCAGGCTCAATGTGTCCCTTATTCATTTGGGGGATTTTGTTCTAGAAAACTTTCTCTCTCCAACTTTATCTCTCCAATCTCCCTGTTCTGTCTGACTGCAGCCATAGACTTTAGTTACCATCTGCATGAAGCTAAAAACCCTAAATAGTTTAAAGATTTACTTTATCTAATTATGTATGTTTCTGAGTGTGAGTATGTGCACTGAGTGTAAGTCTCCAAGAGGTTGGAGTTTCAGGCAGTTGTGAGCCACCTGATATGGGTGCTGGGAATGTAACTGGGATCCTCTGGTAGAACAGTACACAGTCTTAAGTGCTGAGCCATCTTTAACCCTAAACACCAAAGTTTTTAAATCTCAAGTTATAACTCTATGTATTCACTCAATCACAAATATTTCATAAGGTCCTACTACTGTAGACACTGAGGTTCTTGTTGTCATGAGGCTTGCAACAAATGGAAGATGACCAAATGAAATACTGAAAATATCACTCAGAAGTGTTGCTTATGCAGAGAATTTAATCAGGGTATTAAAGACTGATTGAAGGAGCTATGCTAGACTGAGTGATTTTTATAAAGTGTGTCACATTATTATATTTATTTATTTATTATTTATTTTATTGTCTTTTTTGAGACAGGGTCTCCTTGTAGCCCCAGCTGTCCTGGAACTCACTATGTAGACCAGGGTGGCCTCAAAGTCACAGAGATCCACCTGCCTCTGCCTCCCAAGTGCTGGGATTAAAGACGTGTGCCACCACGCCCGGCTATTATTTATTTTTAAAGACAAAAATTCTTTTATTCATGTGTGTCTGCACAGATATGTACAGGTCCCACTAGGCTAAAAGAGGCTGTCCAATTTCCTGAAGAAGTTGTAAGCTGCCAGACATGGGTCCTGGAAACTGAACTTTGGTCCTTTGTGGGTCTTCTGCAAAAGCAGGAAGCGGTGACCACTGAGCCATCTCTCAAGAACCCCATGTTTTATTTTTCCAATATGTCTCTCACTGAACCTCAGCAATTCAGCTAGGTTGTTTGGCCAATGAGCTGCAGGGATCTGTCTGTCTCCATCCCCTAAGTACTGGGGTTATGGGAGCACAGTCCTCCCACACTTTTACATGAGTTCTGGAGATTCAAACTCAGATCCTCCTGCTTGCACAGCTGGTACTTTACTAACTGAGCCATCTCCCCAATCCCTCAATAAATATTTTTTGAGTGAATTAATGAATAAATGAATAAATCCATTTAAGGCTACATGGCTGACTAGATAGATACCTTTAAAAACCTCTTTAAGCTGAGCATGTTGGTAGCACTCAGGAGGCAGAGGCAGGAGGATCAGGAGTTCAAAGTCATCCTCAGTTACACAGCAAGTTCAAGGTTAGTGTGGGTTACAGGAGACCCTGTCTCAAAACAAAAGCAGCAACAACAACAAATCTCTCTTTAAACACATCCCACCTCTAGCAAACAATGATTTGAAGAGGACAAAAGCAAGTTAAAGCAGGACCTCTACAGAATAAATGTGCACACTAAAGTCAGATTTTCTGATAATTTCTGATGAGACTTGTATTCTCTGATAGTCTGTGTCCATGTCTAAAGGATGCAGAACTCCAGAAAATAAGTATGATGCCCTGTTCAAGATAGGGAGTCTAGGGACTGGTATGATGGCTCATTGGGTAAAGGTGCCTGTTGCCAAGCTTGGTAACCTGAGTTCAATCCCCAGGACCCACATGAAGGAAGGAGAAAACAGACTCCCACAGATTGTCCTCTGACCTCCATACAAGTGTGATACACACACACATACACACACACACACACACACACACACACACACTCACACACTAAATGTAATTTAAAAGTGTATGCAGGATTTACTGTATTCCAAGCTTTGTTGAACCTGTCTTACTTCCAGTCATTCATCAGATCCTCAAAATGGCCTCTGACGGGGACAATTTCACAGATGAGGAGAGCAAGACCCATGGGTCTGGTTCCTGCTCAGGGTCCTGGTGAGCCACAGGGATACAAAAAAAAAAAAAAAAAAAAAAAAAAAAAAGATAGGGAGTCTAAGCAAGGCACCCAGATAAAAAGCTACACACAAAGTATGACTATGAACTAGAAATAATACACACAGAAGAAAACAGAGAGGAAGCATGGTTTAGTGTTAAGTAGCAGGAAAAAGAAAAGAAACACACCTGAAAAACCTAAAGATAGATCAACTCTCATACAAGTGTGTGGCCTGAATTCATGTGTTCTAAAAAATCTAAAGCAGAGAATTTGATTTAACATGTTACCCAGTAGCTAACAGAAGCAAAACCAAATAGTCTAAGCAATACCACATCCTCATTCAGTTTCAAATAGTTTCAGATTATTAAAACTGCATGGAAAATGAAATTGTTATGAAACACAGGTATGGCATCCATAATGACAATAAGGGAGGTAAAAGATAAAATAGTGAACACTAATGAAATTAAAATCCCAACATACATAATCAATCAGATTAGAGGCAACTAAAGAAATCAGTGCAGTAGGTAGATGAAATAATTTAGAATGCAGGATAGGAAGAAAAATACAAAATTGGTAAGAGAGATTTAGAGACATGAAAAGATTAATGGTGCCTGGAGATATAGCTAAGTGACAGAGCAAGTTCAAGGCCCACAAAAAGACCTAGCATGCTTTCCATGGGAGTTCCAGAAAAAGTTAACAGCCAAGTAGGAAGAACTAGTATCTGAAGAGATGATGGTAGAGAATTGCAAAATGCCAAAACTATAGGAAAATACCAATCCTCAGATCCACGGAACCCAAACAATTTTCAGCAAGATAGATACCATGAAATGTAAATATATATCCAGTCATTCATTTCATAATAAAACTACCATTTACATTAAGTCTTTCTAAATAAAATTAATTAAATATAAAACCAATCAAATATGAAATATGAAATAAAAATGGTATGATAGCTAACTTTACAACAGCAATAGTAGAAGCCGAAAGACACTGAAATAGCATCTTAGATGCACTTAATATATATATGTATATATATATACTTTATTTACTATTTTTATTCTTTGTGTATGAGTGCATTGCCTACATGTATGTAAGTGTACCCATGTCCTACAGTGCCCGTGGAGATCAGAAGAGGGCATCAAATCCCCTGGAAATGGAGTTACAGATGGCTGCCAGCCACCACATGGGTGCTGGGAATCAAACCTGGGTCCTCTGCAGAAGTAGCCAGCATTCATAACTACTGAGCCATCTCTCCAGCCCTTGAATGCACTTTTACCACTCCAGCATCCTTATCTAACTTCACCTGAAAGAACTTCTGTAGGATGCATCATCAGACAGAGTAATGGAGAGAAGAAAAGATAGCTAGCAAAATTTGGGAGAAATCAAAACAAACAACAAGCTAGGGTGGATGGCTCAGGCCTGTAAATTCTAGCTACTTGGCTGAATGAGGCAGGAGACCATAAACTCAAAACCTGGGCCTCAGAGTGAGTTCAAAGCCAACCTGGGCAATTTAATAAGACCCTATCTCAAAATAAAGAGTATTAAAAAGTGCTGGAAAAATAGCTCAGTGTTTAAGAACACTGACCGCTCTTACAAGGACCCAGGTTTGATTCCCAGCACCCACATGGCGGCTACAAACCGTCCATAACTCTAGCTCCAGGGGATAGGATGAGGATGTTTTCTTCTGACCTCTGCATGCACTGCACAACACAGGCGCAGTTACACATATGCAGGCAATACACTCATACACATAAATAAAAATAAAAAATAAGAGTATAAAAAAGAGGCTGGTGGGCTACTGAGATGGCTCAGTGAATAAAGGCCTTTGCCACATTAGCCTGGTGACTAGAAATTGATCCCCAGAACCCTTGCAAAGGTGGAAGGAGAGAACCAGTCCCAAAAAAGCTGTCCTCTGCAATGGGGTGGGGGGCAGCACACTCACAGATAATATGTTTTAAAAACTTATAAAGAGAGGCTAGGGTTGTAGGTTGGGAAATGGTTATCAGTGTCAAGGTATTTTCAGGCCCTTTAAGGAACTTAAACGTCAATGAATGAGCCTTTGAAGTACAGAGTATGTAACCTCAAAACAAAGATGGAAGCTATATATAATTTTAATTAGAGATTTTTAAAAAGTAGGATATAGCTAGGCATGGTGGTGCACACCTTTAATCCTAGTACTCAGGAGGCAGACGCAGGTGGATCTCTGTGAGTTCTAGACCAGTTGGTGGGCTACTGGGAGACCCTGTCTCAAAGACTAAAAAAAAGTAGGATATAAATCTACACATATATAAACACTGCTCCAAGTAATCGAAAATATGTAATATTTTCAAGCACATGGGACCACTTAAAAAAACTGTTCAAAGGCAAATCAAAACTTTGGCAACAGTGCTGGGCATGGTGGCACACGCCTTTAATCCCAGGACTCAGGGCAGCTGGGGCTATAGGGAGACCCTGTCTCAAAAAGACCAAAAAAAAAAAAAAATGTTGTTTTGCCAGGTGTGGTGGCACACGCCTGTAGTCCCAGCATTTGGGAGGCAGAGGCAGGCGGATCTCTGTGAGTTCAAGGCCAGCCTGGTCTACGTAGTGAGTTCCAGGACAGCTGGGGCTATACAGAGACCCTTGTCTCAAGAAGACAAAAACTTTGGCAACAAATTCCATGCCATAATAATATAGATCCCATTTTGTGGACAACTAAGTTTAACATAAAAAAAGATAACCAGAAATTCTATTCATCTGGAAATGTAAAAATCATATTTTAACTGAAAAGTCAATAAAAATAAGAATACATCTAGAACTACAAATAGTAAAAGTACCTCATATCAAAACCTGTGATGTTATCATGATTTAAATGCTTATTTTAAGCATGGCATGGTGGCTCATGTTTGTAATCCCAGCAGCTGGAGGCTTAGACAGGATGGTGGGCAAGTGTGAGGACAGCTTGGGCTACATAATAAAACAAAATGAGGAGCTGGAGAGATGCTCAGCAATTAAGAGCACTGGCTCTTAATTAAGAGCACTCCCAGATTCAGTTTCCAACATCCACATGATAGCTAAAAGTCACCCATAACTCCAGGTCCAGAGGATCTGATGCCCTCTTCTGACCTCCATGGGCACTCCATGCATGCACTTATATACATGCAGGCAATACACTTACATATATAAAATAAAAATAATATATGTATGTTTTGTTTTTTTTTTTTTGTCTTTTTGAGAAAGGGTCTCCCTGTAGCCCCAGCTGTCCTGGAACTCACTTTGTAGACCAGGCTGGCCTTGAACTCACAGAGATCTGCCTGCCTCAGCCTCCCAAGTGCTGGGATTAAAGGCGTGTGCCACCACGCCCAGCAATAAATAAAATATTTTTAAAAATAAATTAATAAAGAAAGAAACAAGAAGCCTACTTCAGAGAAAGCAGTTCAGTATCAATAAGCAAGACATTTAACAGACAATAAAAGAACATAAGGAAAGCAAAACGAGGTTAACAAAAGGACAGTGATTAATGAAACAGGAAGTAAACACACAATATAATGGCCCTCAGCAAAAAGATAATACTTGAAAAGTAATAAAAGACAAAGCCCTAGCAAGATTTTAAAAAAGGGCAAACATCATTAGAAATGTAAAAAGGAACTCCATATGTAACTGAGAATAGAGATTACAAACTTTATGCCAATAAATTGAAATTAGTGTGTGTTTGTGTTTACGGATGTTTGAATGTGTGAATGCAGATGCATATGTGTCAGAAGGGTTCATAAATGTGGGATAACCTCAAGTGTTGGGCACTGATATCCACCTGGAGACAGTCTCTTGTTTGCTGCACACACACACATATACACACTGGTCCAGATACTTTTATAAGCTCTATCATTCAAGGAACAAGTAATTTTTTTTATCATTATTTAAATTTTTAATCATTCTAAGGTATAGGTATATAGTATATAGATACCTCACAATGAGTGTGATTTGTATTTCCCTGGGTAAATAATGCTGATTTTGAAAAAAATTATTTATTTAATAACCATATAATTAGAAGAAGGATTTCATTACAACAGCATTGACATATTCAATAATCATTTCCAGAGCTAAGATGCATCTCTTTCAAAACTGGCTGTAAATTTTTAGGTTTATAGTTGAATTAATACAGTTATACAATATTGTACTCTGTATAAACCCTATAAGATATAAAATTAAATGAGATCTTTAAAAAAGACCTCCATTTCATTATTAAAATACACTTTCATACAGAAAAATTCATTTTTAATACAACTGACACTAAGATGCACATGTGTTTCTAATCTCTATATATCTGATTATTACTAGTCACAGTCGGTTACTTTCTGAGTTCCTTGGCATCTGAGCATGGATATAAAGTCATCAGGTAGATTTCAATGGTAATGTTTGTCACATCTACTAATTATTAAGGAGCAAATTTTTATGCTTTGAAGAATTACTATTGTTTCTTCTTTTTAAATTTATTTATACACCTACTTCCCAGGTAGCACCCTCCCATAGCCTCCCTCCCCCCACTATAGCCCTTATACTCTGATATCCCTGCTACTTTCTGCTGTATTGTCAGCACCCTGGCCCTCCCTCCCCCACTAGAGCCCTTATACTCTGATATCCCTGCTAGTGTCTGCTGTGTTGTCGGCACCCCCAGCCATTCCCCACTACTTGCGCTTCTGGTGAATCTAGTCAGCCTATCTAGAGGTCTTTGTTTTAGGAGGGTCAGCTGTTCCTCATCTCACGGTAATCAGTTGTCAATATTCCTTTGGATAAGATTGGGGTCTGCTGTGCATGTTCCCAGTTCTGAGCTGGGTTACTATCTGGGAATCACTTTGGCCACCCCGGCCAACAACTCAAAAGAAGGTATCGGCTGTCTGGCATTGTTGCTTGTTATGTAGCCTTTAACTATACATATGGACTCTTATGAAATAATGTTGGCCCATTTAATCTTTGGTTATACTTTCCTTTTGGGTGTTGAAGGCATTTTTATGTGTATGCATGTATTGCCTGCATGTAGGTAAGTGAACCCATGTCATGCAATACCTGTGGAGGTCAGAATTGGGAGGAGCCCCTGGCTCAAGGAACAAGTAATTTTACACAAACTATTCCAACATATAAGAAAAAATTTTAAAGCTTTAAGTCTATACATACCTGTTTGATTAAATGATGGAATTTTTTCACCTCTTGGAGTTTGCGATCCCTGGCCTTCTTTCTGGACATTCGTAGAGTACAACTTGACTTGACTTAGAGTATAGATGTGTGGGTGATTGTTGCGAACCACATATGTAAAGCTTCCAAATGTCATCAGATTCTTCCATTCTAAAAGAAGAAAAAAAAAAAACACTTTAATTTCAAACCAACTCCTCTTTCAAACCACCTTCTCCATTTGAAATATCTCAATAATACAGAGATCACACTTTGTAAAAAAAGAAATACAGACAATATTTCAACTTTTCTGATTTAAATTGATATGGAAACTTTAAAAAAGCTTAAAAATCAAACAAAACACTCATATCCAATCATTCCAAAAGGTGTCTAGAATGGAACAGACACTCTCTTATTTTGTATGCTGGTTATATGCAAAAAGAACAGTTGGAATTAATTAATTAATTAATTATTTTCATCTTTTTGAGACAGGGTCTCCCTGTAGCCTCAGCTGGCCTGGAACTCACTATGTAGACCAGGCTGGCCTCAATCTCACAGAGAACCGCCTGCCTCTCCCTCCTGAGAACCACGCCTGGCCTTATAATATATTTTTAGAATGGAGGATTCTAGGGGCGGTGTAAGGGTCAGGAGGGTTTCCTACTCAAAATTATCCCATGTCCTCTTTCTAGTAGCTGGAAGGTCCTCTTTCATTTCATAATCAATATGTGAATTCTATTAATCAATCATCTTGTCTCTGATTTTTAATCAGATAATTATATCAACATTTGGTAAGATGTCTCAGCATATGGAAATTTTAACTGAGAGAAAAATAGGAAACTAATGAGGAAGCACTTGAGCTGTTGCATCTGGATTGACTGTGGGCTTTGCAGGACTGAAACACAGAAGGAAAATAGACTCCACAGTCACATGAAGTGATAGAAAATGAATCTCTCTCTTGTGATCTTTTATATTTTACTATGAGTACTTAGAATTTCGCTTTTTGAAAGAACTAAAAAATTATTTAGATGAAATTCACATCTTCTAAAGTTTTATATGAAATCATATCACAGGAGATAATTCAGCTTTTCCAAGAGTGGACAGATGGGTACTGAAGAGTTGAAATTTGGGCAGGGGATGTAGCTCTGTGGTAGGGTGTTTACCTTCAATCCTGAGCACCACCAAAAAAAGTTGAATATTTTCTAACGGCTAAATAATGACCTTCCAAAATGCTAATTAATGTAGATGTAGGTCTTCTGAAAAGCCTTCTTCTGTGGCTCAGAGACCATCAGGAATAAAAGTTACTGTGTTGATACTCCTAGTTTGAGCCCTGCGCCATTCCTAGTCTTGGGGCCCCAGACACGGGTGTTTACCTTCAATCCTGAGCACCACCAAAAAAAGTTGAATATTTTCTAACGGCTAAATAATGACCTTCCAAAATGCTAATTAATGTAGATGTAGGTCTTCTGAAAAGCCTTCTTCTGTGGCTCAGAGACCATCAGGAATAAAAGTTACTGTGTTGATACTCCTAGTTTGAGCCCTGCGCCATTCCTAGTCTTGGGGCCCCAGACACCTGGGGAACCAATACTGCTCCCTGACCCTTCTCACCCAGAGCAACCCAGTCCCTTTCTTGGGCTCCAGGAGCACCACTTCTGGTCCTGGCCCCGCCCTCACCTCTCGCTGATTCCCTGGGCCTGCACCACCGGCTAACTCTCCTAGCCTGCACTACTATCCTCAG
>NW_008332097.1:1367348-1369097 GCF_000622305.1 Nannospalax galili
ACAGCTGACCCTCCTGGAACAGGGACCTCTGGCTGACTAGATTTACCAGAAGGGCAGACAGGGGGAATGGATGAGGGTGCTGACAACACAGTGGACAGTGACAGGGATGGCAGAGTATGGAGCCTCTAGTGGGAGAGGAAGGCTGTCTATCTGATGAGTTAGTATTCATGCTCAGATGCCGAGGAGCTCAGAAGTTTGGCGACTGTGACCAGTGATAGTCATGTATATAGAGATTAGAAATGCATGTGGAAACGTCTCAATGTCAATTGCTTTGGAATGAATTCTTCTGTATGAAAAAAAAATTAAAAAAATAATGATTAAAAAAAAAAAAAGTTACTGTGTTGATAATCTGAAAAGTAGAGGAAAGTATTCACTCCAGTTTTAGGCTTGAAATTTATTTCCTGATATCAACTTGAATTTTTTCACTTATTTGGCAAACTATTAAAGATTCAGTATGGTTTTGTTCATTTGCATATGTTTCTTAAAAGCTGAGTAAGGAAGACATAACAGTGGGAGATTCCTACACATTGAGATGTGTAACCTACCAAATGCATCTTCATGAGGGCCACTGGGATTCTAGAGGCAGAAGAGCAAGACAAGGACAATAAAGAGCACAAGGGAAAGAAGCCCCTCACCCTGAGGTCCAGGTGTCTCTTCCTGCTGCCTGAGACTTGAAGAAATGTGAGCACAACTGCCTATAGAGATGTGTGTTTTCTAAATATATCTCAAACAAGGAGGGTAAAAACAAACTCTACTTAGAGCCAGTATATTGTTTAGAGTTTTTCTGCTCTTCTTACATTCCTAAATTTGAACAGTGAATATTATAAAACTACCCTGTCATTTACAAAAAAAAAAAAAACCTTTAAGAAAAATAGGTAAACTAGTTCATTTTATTTATTTTCATTTATAGATGTGTTTGTGAGTTTATAGTTCATATTTTTATCCTTCCTCCCTTCTACCCTCCCTCCCGCTCTCCTTCCCTTCTTTCTTTCTTTGGTCTTTTTAAGACAGGGTCTCTCTATAGCCCCAGCTGGCCTGGAACTCACTATGTAGACCAGGCTGGCCTTGAACTCACAGAGATCCTCCTGCCTCTGCCTCCTCAGTGCTGGGATTAAAGGTATGCACCACCACACCTGGCTCCGTGTATTTTTAACTTTTAAGCTTCATTTAAACTCACTAAATTTGCTTCACTCCGGCTTAAGTTTATTTTTGGCAATATACTCAAGGATCTGGCTTTCCCTGAGCAGAAGCCCCTAAGAGGGAAGGGGACTAAGGCTATACTGGGCTGTCTCGTCACCACAGACAATGTGACTTAAAAAAAAAAAAATTATGTGTATGGATGTCCGTCTGTGTGTGAGAATGTACATGAGTGCAAGCACTCTTGGAGGCCAGAGGCATCAGATCCCTCTGGAGCTGGAGTTATTGGTAGTTATAAGCTGCTGACGCAGACAGATGGCTCAGTAGTTAAGTGCATGTACTGCTCTTTCAGAGGCCTTCAATTTAGTTCCCTGCATACATGTTGACAACATGACTTTTCAGTCCTGTTCAAAATCACTTTTAGGGGTTGGAGAGATGGTTCACAGGTTAAAAGCACTTCCTGCTCCTGCAGAGGACCTGAGTTCTACTTCCAGCATCCACATAGCACTTCTGTCCTCTTCTGGCCTCTGTGGGCACTGCACACACATACCAGGTACATACAAGCAAGCAAAGCACATGTACAAATAAAAATAAATAAACCTTTTTTAAAAA
>NW_008332097.1:1369329-1418302 GCF_000622305.1 Nannospalax galili
CACTATGTAGACCAGGCTGGCCTTGAACTCACAGAGATCCTCCTGCCTCTGCCTCCTCAGTGCTGGGATTAAAGGTATGCACCACCACACCTGGCTCCGTGTATTTTTAACTTTTAAGCTTCATTTAAACTCACTAAATTTGCTTCACTCCGGCTTAAGTTTATTTTTGGCAATATACTCAAGGATCTGGCTTTCCCTGAGCAGAAGCCCCTAAGAGGGAAGGGGACTAAGGCTATACTGGGCTGTCTCGTCACCACAGACAATGTGACTTAAAAAAAAAAAAATTATGTGTATGGATGTCCGTCTGTGTGTGAGAATGTACATGAGTGCAAGCACTCTTGGAGGCCAGAGGCATCAGATCCCTCTGGAGCTGGAGTTATTGGTAGTTATAAGCTGCTGACGCAGACAGATGGCTCAGTAGTTAAGTGCATGTACTGCTCTTTCAGAGGCCTTCAATTTAGTTCCCTGCATACATGTTGACAACATGACTTTTCAGTCCTGTTCAAAATCACTTTTAGGGGTTGGAGAGATGGTTCACAGGTTAAAAGCACTTCCTGCTCCTGCAGAGGACCTGAGTTCTACTTCCAGCATCCACATAGCACTTCTGTCCTCTTCTGGCCTCTGTGGGCACTGCACACACATACCAGGTACATACAAGCAAGCAAAGCACATGTACAAATAAAAATAAATAAACCTTTTTTAAAAATTCTTTTGTAATTACTACCTAACAAAAATGATTTTCCACCATTTTTTTCATCCACTGATGAAATACTTTCATAGTCTGTGCTAAGGTGTTTAAAGACAGAATACCCCACAGTTTAAACATCCTACCTTAGATAACTTGTTTCCACGACTTGATGCTAGGCTGTTTTCGAGGTTGTCATTAGTTTTGAAAACATTTATTCAACCACATGCAAAGATGGGGAAAAAAAGAAAAAAAGAAAACCAGACTAGCCAGACATGGACGTGAATACCTTGCCTTTAATGCAGGTGGCAGAGGCAGGCAGATCTGAGTTTGAGGCCAGCAGACTACATAGGGAGTTCCAGGCCAACTAGGGTTATATCATAAGACCCTGCCCCTATCAAACAAACAACCACAACAAACATAAACAAAACACAACAACAAAACAGCTCAGTAAACGTCTATGTATTCATTGCCTACTTTCAATAATTAACAATTTATGGTCAATCTTGTTTCATCTCTACCTACACTAACATCTTCACAGCGTCAAATTTGAAATAAATCTCACACATAACTCATTCATACACATTTCAGTATATATGTATAGAAAGCACGAACTTTTTAAACAAAACCACAACACTACTACGAAGGAAGGAAGGAAGGAAGGAAGGAAGGAAGGAAGGAAGGAAGGAAGGAAGGAAGGAAGGAAGGAGAAAAAGAAAAAAGGGCTATGAGATGGCTAAATGTAGAAAAGCAGTTGTGGCTTAAGCCTGACAGACTGAGCTCAATCGCTGGAACCCATGGACAGAAAGCAAGAAGCAACTCCAGAAGTTACCCTCTGACCTCTCCACACGTGGGCCATGGCATGCATGTGCCTACACCCACACCAGCTAAAAAAGAGAAAGTCCTTAATGAGTTCTTAAAAACATTATGATTTTTTTCATTCCTATGTGAACAGATCCAAAAAAGGTCTACAAACTATGACTGAGCTGTCCTAAGTCTTTTTTAAGCTGTGTGATTTTTTCACACTACATTTAAAAAATACTGACTAAACCAGGTTCTCTGTCCTGAATTTCTGTTCTGGTAGTTTTGTAGTCTGAATTTTACTAATTGAATTCCTGTGGCGTTTAATCTATGTTTCCACGCATTCTACAAATCAATGGGCATAAGGGCTTTCTTTATCTGAATTGGGCTTCAAGGGGAGGACACCTCAGAAGTGGTGATGAAGTCTCTTAACAAGAGCTAATTGATCTGGGGTGGGCATGTACCTCAGCGGCAGAGCTCTGGGTTCTAGGCTTGATCTCCAGCATAGCAAAAGACGAGAACTCATAATATCCGGTTGTTCTTTTATTTGTGATGATAGTGTTTACCATTATTTGATGCCTAGAACCATTTATTTATTAAGTGATTTCAAAATGCTAACATTCTAATTTAATTATTTCTTCAGTAATTGGTCAGAATACCTTTACAAGGAGAAACCTCTGATCATTTATTTGGTTACTCAGTAGTACAATGGTGACAGTTTTAGTTTACATGTATCATTACAATTCCACAGATTTCATCATTTGACATATTTCAGTCATTATCTTGAGCAATGCTCAAATGATCTTATTTTTGGCCAGTAGGGGTCTCTTCTAATCCTTCTAATTTTATACTAGTAATCTTAGCTGGCACCCTTGTTTGAAAACATCTTTTTTTTTTTTTTTTTTTTTTTTTTTTTTTTTTTCAAAAAAAAAACACTATGTAGCCCTGGCTGGCTGGGAATTCAGTACATAGACCAGGGTGGTCTCGAACTCAGTGATTTGCCTGTCTCTCTCTCCAGATTGCTGGGATTAATGTGTGCACCCCCAAACCCTGCTAAACATCCCTGATTATTATTATTATTGTTATTATTATTATTATTATTAGGTCTTTTTGAGACAGGGTCTCCCTGTAGCCCCAGCTGTCCTGGACTCACTATGTAGACCAGGCTGGCCTTGAACTCACAGAGATCCACCTGCATCTGCCTCCTGAGTGCTGGGACTAACATCCCTGATTTTTAACTTCAGCAGAACATCGGGTTTTAGCCGCTTTACATATATATACCTTTGATGTTAATACAAGACTGAAAATTATATGCTAAAAATGACTCAATAAAACAAAGATAATACCTAACATAGCAGTAGAAATAAAATTGTGGGATGCATTGCTGAGTTCATTAATTTTGGCTGGCAGAAATGAAGTAAATAATATTTCCCAATCTTAACACTCTTTTCTCAAGGTCATGTCTAAAATAAGTTACATAAAATAAGTTACTGGTCTCTAGTTTGGCATTTACCGCTTTATAAACTGGAACAAACTTGTTGCTTTCATAAGGGTTGTTTTTCATCTGGGTTGGAGAACTACCGACATCTGATCAGTCTGCTGACAACAATCATAGGTCTTGTCCCAAGTCTCTATTTTGATTTTACTGTTACTGCCTCTGTGACTCCTAATAACCACTGCTAATGATCACCATTTGCCCTCTCTCCAATCTAGTTTGTCACCTACTATTTACTTTAGCTTTCAGAGAAACTCTGGCCTTCATGTTCAGACAAAAAGTAATTTCTTTTCTCCCCTGCAAACTGACATTTCAGTCTATTATATATATTGTTTCTGCAACAATAAAAACCAACAAAAAGACATCTGGTGGTTTGAGTACATTTCTGGCTAATTTTAGGACCTGAGTTAAGCTTGTAGCCTGTCTTCCACATGTCAATCTCTTTACCTAAGAGACAATTTCATTTATTTTTCCACCCTACACTTTTAAAGCCCTGACATATTAAATAGTAAGTAACTGGACTAGATGACAGCTCAGTAATGTGCTTACCTTTTAAGCATGAGGGCCTGAGTTCAATCCCCAGAATCCATATAAAAAGCTGAGCATCCACTGGGGAGAAAGAGATAGAAGATTCCTGGGGTTCCCTGGCCAGTCAGTTTAGCTTACTTGGTGAGCTCCAGGCCATGAGAGACCTTGTCTCAGAGAAAGAAAACCAAAACCAAACAAACAAGGTGGACAGTAACTGGGGAATAACAACTAAGGTTATCCACTGGCCTCTACACACATGGTTATGTGCACACACATAAACAGACACACACATCTCATATATACACACAAATCTAACTGTCACACTCATTTTAAAAGGTTATTGCGAATTTGAAATAATATAGACTATTCTTTATGGCATTATCTATTTTTTAACAATAAAAGTAAAGGCTATTCTTTTTCTTGGTCTTTTTGAGACAGGGTCTCCCTCTAGCCCCAGCTGGTCTGGAATTCACTATGTAGACCAGGTTTACCTTGATCTCACAGAGATCTGCCTGCCTCTGCCTCCCAAGTGCTGGAATTAAAGGCATGTGCTACCATGCCTGGCATAAAGGCTATTCTTTTTTTTTTTAATTTATTTGTTATTTTATGTGTATAAATGTATTGCCTGCATGTGTATAAGTGCACTCATGTTATGCATTGCCCGCAGAGGTCAGAAGAGCATCAGGTTCCCCTGAAACTGGAGTTAAGGACGGTTGTTAGCTGCCATTGTGGGTGTTGGGAATCGAAACTGGGTTCTCTGCAAGAGCAGCCAGTGCTCTTCACTGAGTCAGCTCTCTAGCCCCATTAAGGCTATTCTTTCATACAAGCAAGCAATACACTCATACACATATGTAGCCCGAAAAATTACTCATTCCTCTGAAAAGTGTAAGCCAGACAGGGGCAAGACAAGGAGCACCCTGGGAAGAGGGGTGGAGCTGCCTGGGAGACAAAGAGTCAGCTACAGGAGAGTTAGCTGTGGAGAGTTAGTAAGGTGGTGAGATTGGAAGGGAAAAAGGCTATGTGGGGCTGCTGGGGCAAACCGCAGCTTCCTGTGGGCATGCAATGGGACACTTAAGACTGTGGGCACAGTACATGAACGCTAATGGATACTGCGGGTGGGGCTTGAATGATACTTGGGTCTTGAGAAGCTGTTTCCTTGTAAGTCACTCCCTCCCAAAGTCATAAAACAGTACAAAACCCAAACTAAAAGTGTCTTACGTTAGTCTGTGAGCCCTGGGGCCTCAGAGGGCCCCAAGAGCCTCCCAAGAAGGGAAAAGGGGAAAATTTAGTGCAACAACATAAAATAAAAATAAATCCAAAAAAACTTTTAATATACACAAATTCTCATCGTACGATATTGCATGGAAAAAAGACTAACTCAATATGGTTTCAATCATTTAAATGTGCCTGATAAACTACCTGAATTATACTTAATTTTTAGTTTACCCTATACTTTTCTAAATCTTAAAAATATGTACAATAAAAAGAAACTAAAAATACCATCTACTGATAAGCCATATAGAACTTCATTAAGATCTTACTGACACCATCATCACAACTTGGGACAAAGTCTGTGTCATGTTAACACACTGACTAATCCCAATTTACTTTTTATCCTTTTTGCTAGCCCAAACTGGAGGAAAATTCTGCCTCCTCAGCTAGCAAGAAAAAGTGGGACCAAGACACAGTAGCCTGGCTGAGACTACAACTGATTTTAATGAATATACAGTAGAATAAACAGGCCATTCTTTTTTTTTTTTTTTTTTTTTTTGAGTTAGGCAATAACAGGAGATACTGACAACTCCCTGCCCTATACCTTGGAGTGTATCTCTATTGTCTTACCCAATTACTTTGACATTTGCTTAGAAAAAGTAAAAGCTGCCTATAATCCCAACACTTGGAAACAGAAGCAGGAGGATCACAAGTTTGAGGCCAGCCTAAGGTATACAGCTAGAACCTGTCTCAAAAAAGAGGTGGAAAAAAGTAAATTTTAAAAAGCACCTAACATAAATACTGTAACTATAAATAAGCTACCAATTTATTTCTATAGTAATGAACTGTGACACACATTTTAATATGCACCTATTTATTTAAAATAAATTGTTTTAAGAGGAATTGTTAGGTCAGGTGGCACAAACTTCTTAAAGTTAATTTTATACAAAGAATAACTACCTCCTAAAACAATGTTCAATTCTGTTTCCAAATAGTATAAGAGTACGCCTGCATCTTCTATATACAGTATCATCAGTAAGAAAAACTTAAGGTGCTGAAGAGATGGTTCAGTAGTTAAGTCCCACAAATACCTATAAGAAATACCCATAACTCCAGCTCCAAGTGATCCAGTGCCCAATTAGGGCATGTACACAGGACAAGCACCCCCACACACATTTTAAAATTAAAAATAAAAAAAGAGAAAAAAACTTAGCCAATGTAAGATAGGTGGTGAGCAGTTTACTTTTGGGGGGCTGAAGAGCTGGCTCAGCAGTTAAGAGCAGTGGCTGCTTTTGCAGAGGACCTGGGTTCAATTCCCAGAACCCACACTGCAGCTAGCTAACAACTGTCCTTATCTCCATTTCCAGGGGATCCAATGCCCTCTTCTGGCCTCTAAGGCACTGTGTGACATGGATGCACTTACATACAAGCAGGCAATACAATCATACATGAAAAATAAAAATAAAGTTTTTATAAATATTTTTAAAAGGTAGTGAGCAGTATACTTTTTAATAACTATGGAACATTTCTGCATTTCTATTGGCTACTAAATACTCATTTCCTTTGTCTATTTTTGTATTTAACATATATTGGTATGTAAAATTTTCTTATGGGCTGGAGAGATGGCTCGGTAGTTAAGAGCACTGGCTGCTTTTGCAGAGGACATGGATTTGGTTCCTAACACCCACATAATGGCTAACAAACGTCTGGAACTCCAGTTCCAGGGGATCCAACATTCTCTTCTGACCTCTGCAGGCACTGCACAACATGGGTGCACTTACATACATGCAGGCAATACACTTATACACACAAAGTTTAAAAATAATATTTTGGGGGGTCTTTTTGAAGCAGGGTCTCCCTGTAGCCCTAGCTGTCCTGGAACTCACTATGTAGACCAGGGTTGGCTTTGAACTCACAGAGATCTGCCTGCCTCTGCCTCCCGAGTGCTGGGACTATAGGCGTGAGCCACCACGCCCATAAAAATGATAAATGATAAATGATAAATGAAAGGACACTAACTACACCATCCAACAGACAGTGTACAGCGAGTGCTTAGTCCAAACTATGGTGGGTAAGTGAAAAATGCACACTGGATTTTGAGACAATACAAAATCGGGAATAGCTCAATAATTTTTACAATTGTATGTTGAACTATTTTAATATACTAGGCAAAATATATTAAAATTAATCTATTTTTACTTTTTGAAAAACAACTCAAAATTACTTATATGGCTCTCATACTAGAGAGCACTGCTCTTGACTACTGTATTCCTTCTTCGCTTTTACAGATATTATTTATATCAATGATTTCCCTCAAGGTTTCCTTCCTGTTTATTCTTTAGAAGTCTTCATTAGACAGGTAAGCATTCTAGAAGCAAAACCTAAATTTTATTTCTATTAAGAAAAACATCTGGTTTTGGATATCTCCCCCCAAAACCTCATTAAACAATCTTTTCCTGTTGCACGCATACAACTTAAGTAGTGATCCTTTTCCACGTTTTTAAAAATCTTATGATATTTATGATCGCCCTTCCACAGTTACTAAGTTCCCCTAACAAGCTTTTCAAACCTAATAGGGTTTTTAAGTGTAAAAAACACTTAAGTTCCTTGTAGTAATGAACATTCCAAAAAGCTTTGCAAAGTCATTCTGACTGGAGAGAGGTAATTATTATCTATGTTGCACAGACAGATGAGACAAAGGGTGTATCATTTTTGGAATGATGACAGCTACACAGAATAAAGACTACAAAATTACACTATTTCAACTCCTCTTACCAATACTTAAAGGGCAGTTTGAACTAAATCTAGCACTATGTGCAATTTCAGTGTAAAACGTCAAAATTTCTTGATCAACATAAGCAATTGTGTCTGTTTACTTAGGGTTTGATTGTGGAGTACAGTATAAAAGCAGATGATTCATTCTGTTCCCAAGGTAATCAGGCATATTGCCAATATGGGAACACTCCATAGCTGTACTTCTTGCCACTAAGGAAAAAAAAGCCCTAAAATCAGTGTTATTTCAATAAATTCACTTGTGATTTTAGGAGCCAGCTTTTATATTTACTACAAATAAGATGGGAATATAGTCTACCTTACTGGAACAGCTTTTACCACTTAAAAGCCTGACTGGCTGCAGCTTTCGATTTCCAATGGGAGGTCAAAAACATGCTACAAGTGTTTTTCTATTTTATTTTATGTGTATGAGTGTATTGCTTGCATGTATATGAGTGCACCTGTGTCTTGCAATGCCGCAGAGGTCAGAAGAGAGCTTCCGATTTCCCTAGAACTGGAGTTAAGGACGGTTCGTAGCCGCCATGTGGGTGCTGGGAATCGAACCCGGGTCCTCTACAAGAGCAGTCAGTGCTCTTAACCGCTGAGCCATCTCTCCACTCCCGCCACAAGTTTTTGAAACATGAATATTTGAGAAATTTTTCTGTAAACACTCTTTTTAACTCCCAAGAACCTGGGGATTCATTCGGCTATCATAGGTAGATTTAGTCCTGTCTTCTTCCTCGAGGCTCTGCTGAGTCCTCAGTGTCAAGCTATAGGGTGTCAAGCTATGGCATGCGAAGGTATCTATGGAAACCAGGGAGACGAACAGGAATAGAACTTACCAGTTCAATACTATTTTAGAAATCCTACAACAACTTAAATTTGGATCAGAAAAGAATGTTCTAGGAGATAAAAATTCTCATCACCTTTTTTTCTGGGTTACAGTCCCAGGAAACATCTTCTTCACCGAAAGGATTATTTAATGGAACTGAAAAGTCCCCAAACTAGGTTCATTCAATGACTGTGGGAAGCCCTCACACTTAAGAAAGGGCTATAATATGCGACATGCCCATTTTTCTTTTGGGGAATTTAAGAAATGAGTCGGCACTATGAGGAGAACAGCGGACGAATATCTCACTCAACCTAAGGAGTCAAATGAAGCAGGACAGGGAGCTCAGAAGACCCTGGCAGAACCATTTCCGGCTGGCTGGGTGGGTCACTGGGTCACCGCGATGCACACTTATCCTTCCATCTGGTGGTCAGCTTCGGGGTAGAACCGCGCCAGCCGGCTCGCGCGGGGCTCTGCGGCGGCTGTGCGCCGGACCTTGGGCACAGCAGGCAGAGGCCGTAGGGACTGGGGAGGGTAAGCGGGCTACCACCCGCGGCTAGCGCGGCTTCCGCGGGTCACTCACCCTGGCTGCGGCCGCTGGCCTCTGGCCGGCTGCGACGGAGCCGGCACAACGCAGCCCAGCTGCACCTATGGGCCGCGACGGCGGCGGCCAGGCCCGGAAACATCCTGGCGGGGCAGCGGCCCCCACTCGGACACCGCCTCCTGCCTCCGCGCCAACTGACTCCATAGACTGGACACCAGCAAACACGGATGTTTGCGCCGCCAAAGGCGGCCTCTGCGACCCGGAAGTCGTCTCGTCCAGGGGCGACACCTTCGGGGCGACAGCGGAAGTGACGGCTTCCGCTGAGCGCCAATCGCGAGGCTTTTCTCCGAAGGCTTCCGCGTGGTGAGCGTGGCCGGCAGGCAGAAATTTTAAATATACTTATCAATTATAGTGATAGTAGTAAATATTGATCGTTACTGATTGGCCCTCTATGTGCTTTAGCCCATTCATAACATCTGGACAAGTTCTAGATAAAAAAACTAAGGCATAAAGACCTTGCTCTAAGCACCACTCTTCACTTTGGTGTGAATGCATGTTCAAAAGTTCATGGGCAGATGTGTGTAAATGCCTTTGTACATGTGTGCATGAACATGTGGAAGCCAGAGGTTGGTATCAGTTGCTTTCCTCGATCATTCTCCACTTTATTTCACTGAGGGTCTCTCACTGAACCTTGAACTTGTGGATTTGCTAGTATAGCTAGCCTCACCCGGGAATCACTGTCTCTGCCTCCAGGACACTTGAGATTATAGGTAGGCACCCACACCCACCCAGCTTTTATGTAGGTTCTGAGAATCCGACCTCTAGTCCTCATGGCAAGCATTTTATAAAATGATCCATCCTTCTTGCCCCCACTTGATTTTTAGAAATTCTTCAAATCGTATGTATATACACGGTTGAGCATGTGTGTGGAGGCCAAAGGTCAATGTCAGGTATCTTCTTCAATCATTTCATCTTATTTGTTGAGGCAGGGTTTCTCACTGAACCTGGGGCTCACAGATTTGGCTGGACTAACTGGTCAACAAGATCCAAGGACTCTCCTGTCTCCGCCTCCCCAGGACTGGGATTACAGGTGTGTGCCACTGTACCTGGCCTTTGTGTGTGGCAGTGCAATGCTACATGACAGCCTGAATAAAACCAACCTGACTCTTAGCATCCAATTCATCCAAGAGTGGGGACCAACCTGTCCTGAGAACTTGTTCCTTCAGGTTTCTCCTGGAACAGTGCTCTCAGATAAAGGCCTTCCTCTCTTTATTAAAACTGTACTGGGGGCTGGAGAGATAGCAGTTAAGAACACTGACTGTTCTTGCAAAAGACCCAGGTTCAAATCCCAGCACCCACATGACAGCTAACAATTGTCTGTAACTCCAGTTCCAGGGGATCCGACAGTCTCCTCTGTCCTCCACCGGCATTGCACATGGGTGCACTTACCTACATGCAGGCAATATACATATACACATAAAAAAAAAAAAAACCTGTACATCCAGCATGAAATAGGGAAGACAGAATTTATCAGGGAATTTTCCCTTTCTAATTCCTACTCACCTAGAAGAGCACAGACAATCAAAAACAGATGTTATCAATCTAATCCCACCTATTGTCTGCAACACAAATGGGATAATTTGTTGCTTTCAACAAATAGCTTCTGCATGTAGTGCTTGATAGGTACAGCATATACATTGTTCTCAGTCAAGGGCAAGAAAAGGTCATGAGGGATTAAAGGTGTATATTAGGTTACAAGAGGAGCCCAAGGCCTAATAAACTTGTTTTATGTCTTAAGTAATCTGAGATAGTATTATATGGTCTCAAGACATAAAATTAACTTTTTGGTTACACAGTTAGGTAAAAGTCATTCCCAGCCTTTAGTCTCAGCTCTTGGGAGGCAGAGGCAGGCAGATCTCTGTGGGTTCAAGGCCAGCCTGGTCTACCTAGTGAGTTCCAGGCCAGCTGGGACTATAGGGAGACTCAGTCTCAAAAAGACCAAAAATAAAAAAGTCATTCCCACATTTGTGTATGTGTACATGTGCATTACATGTGTATGAATTTGTATGTGTACATGGATGCATGGTGCACATGCACATGTGTGCAGATGATTGTGGAAGCCAGGTCAAAGTTGTCTTCATTAACTCTTATTTTTCAAAAGGGTGTCTCTCTCACTGAACCCAGAGCTGACTGGCTAGATTTTCGGGCCATTGAGATCTAGGGATCCACCTGTCTCTGCCCCCAAATGCTGGGGGCAGAAGCACACAGCTACACCTGGCTTTCACATGGGTGCTAGGGATCAAATTCAGGTCCTCAAGATTGCACAGCAAGACACATAATTGATTGAGCCATCACCCCAGGCATTTTCACTTTTTAAATATTTTATTATTTTTATTTTATGTGTATGAGTGTTATGCCTGCATGTAGGTAAGTGCACCCATGTTGTGCAATGACTGTGGAGGACAGAAGAGGCTGTCGGATCCCCTGGAACTGGAGTTATGGACAGCTGTTAGCTGCCATATGGGTGCTGGGATACAAGAACACTGCAAGAACAGTGTTCTTAACTGCTGAGCCATCTCTCCAGCCCCCCACTTTTCACTTTTTAAATCGTGCTTTGGAAGAAAATGTGAAGTGTTTCAAAAGACTTGAAAGGCATTATTGTCTTCTATGTAGGTTTTCTGGAATGTAGGTCAAAAGTGAACATTTCCCTGTATTTTTATGTCATTTTATCTGTGATTAGGACTTTAGGTTGAGGATTTGTAATATCCTTGATCTATAATAGATGCTTCAATATGGCTATTTAGTCAGAGAGATGGAAATAGAAGTTGGAAAATGAAGCTTCATTTCGTGATTTCCATACACAATTTCTGCAAGGTTTATCCATTGAACTTCCAACATTTTTCAGACACTGCTTCAAAAATTAGCCTGCTGTTCCTTGATTTCATCCTATCAGGGAAAATGACAGCTCTGGTCATGAGATAAACTTGGCTGGCTATCTGGAAAATGGATTTAGATGATCCATTACAAAATAGAGTGGCTTTCCAAGACAACACATTTAATTTTGAACATAGATGTATCTTGTTGGCATCATGTTCTTTTTCCCATCAGGATTAGGGGGGAAAGGATCTTAGCCACATGATTTTCAATCTCCACCAGAAAGCCATGGTCCTAAGTAAAGCGCATCTGCAGACACATCTTGCATGAAAAGGCAAATCTTTCCTACATACACAAAACTGTTCATGCTGTTTCAAAACAGGTTGTTAATCTTCACCTCCATTTTTCAGAGATGTTGAGACATTTTTCTCCATTCTGCCTGAATGTGATAGAACATGAAATCGGATTCAAGTCCTCTCTGATTCCAAATGTGTATGTCTCTGCTTTAAAGCCTGCTATATGGCACGGGAAATGCAAAGGGTGGGTTATTCTGTATTACACAAATGTGTGCACATGAGTATGTAGGTGCATGCATTATGTATGCATGTGCAGAGGCCAGAGGTTGACATCTGGTGTCTTCCTCTTTCACTCTGCACTTTATTTTTTATTACATGATACATGTGTGTTTGCATATGTATGTGCTTGTGGAAGTCAGACAACTTGAGGGAGTCGGTTCTCTCTTTCAACCATGTGGGTTCCAGGGATCAAACTTGGGTCATATTAGTGGCAAGTGCCCTTACCCACTAAGTCATTTTACCAGCAACCCCCGCAATCCCTTTGTTTGAGACACGGTCTCACTGTAGTCCCAGCTGGCTTTGAACTCACTGTACACCATGCTGGCTTCCCTCTCAGAGTCACCTGCCTCAACCTCTTGAGTGCTGGGATTAAAGGTGTGCCCCACCACACCCAACCTTTTCTTTTTACCTCAAATATCGGTACAGAAGGGTACAAGAAGGTGGAAAGACAGACTGGATTGTATTATTTATTATCAGCCTCTTGCAAAGTCTCAGGTATTTCAACATGGATGCATTTCTTAGTTAAAACTAACATCTCGAACATTCCTTTTCTTGTCTTTGGGACGCTTATTAGAAATGCTTGTCTGCTATCAATCAAAACAGATTGCTATGAAATTTTATAGTAGTTATTAGCTCCTTCTAAAAATATCTAGGCTTTGATGTATTTCAGCATTTCAGTTTTCAAAAAGTTGAATTGAGCTTTTTTCCCCTCTTTGGTTATTTTTGGTTCAGTGGTAGCATGAAATTCAGCATGTAAATGACAGCAGTATTTTCAGGTTATGGGTCATAACTTCAGTCTAGGTTTGAAGAAATGGGGAACTGGATTTCTGGTTTCTGTGAGGCCTGGTCCATTTCCAAGTCACCCTGACTTCTAGGGTGGCCCATGGGGTGTTTACCAAGACCCCTTCTTTCCAGTTTTACCTCCTCTCAAGTGAAGCAAAAGCCTGTTCAGCTTCTCAGCAGTAGGTAGAAGCTACAAGCTAGTTCTCCTTAGTAAACCCCTACTTCCCCAGTTCAGCTCCAGTCACCTGTACACCTCCAGGGAGAGGAATTTTAAATTACACTTAGATTCCTTCTCTAAGTCAGTGTCTTTGCCTCACTGACTGTGGTCTTGTGAGAGTCAGAGGCTGTGCTCAGGTAGTATCCTCAAGGTCCTAGTGGTGGCATCCCTGTGGACATGGTTGGAGGAACATCTGTTGGGGCTTTCATGGGAGCCCTATTCACTGAGGAGTGGAGCTACAGGCAGATACAGATCTGGGTCAAGCAGTGGGCAGAGGATATGATGTCAAATGGTGAAGACCATACTGGACCTGACCTACCCAATCACATGCATGTTTTCTGGAACTGGCTTCAACAGCAGTATCAGCAGCATCTTCAGAGACAGGCAAATTGAGGCTATGGAGGTATGTCCATGCCAGCATGTTCCTGTCAGGTTACATGTCCCCACTCTGCAACCTCAAGGATGGACATTTCTGGTGAATGGGGGTTCCATCAACAACTTTCCAGCTGATGTGGCCAGATCCATGGGGACAAAGGGTGACTGCCATTGATGTGGGCAGCTGGGATGAGACAGACCTCACCAACTATGGTGATGCCTTGTCTGGGTGGTGGCTGCTTTGGAAATGCTGGAATCCCTTTGCCACAAATGTCAAGGTGTTGAATATGGCTGAGATTCAATCCCATCTGCCCTGTCTGCGCTGTGTCCAGGAGCTGGAGATGGTGAACAGTGACTACTGTGACTATCTGAGCCCCCCTCCCCCATTGACAGCTACTGCATTCTGGACTTTGGCAACTTCAATGAAATCTCTGAAGCTGGGTATCAACATGGGTGGACAATGTTTGACATGTGGGTTCAGAGTGGTGTGCTGGAGAAGATGCTGCAGGACCAGCAGGGAACCAGCAAGAGGAAGGACTGTGGGATCATTTGCCCCAATGCCTCTTTCACAGACCTTGCCAAGATCATGTCATGCATTGAGTCAGCCAAGGTGGCTGTAGTGGACAATAAATCTATCAGACTGAGTATGAAGAGGAGCTGCCAGACATCCTAAGTACACATATGCTGACTTTTAGGGCACTGGGGCTGAGTTGGACTCTGACACAGTGAGGTGCTAGGCCCAGCCCTGCCAATGCCTACTCTGAAGTCCACAAGCAGGGCCTACCCTGGTCCCTGACTCTCAGCTGGCTGCTCTTTACCTGTGGGCCTTCCAGGTGATGTAGCTCATAGACAGGCCACTGGAATCTGGTAGCCCCCACTCCAAGCATCCTGACCATGTATAATTTGCTTCCAGGAAGATGATCCTTTGCTGTGGCACCCTGGTCTGGCTTCCCCAGAACTGCCCCAGAACTCCTTCCCCTGGCTTCCTGACAAAGACAAGCAGGGATCTGGGCACTAATGCCCCTCCTGCAGGAACTATCTTCCCCTGGGCCTGACCAGAGGCTCCACCCACTTCAGGATTGAGGCTACTTCTGTCTAACAGGCAGTGTATCTGGTTTCTTCTAGGGGCCTGGGCTGCATCAAAGGATCCCTGAGCCTCTTTTGTGCACTGGCACCTCTTACATCCCACTAGCAATACTAGGAGGGGTGAGGGGGCTGAAGCCCCTGTGAGGTGGGAGCACTGGACTGGCATGTTCATAAAGGTTAATCTGATTGTGTGGATAGTTTTAAATTTTTAGCTATGCCTTGTCTACTTTTGAACATAAGCAGTTCTAGAAAAATTAGAATAGGAAGAAAGTCCTATTCCTGCCCTGCTTTCTAGTTAGGAAGCAGACACTGGAGAAGGGAGGCCAAAGCATGGTTTGTTTCTGGCTGCAAACATGCCTTTGGAAGATGAGGCCTCGGCTGTGCCTGGGAAACAGTAAACAAGCCTGACCATGGGTTACAGTAAGTAACAAATGCACTGAAGCATTTCTGAGTTTCTCTGCACAAAACAAGTGACTATAAGAAGCCATGAGACTTCCCAAAGAACAGGAAGAAGGCAGTAAGTAGAAAAGTAAACAAAAGGAAATTTAAAAATTAGGAAAAGCCCAAAATATAATGTGTAGAAGAATTATTAGTAAACCTACATGACCATGACAAATAAATTGCAACCAGAGGTCGGAGTAAAAAAAAAGAATTATTAACTTGGTCTGTAGCATCTACTGCATGTTATTTCAGCAACTGAATTATGTAAGAGCCACAGGGAGTTCTAAACTCAAATACCTAATCCTTTAAAGAGCAATTCTTACCTCCTCCTATCAGAGAAAAAGATGGTTATAGAAAAAAAAAAAAAGTAACATAATGACAAGACTGAAATGGAATCCAACATGCTGTTGGAATTAGGCACCAGGCTCTCTAGACTTAGTGCTCAGGTGAGAGACCCTGAAATGACAGACCAGGATTTCACACCCCAGGTGACCTGGGACTCACTATGTAGACAAGACGAAGCTGGGCTCCATCTCAGAGATCTGCCTGCCTCTGCTTCCTGAGTGCTGGAATTGAAGGCATATGCCACATGCCTGGCACCCTAGCTGCTTCTTCAGAGAATGGATTCACTTTTATTCCTTTCCCATAAAGAAAAATATTCAATTATTCACTTATCCCTACCCCTAGCCAAGAACCACCAGTCTATAATGAAAACTATATTTCAGTTAATGAATTGGTCAAGTGAATTATGCAACTAGTACTCTTAGAAGCATAGTACATTGTAGTCCCTGCCCCCAGAGGATAGGAATAAATTCAGAGAGGAGGATCACTTGAACCTAGAAGTCTAGGGCCAGGAGAGCAGTCCCTGCAACATATGGACATCAGAGAGGAGTAGAGAGGAGGCTTCTAGGCCACTGAGAGGAAGCTACTAAACTTAGGGTTTTGTGAAGAGGAGACATGTTGAGAGGATTGAACAAAATCACTGTGATTGTGATTGCCACATCGAAATAAGCTGCAGAAAAGGGTGGGTAAAAGCAGTTCAAGAAACTACAGTAATCTAAGGAAGAGACGAACATGTTTTGGCCCATGTGGTAATTGAGACAGGTGAAAGAAATAGTCCGATTCTGGGTATATTTTGAAGGTATAGTGACAATTTCATCATAGATTTGTTTTGAGACACTCTGATGACTTAATGCTTTCGACAACATGTATGAATTAATGTATTTTCAATGTATTGATCATTTTAGAGTTTGCACTATTTGATGCATGTAACAAGACATATAATCACTACTATGCAGAAATCATTTAAAAAATATTTTTAGGGCTGGGAAGATGGCTCAGTGGGTAAAAAGCTTGCTAAGCTAATGTGAGGACATGTGTTCAAGTTCCCAAGACCTAGGGATGGGGTATGGTAGCACACATCTGCAACTCCAGTACTCCTATGGTAAGATGGCAGGCAGAGGCAAGAAATTTCCCAGAAGCTCACAGGCTCGCAACCCTGGGAACTCTTTCAAGCAAGGTGCGGGGTGAGACTGACACCTGAGGGTATCCTGACCTCCACATGAGACATGGTATATGTATGCACATGTACATGCACACCCATACCCACACCCACACGTTTTATTTCCTACTCTGTGCAAGTCATGGTTAATTTATTAACAGCAAACATTTTAAATAACACTAGTGTTTGCAGAGACAATTAAGGTTTAAAGAGTTGATTAGTGTCTCAAGCAGACAGAACTGGTGACCTTGTAAAAGGAGGAAAACATTTCTCTAAACACAGGTACCTGAGATGGCAGCTGCCTGAAAACTCTAAGTCTTCTCAGAAGGAATTCTACCTTGCTGAACCTTGATTTTGGACATCCCGGGGCTTTAGACCAGGGAAAAGGTCACCCTTGTTGAAGTCACCCAGTCTGTGGGATTTTGTTATGGTAGTCTTGGCTGAACAATCTTTATGAAAGAGAAAGGTGATTTAATCTATCAAAAGCAAGTCTTTTGTTGGCTTATGTAATACACACATAATCTAAACCATACAAAGTCTACAAGCACTAATCATTGTTTTTATCTATCCAGCTTGTCCCTAAATTCTATTCAGAAGTCATGACATGTTGGGCTCAGGGGAATAATATCTGGTGATATGACAGCCAGTGGAGGATCTCCACTGACCCCCTTCAAATAGGATGTAATGTACACTGTAATATATAGGGCCGGAGAGATTGTTCAGTGGTACTGTTTTTGTGGAGCACCTGGTTTTATTTCCTAGCACCCACATCAGGTAACTCACAACTGACTATATAACTCCAGCTCCACAGGATCTAATGTTTTTTTCTGGCCTTCAAAGGCACTGGCACACAAGTGGTGTACACAGACACATTAAAAAAAAAAAAAAAAAAAAACCCACAGAATGTTTTTTCTTCCATAAAAAGAAGATGGCAAAAAGGGGTGTAACAAAGACAATTAAAAAAAAAAAAAAAAAAAAACCCACAGCCAGATGTGGTAGCACATCCCTATAATTCCAGCACTCAGGAGGCAGAGGCAGGCAGATCTCTGTGAGATCAAGGCCAATCTAGTATACACAGTGAGTTCCAGGCCAGCTGGGTCTACAGTGAGACACTGTCCTTCGAAAACAAAACTAAACAATAAAACCAAACATATCAGGTCTGAAATACTCAGAATGGGAAAAAAGAAATACATCAATTAGCTTGTCTATGACTTGTTGAAATATTTTGAGTGTTTGGATTAAATGGAGATTAAAAATTAAGGAGTTTGTTATTATTCTATTGGGCTTGAACTCAAGGCCTTTCACATGGTAATGCTAATACACACAATAGTACCTAGTAACGCCTCCAAATCCCTTTTTCTTGCAGAAAACCTAAAATTATCTATGTGGCTGTATGGTATTTCTGCTAAACATTGGCAGACATACATATACCTCTTGGTCATCTTGAGACATCTTCTTAAAGTGCTAGCTCTAATTCTCCTTAGGACTTGTCTTCAAAGGAAGCCATCTTTTTCTGCTTGAATTGGTTTTATTTTCTATGTGTGTCCCTGGGCGGACACACCCACATGCACTTGGAGACCAGGAGGAGACATTAATGTCCTGCCCTATCACTCTCCACCTTATTGAGACAGGGTCTCTCATTGAACCTAGAACTAGGCTGGTGGTCAGCAAGCCCCAATGATCTTGCTGTCTCTACTTCCCACAGTGTTAGGATTATAGGCATATGCCCTTGTCTGGCTTTCTTAAGTTCCAGGGATTTGAACTCAGAACCTCAGGCTTGTACAGCAAGCGCTCTTACTTGCTGAGCTCTCCAACTGCTTTTTAAAAAATTTATATTTTATGGGGCTGGAGAGATGGCTCAGTGGTTAAGAGCACTGGCTATACTTGCAGAAGACCCACAAGGTGGCTAACTACCATCTGTAACTCCAGTTCCAGGGGAATTCGACACCCTCTTCTGACCTCTGTGAGTTTTGCACAACAGGGGTGCACTTACATACATGCAGGCAATATACTTACACACATAAAAATAATAAAATTCTTTAAAAGTTATATTGTCTATATTCTCCTTGCATGTACTTAAGTGCAATATGTGCATGCAGTGCTTGCAGAAGCCAGAAGAGGGTGTCAGATCCCCTGGAACTGGAGTTATAAACTGTTAGCCGCCATGTGGGTACAGGAACTGATCCTGGGTCCTTTGCAAGAAAACAGCCAGTGCTCTTAACCATGTGAGTCATCTTCCACTCCTACCCTAAACTAGTGTTAAGGTACATAGTGGGCAGGTTTCAGAAATCTGTGTGCAGGATACAAGGAGTAAAAGTCTTCATAGTCTAACTGCAATTAAATCTTCCCTTACTGCACTGAATACTTTTTCTCTATTACCTTAAGTATCATTATTTTTTTAAAAACTACCCTTCTATTAAGTTAACGTTTAGAGAGTCAATGTCCTAGAAAATGGGGTTGACAAGAAAAACCATATCCACCATATATACTTTAATATGTGAGTCCTGCATTACTATTTTGTTCCAAGAGGAAACAGATGGAGAGTGGTTAAATGGACTACCCCAGGTCACAGAGCAATATAAAATAGTTACTGCTGAAACCTGGTGTGGTGTTTGAATGAGAAATATCCCCCATAAGTACAGGTATTTAAACATGGCATTCTTTGGGGGAAGCAAGGGTAAAACATGGAAACTTTAGGTGTGGCCTTGCTGGAGGCAGCACTGCACTGGAGGCAGGCTTTGAACATTTGTAGCCTTGCCCCATGGGGTTCCTGTTCACTCTCTGTCTGTGAGTGAAAATGTGACCTCTCAGTTTCTGGCTCCAATGGCCATGTCTCCCCACCATGATGGACTCTTTTCCCTTTGGAACCATAAGCCAAAGTAAACTCTTCTATAAGTTGCCTTTGGTCATGTTGTTTTATCACAGCAACAGAAAAATAACTAATACACCAGAGTTCATTTAACACTTACTACTGTATCACAGTATCATGTTTGCATCTCCAAAATTTAAACTTTCTGAAATTTTAAAATTTTACAAACTGAGGAGGTAAAACTGAGCTCAATTATTACTATACAGTATACAGAGAATTAAGGTTACTTTCTGGCTACATGCAAAATTATGTTAGTCAATCTGTCAATGAAGCAACCCTTAGAATTTCAAATTATAGATGACAGCCAAAATTTTCTGCATCTTTATATGCAAAGCACTATACTAAACATTGTGTTTCAGCTCTTTTATCTCACAAACTATGACCCATATGGCCATCATGCCACTTTACAGAGCTATAGGCACATGACTAACAAGTAACCAGAAACAGGCCTATCAGACTTCAGAGCCACAGATCTTGGACAGGGAACACTACCTTCCAATGCTGCAATGCTTCAGAAAGGCTCTGCTGAACATAGGAATCAGCTCACTCTCGTTTTCCTGATTAGGGCAGAAAGATGTAATTCTCAGCCACATTCTCTGCATATTATAGATAAACTGAGTTTTGAGTGTCTTGGACCACTTTTGCACCCCTATTTATGTATTAATTTGGTAAAGTTTAAAAGACAGAAGTCTGGAGAGGAGTTTTAAATCATTTGCTGATTTTAAAGATGTTACTTCTGGAAAGAGCTCTTACCATAGGACAGGTGTAGGATTTTGCTAAGTAACACTTCTAGTTGCCACCCCTTGTATAATTATCTAGAATTGTGAGGCTAAAAACATCCAACTGACATAAGGTTTTGTACTCTGAGAAAAAGAAAAAGAAAACAAAACAAAACAAAAAGCCCTCAGAGTTGAGTTTCTTTTCTTTTCTTTTTGGCACTGGGGATCTTAAAAATGTTTAACCTGAGTTCTGCTGAGTTATAGTCTCAGGCCTGAGTTTCATTTTTGTAAAAAAGTGTTGACCTAAAACATGGTGTCACAACATTAAACCAATACTGACTGATGAAGTATCACTTTGAGGGCAGTTCTTTACAAATTCCAGGAGTCCCAGACTCTCTAAAGGTAAATCAGAAGCACAGTTTAAATATAACTGTTTGCACAAATCTTTACAATCTGCAAATATTTTCCCACACACCAAACAATCTTTAATTTTTCCTACTAGTCACATTTTACAAATCAGGACATGAGAATATTCAAACACTGGAATCAGAATTTTAATTCTCCCCCCTTTTTTAAAAACAGGGCTTCACATAGTCCGGGTTGGCCTCAAACTCACTGTGTAGCTCAGGCTGGCCTTCAACTCCTGATTCCTGCCTTTGCCCCTCGAATCCTGGGATTACAGGCACAAGTCACCATGTCCTGCTTTATTTGTGCTGTTATTTGTAATTCTTTGATAATGTTTTAACACTGGGTTGCTAAACTAGGTCCAGCATATGAGTGTTTTGAAGTTTGGTGGTGAGGACTGGGGGGCACTGCAGAATCAAACCCAGGGCCTTGCTCACGCTAAGAAAACACAGTATCACTGAGTTGTATTTTCCAGTCAGTCCTAAAATTTGAAAGTCCCCATGAGCCCCCAGCTCAGTCTTTCCATTTTTGTGTGCATGTCATATATATGTATGTATATGTAGGAGTACAGGTGTGTGTGCCCATGCACTTATGTGGAGGCCAGAGGAAGATGTCAGGTGTCCTCCTCTAATGGTTTCTCACTGAGCATGGGACTGATCATTTTTCCAGCAAGCTCAGAGATCCTCCTGTCTCCAGCTTCTGGGCACTGGGGTAAAAGGCACCAGTGATTATACCTAGCTTTTTAAGTGGATGTTAGATTCCAAACTCAGGTCTGCCTGCTTACACAGTGAGTCTAACTCAAGCCATCTCTCCACACCTCCCTTTCCACTTACTTTTATTAGCCAGGTCACTGGACAATTCACCTATTTTTGTTAGGTCCCCAAATTAATTTGTCACATTATCCTCAGGATTATTCTCTTTGGATAACAGTAAATATCTAGTTGAAAACTTTTATTGATCAACATTCAACAGTAATAAAAATAATCCACAAAAGGTTCTGTGATTTTGTGCCTTGATTTAAACCCATACTTGCTAGTTTATGATAATCCAAATTTGTGTTGTTCTTTTTGTTTTTGAGACAAGCTCTCACTCTATAGACCAGACTGGCTTGGAACTCACTAAGTAGCTCAGGTTGACCTTCCTCAAACTTGCAGTAAGTCTCTTGATCTTCCTGCCTCTGCCTCACAAGTGCTAGGATTATAAGCATGTATTACCAAATCTGGCAAAACAGTGATTTTAATATTAAATCCTTTATTTAGCAGCCAAGCGCCGCCAAGTTACCCCTTGTTTGGCTATCTGCACTCCCATCATGTAATCATGTACAGAACTGACTTGCCCCTATTCTATTGCTTTTGGAAAAACTGGCAATCAAAATCCCACAAGTGGGTCAGCAATAAGGCTCAGTGGGTAAAAGTGCTTGCTGCCAAGCCTGATATATACTGAGTTCGATATCTGGGACCCACATGATAAAAGGAGAGAATTCCCACAAGTTGTCCTCTGACCCCCACACTCACACCATGGCACATACTTGAACACACACACACACACACACACACACACACACACACACACGCTATTTTAACCCTCTTATATTTTCAAGGAAAAACAGTTAAGTGCACTACTTCCTTTATGGGGGAGAGAATAAGTACTTCTCTAATCCCACTACTTGGGAGGTGGAGGCAGAATCAAGAGTTCAAGGAAAGCCCGAGCTAGATGAAATTCAGTCTTGGAAAGAGAGAGAGAGAGGAGGGGTGAGAATTAAGGTAGTAAAGCAAAACCCCCTTTCTAATCATCTCCTGTAAGAGGGCTGAGCTGCTCATATCTGTATCTTGCTGAGGGCAGTAGAGGGAAAGCTGTTCCTTTACTAAAACAGCATTTTCCCTTCCTTCATAATGTTATATAGTCTCAAAACCTTATTTCTACTCAGCCTAATTTCTACACTTATGTTAATTATAAATGTTTATACTGACCTTAAAATGTTGTCTCTTTTAGAGATACGTGATAGAAATTTTTATTGAGAACCAATATAAAATAATGTGAAATTATCTAAAGCAGGAGAGGGGAAAGTAAATGGGGATGAAAACAGGCCTTGGTTGAGGGTCATGGGTTCTGTGTAGTAAGAATTTAGTAGGTCACTATACTCATCTTAGATGTTTTCATTTGTGTTCAAAATTTGTCCTAAAATAAACTTTTGTGTGTGAGGTATGAGTGGTGTGTGTGTGCACACAAAGGTCAGAGGATGATGTCAGCTGCCCTGCTGTCATGCTCCACCTTATTCCCTTGAGTCAGGTCTGTGTCTCACTGAACCTGGAGTATGCTGGAAGCAAATTCTTAGGAATCCTCCTTAGCTCCATTCCTCATGGTGCTGGGGTTACCTGCAAATGTGGGACCATGTCCAGCTTTTACATGGGTTCTGGAAATGTGAACTCAGGTCCTCAGACTTGCACAGCAAGTACTCTTAACCACTGAGCTATCTCCCCAGCCCCAAGATAAACTTTTAATACTATCCTTAGTGACACATCACCCACTCTTCTCGAGAATCTCAGTACATCACTTCTTTGAGGAGTCTCTCCATTTTAACCAAATTGAGATGCTCTCACCTTCCTAGTAGCTCAGAATTATGGTATAAACAGCTCTAAAGATTTTCCCTTGCATCATGAACTGACAGTGTGTATGTCCCAGAAATAAAATACCATAAAATGTTCTCAAAAATTTTTTTTTGGTGCTGGAGAGATGGCTCAGCAGTTAAGAACACTGAATGTTCTTGCAGAAGACCCAGGTTCAAATCCCAGCACCCACATGGCAGCTAACTGTCTAAACACCAGTTCCAGGGGATCCAATGCCCTTTCTGACTTCCACGGGTATTGCACAACATGGGTGCACTTCCATACATGCAAGCAATACACACAGACATAAAATTAAAATAATATTTAAAATTTTCCCCCTAAACTTTTGTGTAGTGCTGAAGATCAAATCCAGGGCCTCACTCATACACACTAGAAAAGCATATGCTTTATCTCTGAGCTACACCCACAGCCCCCTAATAACCTATTTCCTGGGTTACCAAACATTTTTCTGCTTATATGGGTAACTCTAATTCATTATTTTTCATCTATCAGAATTGCCTTTATATGTAACTGATTTCTATGCCTTTTAGATTACATTCTCAAAGCGGACAAGGATTTGTATAACTAGCTTATACAGTGCATTACTTAGAATTTGCTGTCCAACTGACATGGAAAATATCTACCAATTCTAGACACCTAGAAGAGAAATGTATTTCTGGTATCTTCTGTTGACCCATGACTTTGGATGTGAATCATTTTAAGGTTCTTTTTTTAAATATTTTATTATTTTTATTTTATGTGTACAAGTGTATTGCCTGCATGTATGTGAGTGCACCCGTGTCGCACAATGCCGTGGAGGTCAGAAGAGGGCTTTGGATTCCCCTGGAACTGGAGTTAGAGACAGTTCGTAGCCACCATGTGGGTTGGGAATCAAACCCGGGTCCTCTGCAAGAGCAGTCAGTGCTCTTAACTGCTGAGCCATCTCTCCAGCCCCCATTTTTAAGGTTCTTAATAACTCATCCACTAGGCTATCAATTTCACTAAACAAAAAAAAAAAAAAAACACAAGCAAGCAAATAGCTAAACTATCTAATGTAATCCCCAAGTCTCACTTCTAATGCACTTTTCCAGCTTCTCATTAGTCCTCAACATCACAGCATTTCTATTACTTATAGCAGGATGAAGACAACAGAAGTGTTCGGATTCACCTTCTAACAACAGGCAATTAGGCTCAAATGGAAGCAGAATTCTAACTCTAAGTACTTGTGCAACACAGCAATTTCTAAGCCTGCTTAAATCCAGGGAGATTTTTATTATACAATTTGATTTTTACATCAATAAAATGTTAGATATAACAATATAGATGAAGAAAGAACAATTTGATTTGTATTGAAATAAATATTAGAAACATGAAGCACATACAGTAAAAAAGGGTCACAATAAATTACAGGTGGGGTCATTACTTTGCTCAATCACCAAAGAAAGCCCTTGATACTTCCAATTTCACACCATCAAATTTATCATTCTTGCTGATTTAAGCAGAACACAAAACAAATATGGATCCCAGGGCTTACTTTCACAGGTACCAGCATGGATAATTTACTACAATGATCCAATTTGGAAATCAGCAGGGACCAGTAAATCGCTGCATGAAAGAAAGAGCGGATGAGGTCCTTTTTCCTTAGTGTCAGCAGGCTATGATTATTATGTTTATTACATTTTCTTGAAAGGACTTCACATTTTCTCAAATATGCAGGAGAACTATATTTCCCCTCTGAGCCCTACATTAGCATTATGTGCTTTGGTCTTGAATACAGGGGAATGATGAATTTTTCAATTTGTTTTATAAATGTATACAGTCTGGATAATATTGGCCTGAAGAGTATATGTAACTCCCCAACCTATAGAATGCATTAAAAATGGATTTAAGAGAAGTTAGTAAGAAATGCTGACATATTGTATATACAAAATTTTTAGTTCAATATATCCCATTATATCAAGCACCAGAAGTAATGCATATATTAATCAAGTGGGTTTTTATGACTTTCTAATCTTTGTAATCCTTTTACATTTGTTCCAATATATACACGTCATAAATGTTAACTGCTCAAGATTTTGCTCTTTTGGTCTCAACTTACATGTAGACAAAAGGAACTGTTCTAGCTTAAAGTTACAAGCGATAGTAAAACGTTTGGAATTAAACAGGAACCAAGAAAACAAAGGTTAATCTCAAAATGCTGAACTTATTTTTATATTTTACTTTAAAGGAGGGAGTACAAACAAAATCCCCCACTACCACAAATCATGCAGTCAAGTTTCCCGCATTTGGAGAAATTGCAGGGGTCATTTCACAAACTGATTAACTACCAGGAAACCTTCCAGACTTTCAACAACTCCTCTGTTATCATTAACATCAGATCCAAGAACTGCCTTCCATTCAAACTATAAAATGACTGTGTATTGGAAAAATCTGGAAAAAAACTCCTGGATTTTTTTGAAGTATATCTTTGGTATCGCTAATCTGTTGAGTTATACTACCACACAGCCTCCATAGGATGCTAATCACAAAGAAGTCCAGTGGTATTAAGAAAAACTAGTTATCTTTACAATCCACACTTAATTTTCAAACCCACATACCATTCCTGATATAATATCCAAAATTTTCAGTGTTCTCATGTTACTACGAAAAGTCTAAATCTTAGGTTAAACTGGCTCTGTCTAGTAAAACTACAAAATGACTATAATAAAATTTAAATATCTCTATATATCTGAAAAGATTTTTAAAAATCTCTCAATGTATCTGAAAAAAGAGAATGAATAATTTTTATAATTGATGTACTAGGGTGACTTAGCACTGAGAATGAAATGACCAGGCACCATGGCATGCACACCACTCCCAATTATGGCCTAATTCACTAGCTCATATTGACAGGGCAGTTGTTTTGAACATTTCAGCATTTTAAAGCTGTACTCATAAGCTGGGTAGGTATAGCTCAGTGGTCCAGTGAGAGGCCCTGGGTTCAATTCACAGTCCCATCTGCCAGCACTCATTGTAAATGCTTACCAAATATTTGTTCAATATTGAATTAATGCACGTTGAAAGGGGTCATAGAATTCAGATACTTAGTTTTATGGCCAGCTCAACACTTTCAAGGATATTTAACCTTCCAACACAGCCTGGGAAATGGGGGCTAGCTAAGGAAAGAGTGACACCTACTGATCATAAATATAACTGTGGCTAATTTCTCCCTTGAGGCTTTCATTTCTGAGAATCAAAACTGGGTGAATTAATCAACATACATTTCTTAACATCAGTTAAGGATTTTTACCATAATTCTTCAAAGTTGCTTTCACTCTTTTTCATCTGAAATGTCTTAGAAAATGCAACCTCAATTCTACTTTTTTTTGTCTCCTTGTAGCCCCAGCTGTCCTGGAACTCACTATGTAGACCAGGCTGGCCTCAAACTCATAAAGATCCACCTGCCTCTGCCTCCCAAGCACTGGGATAAAGGCGTGCGCCACCACGCCCGGCTTTCAGTTCTACTTTTATTATATAAACATTAATTTCCCATTCAGGATAATATTCATTTCTGAAATTTACAAACCTAATTTGAATTTTCTGTCTTGATCTTTAGAAGTACTGATAGCTGGGGCTGGAGATGACTCAGTGCTTAAGAGCACTGATTGCTCTCACAGAGAACCCAGGTTCGATTCCCAGCACCCACATGGCAGCTAACAACCATCTGTAACTCCAGCTCCAGGGAATCCAACATCCTCTTATGCCCTCCACAGGTATACTTATAATCATGCAGAGAATACACTCATACACATAAACTAAAAATAACACATTAAAAAAAACAAAAGTACTGATAGCTTTCCAAGTCTTACTTAATAGAATCCATTTGGTTTTCATAACTTCTCGCTTGATATTAGTTTCCCTTGATGTTCTCTGTAAGGGATATAAATCTCTAAAATTAATTTTAAAGTTAGCTTTCTTGCTTTTCTTCTACAAATGTCTACTGTGGTGAATTGTATTCCAAAGAAATTTATCTGAAGAAATCCCTCTTTGAACTACTGTTAAAATATGGTCAATTACTGAGAAATGAGGTACACAAAAGGAATATAGAATGCTTGTTGAAATACAGTAGGCTGAAATGAAGCTCCCACCTGCCCACTGTCCCAATTCCTAAAGAATTAGATATTCTGGATGTTAAATCAACTTCTTTTAAACCTATTTTTAAAAGAAGTTTAGTTATGCAGTAAGAGTTCATTTCTCCTACAACATCCATTCTCTGCACTATTCCATTTTCTAAATTTAACGGGTGTAAATGGAAGCACTGCATAATAAATCACTGCTTATTCACCTTCACGCAATGTCAGATTCTAACTTTAATTTCATGCAAACTAAATATTTAGTAATGTTCAAATTATAAACTTTACCTTTTCATGGGTATTATTTATATATCAAGCCTTCCTTTAAGGAATAAATCTGTATTTCCATTCAAGCATGAGCATATCAGAAATAATTATGTAATTTTGCAATGTGATTAAAACACTAATTTATTATCACTAAGTTTTTCAAATTATAGCAGTTTTAAGGTCAAAATTCTTGTTAAAGCCAGCATGAATTATTTCCTCTAAGGAAATCTTTTTGACCAACAGTACTTTTAAAAATAGAGAAGAAAAACTCACGACAGAGGCACACTTATAGACCTTAAAACATAACTCAAGATAAAAACACAGTATAAACACACACACGGAAAAACTGGTGAAACCCAAAGAAATTCTCTAGTTAATCCAAGGTCATTTTCTTATTTTTCACAGTCTACCAATTAAGGGATGTTGATATAAAACATTGTTAAGTAAAGGGCATTAAGACAGGAACTCAGAGCACTATTTTTGAAACTCAAAAATCTAAATTATTCCAAAACTGAAAATTGTAGGAAAAAGAACACTTCAAAATAAATATGCCTTTAGCTGCCAAAACTGTTCTTTTTTTTGGGAGGGTGTCTTTCTGAGACAGGGTCTCCCTGTAGCCCCAGCTGACCTGGAACTCACTTTGTAGACCATGCTGGCCTTGAACTCACAGAGATCCACCCACCTCTGCCTCCCAGTGCTGGGAATAAAGGTGTGTGCCACCACACCCGACCCCAAAACTTGATGGAATTCAAGACAGTGTCTAAAAACATCATTAGAAATCAGTATGTTTACTTAACATTACAGTCACTTTATTGCTCTAGAGTGTTTTGTTTTTAAAAGCATCAGATTACATAGTGGTAAGGAGGCCAGGCACGTGCACACACATTGAAAAAAAAAAAAACAACTGTATAGTAGTAGGTTGCTTCTCCAACTTAGTGGACAAATATTACAAAAATACAAAAGTAGCTGGTAACAGTTAAGCTATCACGTAGAATTTTTTTGGTAATCTACCCCAAGAGTGTGACCTTTCTATAGCTCGGGAGCTTGAACAAAAAAACTGATGTTACTAATTAAGTTACTAATGAATATATTTGAGAAATCCAAATTACATGCAGACAGAAGAAAACTGGTTACAAAAATTATTACATTTACTCTGTACTAAAATTGTACAGTGTTTAAATATTTCCAATCATGCAATCTGCAATAAGGATCAGAATGACTTTTGTAAAGGAACTGATAGCTCAATTAAGAGAACGTAACATAGACTATAACCCAAATCACAGATGAATCATACATCCAATTCCCCCAATCATCTATGCATTACAAGACTGAAATGCATATTATTCCCCCTCACCTATTCCCCAATCCCACTCTCAATCAATAACTTTACCTATAAACCTTCCATTTAACCTTCTGAATCAGATTTGATGGGTAAATATGTAATCTATACGATACTCTTCATTATTTCAGAACAGACACAAATATAGTCCCATGCTCAGTCTTCAACCACATTCCTTTCAAAGGCATCTGAACTGCTGCAACTGTCTAGGGAATTTCAAGCCTAAGAAACCAAGAAAACTAGAGTCAAGAATCTGAACTAGGTAATTCTAGAAACTAGCACTAACAATCTTATCTGTCCACATCTGTAAAAGGATTTATTTGAAAAGTTACTCAATGGGTCTCTGAAAGGAAAGCTGCGTCACTACTACTTTCCAGTGTAAAATGCTTCTATGACCCCAAATATGTTTCCCTAATAGGCTTACAATTGAGCCATTTTAAAAAATTATTCAAAGCCACAGAAATATTTACAGAAATAAAATTTTAGGCCATAAAATGCGAACAGAATTTCTCTTGTAAGGTTGCAGCCAAAACAAATCTGTCCTAGCAGAACAGCACAAAATCAGTAACGGTGTGAAACTGCAGTGGGAATTGCTTCTACCAAAATCGACCAAAATTACTGAATGAGAATACTGACTCAAAATATACTGAATTCACATATTACCATAATGAACTCATGCCAGACATAAACTTAGATTACTAATTAGGTAGAGACAAATTTCAGAATTCTTTTTATTTTCTTTTTTTGAGACAGGGTCTCCCAGTAGCCCCAGCTGGCCTGGAACTCATTATGTAGAACAGGCTGGCCTTGAACTCAGAGATCCGCCTGCCTCTGCCTCCGAGTGCTGGGATTGAAAGGGTGCGCCACCATGCCCGGCCCAGAATTCTTTTTAAAAGAAGTGAATGTATGTCATGATATAGGCACACCAGTATCTAAAACAATTTAGTAGATTTACCAGTAAATACAAACTTACTTAACCATGAACAATAATGCACAGTAAAATATTCTCAGAAACTTTTTTAAAGGCTCAATTTAACATGCCAGGAAAATGATTATTTTTCCATTGAGATGCATTTATGTAAATTATGTATACTGGACTGAGGTCAGTGCTACACCTGGAAATTTTGACCCCTACCAGAAGTACCAGCAGCTAATGCTTATCCCCTATACATAGCTTGACTATACATGTTAAACTACGCAACTGTTGGTGCCAGTCTGCTTATAAAGGCAATGCTCTGGAGACAAAGTCTTCTCACAAACAGTGGGCAGGAGGGTTTCATTATTATGTGTTCAACAACAATCCTCAGTTCATTAAACAAGTTCCTGTAAGATAGAAGTTTTCTTTCAGAAACGCAACAAAAAGACAATAAAACATGCAAATGCTAAACTGGCCAATGAAGGATTTAAAGAAGTTAAAGAGTAACCTAGAATACAGTGTAGAGACCAGACAAAAAGCTGGAACCATGTACACCAACAGCCCCAGCTCTCAGGAGGCTAGTAGAATAGGAGGTGAACCCAGGATTTCAAGGCCAGCCAGGGCAACACAGCACTACTGCCCTCAACAGAGAGACGACAACATTCTCAAAATCAATACCAGTGTCCTTTTGGGGTTGAAAAGTTATAAGCATTTAAAAAAAAGGCTTATCTCTAAGGACTGATTAACATATTTTTCTTTACAGTAGTCACGGTTTTCACTTTTTCTTTTCTTTCTTTTTTGTCTTTTTGAGGCAGGGTCTTCCTGGAGCCCTAGCTGGCCTAGACTCCCTATCGAGACCAGGCTGCTCTAGATCTCATAATACTGGGATTAAAGGCATGCATCGCCACGTCCAGCCAATTTTCACATTACAGGAAAAATTCAACTCATTCTTAAAAGGACAGAAAAAAATTACATAATATAGGCTCTGGGCAATCCACACACTATTTCTTTAAATAAGCACACTTTCTCTCAGAGCTTTTCTCTTCTGTAAAATAGGAGTAAATGTTTCATGATGTGAAGTTTAAAGGAGGAAGCACAGAACATATTCAATAAATATTATTTGTTAATTAGATAATTCCACTTATCAAACTAGCTCTTTTTCCCCGTTCAGGTTAAAACCTATCCAATATCATACACAATTTGGTCTTGATCTATTATCTTGCTTCATTTCCTGTTATGACTTCAAAAGTTGTGTTATATCATGTCTGTTCCCCAAACACTAAGTGGCCTTGCTTTGTCTGACCTCTGCTTGTTGCCTACAATGTACTCATTACACACTGCACATACATGCAGACACACACACACAACATACACACAATTAGACATACTGTACTATACTCTAAAAGTCAATTCACGGATCCACAAGGATAATTTTGGCTACTCACAACTTTTACTGTATATGCTGACTCTCACTGTGCCTGGAACTCATGCTCCTACGTACAGGGAACTGCCTCAGATTCCAGGATGTTGAGGTTACAGGTGTGCACCATGTTTGTTGCCTGGTAATGAGCTTTTTGGACCATGTGTAACAGAAACTACAGGAAGCTACAGTGTGGATAAGGGTAGACTACTAAATACTAACTTGTGAAGTTTATTCTGAACTATTGTTTTTGTTTTAACTCACAAGTCTTTGTTTCAACTAAGAAAAGTTCCCTGAGAATGGGACTTAGGTTTGACACACTTCCCAAATATTAGCAGTGTTTTAAAGGTAAGCAAGATAACCCTAGTCTCAATTTCTGAAAAGTAATATAGATGGTCCCCAATCTTGAATGTTTTGACCTATAATATTATTACTTATGATGCTGCAAAAGTAGTTCGCATCCAGTAGCAGCCATACTTTGAATCTTAATCTATTCCAAGGCTAGCAACATGTTGCATGATTCATTACTGTGATGCTGCATAACAGTGGAGGGCCACAGCTACCAGTAACTATACTCTACAGTGTACTACACTGCTAAACTCTGTTTGCTAGGGGAAGTGTTTTAGATGCACTTTTGACTTAGGAAATTTTCAACTTACAATAAATATATCAGCATATAGCAAATATATCACAAGTTAAGGACTATCTATATAACTATGTCTTTACTAACCCTAGCTACAACTACAACTTAAATTTACAGACATTTTGTCTTTCCAAATTCTAAACTATTAGCTTAAAAAGTTCTGAGTTCTAAATAGTACATTCTGAAAATATATTAAACAAAATAGATTTAAAATTAATCACCAGCTTACCGACAATATGGATTTCTTCTAGAAGAATATCGAAGAGTAAGAAATCTGTAATATATAAAAGGCTGGAGCAAACTTCCTTGGCCACTGAAATAAACAAATAAAAAGGTGATAAATATACATTGCCAATTCATATGTAAACTCAAAACTTACCAGCAATTCATAAGCATACATGTGTCTTCATCAAATGGTCAGTAACATCTACTATATTCCTTATAAAGAAAACAGAAGGATGTAGATGACTGGCAAAGAGTAAACTGCTATTTAAGTTTTTATAAATGTATTCATACATTTCTTTAACATTTTAAAAATACCAAATAAGTCAGATAATATCACATAACTATTTCTATTAATTAGCATAAGCAAGTGAAATCAAGTATTTCAGGTTTTTAAAAAAATTTATTATGGGAGTTGGAGAGATGGCTCAGCAGTTAGCACTGGCTGTTCTTCTAAAGGATCTGGGTTCAATTCCCAGGACCCACATGGCGGATAACAGCCATCCATAACTCCAGTTCTAGGGGATCCAATGCCCTCTTCTGATCTCCGTGGGCAATGCATGACATGGGTGCACTTACATACATGCAAACAAAACACTCAAACACATGAAATAAAAATAATAATAAAATATTTTTAAAAATTTATTACTACTCTGTGTGTGGGCACTTGCTTGTATAAAGATCTGAGAACAAGCTTTATGAAGTGAGATCTTGCCTTCCATCTCTCCTTCGGTTCCTGGGACCAAACTCAGGTCGTTAGGCTTACAAGGCAAGTGCCTTTACCCAAAGAGCCATTTTGCCAGCCTAATGCTTTGTTATTGAAATAGAGTCTCAATATTTAACCCAGGCTGACCTGGAACTCCTGATCCTCCCATCACAGTCACCAGAGAGCAGGCATATACCACCATGCCCACTTGAAATCAAATTTTAAGTCTTAATAAATATCCAAATGGAGAGTAGTTTGTCTTATACAAACAAAAACTCAAAACTATACCAGCCCACTAATAAATTTATATAGCTTATACTAATTAGTGTTCTTGGTTAAAAAGCATCATTATAATACCTGACGAGTATATGTTTTATATGTGTATGTTTTAGAAAGAAAGAGAAGCTAGCTAGCTATACTTGGGGTATATACCAAATAGATATACCTGTAGTTTGACAGTATTTGCCTATCAGGCACAACACCCTGGGTTCAACCCCCACAAAACAAACATTACAATGTTTGTAATCCCAGCTTCCCCATGAGGCAGCTGCAAATGGTTTGTTTTGAGACCAGCTTGAGCTATAGAGCAAAGCCTTATCTCAAAAAACCAAAATATGGAAGGGAGGAAAGGAAAGAGGGAGAGGAGGAAAAGTAGGAAAAGGAAAGAAGGGTCAAGAGAAGGAAGTAAAGAAATAAGCAAATGGCAATGACCTCTTTGTCTTTGCACACATGTGCATGTGAGATAAACTCAAGACTGTGGGTTTATCTTTAAACAAAGAGCTTTAAGTAATAGAACCTCTATAATCAGAGTGTATTTGCCATGAAGGTGGCATATAAATAGTAATGACATGATTTTAATTTTATACTTTGGGTTATATTCAAGTAACATACTTAAAACATTAATAGTTTTACTACTATACATGGAGGGTAGGGACATAACTCAGTTGCAGGGGGCTTGCATAGCATTTCTTGAAGCTGTGGACTTAATCCCCAAAGACAAAATAAATGAACTTTATAAACTGAATTTAATTCTCTAAAACAGTTATAAAACACTGATGAAAAAATTAAACACACACAAACACAGGAAGGCCTCTATGTTTATGCAATGAAAGAAATTTGTTAAAATGTTATACTACTCAACACAAAGTTGTCAGGAAAAAGTGATGGGAGATATGGGAGGTATTGGAGGGGAGGGAGTGGGCATGAATTTGATCAAAACACCTTATAAGCATGTATGAAATTCTCAATAAAGTTTTTATTTAAAAAAGTCATACTACTCAAAGCAGTTTACAGATTCAGTTCAATCTCTATCAAAGTATGACATGCTTCACAGAAATAGAAACAAAGGGCTACAGTAACCAAGACAGTACAATACTAATATAAAGACCAACACAAACCAATGAACAGAAAAGAAACAAATCCAAAGATCTACAGCCAACTAGGCTTTATGAAGGTATCAAAAACATACACCAGGGAAAGGAAGAGGATCTTCAATACTGGTACTGGGAAAACTAGGTATCTGTATGTATGCAGAGGAATACAACCAGATCCCTATTCTCGCCCTACATACTAAAAGCAACTCAAGATAGTTAAAGTCGGAAGTGTGAGACCCGAAACTATGAAACTGCTAAAAGGAAGCACTCCAAGATATTGGCAAAAAACAACTATTTTTTTTTATAACAACCACCCAAAAGTCTAGGTAACAAAAGCAAAATGGACAAAGAAAATTTACAGCAAACTAATAAACTTCTGCAAAGCAAAAGCAATCAGAACAAAAAGATAGCCTAGTAGCAGGAGAAAATATTTGAAAATTGTTCCTCTGACAAGGGATTAATATCCAGAATAAGAACTCAAAAACTTAAAGAACCAAAAACTTCAACAATGTTAAACAACAGCCATATGATCTGATTCTAGAGAGTTCTCAAATGACACTTGGCATCACTAGCCACCATGGGATGCAAAGCCAGCCACAGTGAAAGAGCATCTCATTCATCAGAATAGCAACTATAGAAAAAGCAAAAATAACTAGCACTGGCAAGGAAGCAGAAAAAAGAAACTCATGCATGGTCGGTAGTACAACCATTATGGAAGACAGTAAAAAAAAAAATCTATATGAGCCAACTATCTCACTTCTGGATATCTATCTAAAGGAAATGAAATCAGCATTATCAATGAGACATCTGCAAAGCCATATTAACTGCATCACTATCCACAACAGCCAAGATACAGAATCAACTGGAGTCCATCAGCAGATGAATGGATATCCCAAGTATACTTACAGGATGGAATGCTATTCAGTCGTGAAAGGATGAAATACTACCATGTGTAGTAAAAATGGATGAAACTGGAAGGTATACTAAATGATAAATCTGGGACAGAAAGATAAATACTGCATCTTCTCATTCAAATGCATTACCTAAAACAGCTGACTTCAAAAAAAAAGTAAAATAGTAATTACTAGAAGTCAAGGGTGACAGCTGACTTCAAAAAAAAAGTAAAACAGTAATTACTAGAAGTCAAGGGTGAGAGGGATGGGGAGATAGCTTAGTGGGTAGTGCTTGCTGCAGAAGCATGAGGACCCAAGTTCAGGTCCTAGGGGGCTTGCTGGCTACTGAGTCTATGTGAAATGGTGAGCTCTAGGTTCAGTGAAAGGCCATGCCTTAAAACTGAAGTCGAAATTGAGCATGGTAGCTCACACCTTTAATTCTACCTAGCACTTGGAAGGCAGAGCAAGAAGATCTGAGTTTGAGGCCAGCCTGGTCTACACAGTGAGTTCCAGGCTAGCCAGGGCTACATAGTGAGAACCTATCTCAAAAAAGCAAAGAAACAAAAAAACCCAAACAATAATAAAACCGAATTGTAGAGTGATAGAAGACAACACCCAACGTAGAGCTCTGACTTCTAGAAGCACATGCATGTACACGCACATACTACAGTTTCACTAGAGGATTAAGTTCTAGCAAAAAAATAAATAATTTCTCTATTTAAATACTTCTGGTAAATTCTTTACAATAATCTTGAAAATTAAGATAACTTTGTTCCCAGTGGTTAAATAAATGCTTTAAGCAACACAGCTGAGTTTCCGTACCAATGAGGTCAAAACCTATTCCCAGTCCAAAATAAGGTTCTTTTAAGTTTGCACAACGTGTCAGCATTTCATATAGGCAGTTGAGAGGCCATAGGTTTAACCCACAGCACTACTAAAAAACATGGTCTGTTAAACACAAAATGCACTTAGCTTATAAAGAGGAAAATCAATTCTGATATCTATGTTAAAGAAACAACTGTTGAGATACTGAAGTATAAGTAGGCTAAGAAGGGTTGTTTACTGCATCAATATTTGGAAAGAAAAAAATTAGAATCAAATGTCCATGATTAGGGTAATAAAATGGAGTATACTGATCTGACACAACACTATATAATCATTAAGTGAAACAAACACTTAACCTATATGCCAACACAAATAGAATACAGAATGTATCATGAGTGGAAAAAAGCATGGTGCAGATAACTGATGCATTATGTGGCATAAAATAAAAAACAATTTAACAAAACAATTTAATAAATAAAATTTCATTTTAGCAGTGAGGCATGTCCAACCTGAAGCCTATGGGGTCACACGCAGCCCAACACAAACTCATAACCTCTCAAGCATAAATTCTGTAGATGACAATGTGGCCCAGAGAAGCTAAAAGGTTGGATGGCCCTGTTGGCTTATCTATAATGTCCTACCCCTTATAAAACTACAATAAAGCAACCATCCAAGCAGACATGTACATGTTGAAACTTATATTCAAAATCACAATGAAGAGAGCAAGGCTTCTATAGAACTAACATCCAAAGGCACACCTTTCTTCATTTGCACATTCTCATTTCCAGGTTACAAACTAACAAGGAGGCAACACTAGGCAATGTCGTCATAAGACCACAATTTTTTTTTTGGTCTTTTTGAGACAGGGTCTCCCTGTAGCCCCAGCTGGCCTGGAATTCACTATGTAGACCAGGCAGGCGTTGAACTCACAGAGATCTGCCTGCCTCTACCTCCCAAGTGCTGGGACTACAGGCGTGCGCCACCACGCCGGGCAAGACCACAATTTTAAAGATTCTCCTCCAACATAAGGAAAAACAACCCCACGTCAATAAAGGCAAGAATGAACTGAATTAGGCTTCAAGATTCTTTTTTTAAAAAACACAAAAAACCATGGTCTCACTATATAGCCCTGGCTGGCCTGAAACTATGTAAACCAGGCTGGCCTAGACCTCAAAGAGATCCACTCTGATTCCCAATTGCTGGGATTAAAAGCATGCACCACCACTCCTGGCTTAAGGTTTATTTTTAAATATTTTCAAATTATGTTGGGGGAGGCAGCGGCAGGGAGTGTCTGTGTGTGCAGGTGACCAGAAGCCAGAAGGTCCCCTGGAAATGGAGCTAAAAACACCTGTGAACTGCCCCACATGGGTGCTGGGAACTGAACTCAGGTCCTCTAGAAAAACAGCACATGCTCTTAACCACTGAACCATCTCTCTAATCCCCTTCAAGACTCATTCAAAAGTAGCAATTTTGAAATGAATTTTCAAAGATTAAAATTAATTTTCAACTGTTAAATGATGTCTCACAGCAGCATAAGATAAATTCCCCCTCCCTGGGCTCCTGATGGATGCTGGGGGATGAAGAATCATTGTCATCAGTTGTGTTCCCACTGGTGAGCCCACCAGGCTCCAGTGGATAGTTCCATACCCACAGCCAGGCAAACAGCCCCGGTTACATTCAGTAGGTCCCAAAACAAATGAGAAAAGGACTTGCAGATAGGAGGGGAGGGAGATGAAAAGAGGGTAGGGAGTAAGAGCCATCAAAATACATTATACACATGTATTAAATTATCAACAAATTTAATTAATAACAAAAAACACATCAGTGTAGGAGGAAGATTGTTGGGAAGAGGGTTTCAACAGGAGGGGAAGATGAGAAGGGGTAACATGGGGATGAAAATGTCTCAAACTCAGTTTATACATGTATGAAAATATCAAAGAATCTCAAAAAAGAAACTTATTAAGCATTTAAAACAAAAAGTGACTGTAATAATCTACCTAAAGATACATGCTGTTAACTGCTGAGTCAAGATGAAATTTGAGTTTCTTTATGGTGTTCTCTCAGTCATCAGTCTTTCAAAACAAATAAATTCTTATTCTTACCTAAAAAGCATAAAAACTGTAGCAGGCATCAAGAATATTTCATTACAAGCAATGAACTTCAGAATATTTTGTTGATTAGCACTTAATTTATCCAAGACAGATCTCAAGAGTGGTAAACTATTCGAACCCTTTGCCTAAAACAAAACAAACAGAAATAATGAAGCACCTTTGACAACTCAACCAGTCATCTGATATCAAAATATGTGGGTGCTCAAGACTCTTATTTAGAGCGGCACAGTACTTACATTCCGCTCCCACACATCTCCTATACTTTAAATCATCTCTACATCGCTTTTATTCCTAATATGGCATGTGTGCTATACAGCTGTTACACCGTACTGTCCAGGGAAAGTCAGAAGACACTGTCAGCACAGACACAATATTTTTTGGTAGATACTTTTGATACACAGTTGGTTAAATATGGAGTGCAACTGATGGATACCACGTATTGACTTTCATTAGGTTATTTAATAGGTAATACAACCAAAAGTCAATTATTTCAAAGTGACCAGAAAGTTTACAAACTTAAGAACTTACCCAGTATACTTCCCTGTTTTAGGTGTTCTGAAGACAACCAAAAACAAAGCAATAAAAGATCTTTCATTCTTATTTTATTTCCCATAAGAAAAGTTAAATTATTTCAAAACCAAAAACATCAGTCGTTCTTTCCAGTCATGAACAAAAATCAGACTATCCAGCAACAGTTAAAATATCTGTGACTCCTTAACTAATTAACACTAGGATTACGGAATCCTAACTGCTACTCTGGCTAAAGAAATAAAGGATAAAGACTAATAAAAAACCACAAACTTAGTATTTTAATTCAAATTTGATTGAATGTATATATAATAATATTCTCTTGCCACAATGGCCTAATGTCCCAACCCAGAAAAAGAAAATAAAAATGCAGGAAAGCAGTTTTAAATGTTAGTGTAAAAGATATTCAGCATGGCTGTATCCATATGTTAGCATGACAAACTGACAGAACAAGAGACCACTGCCAATCATCAAACTTAAAAAATACAGATTGTGTTGTTGAAGCCGTTTTAATGTAGATATACTATTTCAAACTTTAGGGAACTGGAGGATAATTTTACGTACAATTCTGTCTCTACAAAATATGTTACTTTGTAACAGCTCAAAATGCAAACTTCAAATCTAAAATTTTCAAATTTTACTAAATCTTTTTAACAAGTTTGTGAGGAGTAGCAAGACCTTTGGTGACAAGCATCTAAAACTAACTCATCTGACCATCTAAAATGCAAAAGTCAAATAAACAAAACAGTTTTACTTACATCAAGGATCTTTTTAGTGTATGTGGCAGCATGAAGCAAAGAAAATAACAAGACTGGGAAAATACTCACTGAAGAACAGTTAAGGAAAATGCCCAGAAGTTGTTAAACACTTAGCAAAACAGGCCCCGCAGTGCAAGCAAACACAGAGAGCAGGAGTGACACTGAGAAGAGTCCAGTGCAGCAGCCACTTCACGGCCAGGTCCTTAATCACTTTTAAAGAATGCGGCAAAGACCGGGTGTGGTGGCGCATGCCTTTAGTCCCAGCATTCAGGAGGCAGAGGCAGGCAGATCTCCATGAGTTCAAGGCCAGCCTGGTCTACATAGTGAGTTCCAGACAGCTGGGCTACAGAGAGACTCTATCTCAAAAAGACCAAAAAAAAACCACCTCATTTTCTAAAACTCAACATTCTTTTTATGAAAAGTCAAAAAAGGTTTTTACTAAAGCACTGCAAAGGCTTGCTAAATTAAACCAAAATGCAGACCACCTTAAATGACCAAATACAGCTTTTCAACCCTCTTTTTTAAAAGGATTTATTTATTTTTATTTATGTGTACTATGTGTATACAGGTACCCAGGGAGGACAGAGGGCACCAGATCTGAACCTGGGGTGGGTGCTGGGAACAAAACCTGGGTATTTATCTCTCCAGTCCTCTACTCTGGTCTTTTTTTAAAAAAAAATATTTTTAATTTTCTGTGTATGAGTGTTTTGCCTGCATGTATGTAAGTGCACCATATGCGTCCAATGCCCTGCAGAGGCCAAAAGAGTGTTGGATTCCCTGGAACTGGAGTTATAGACAGTTGTTGGCAATCGTGGATGCTGGGAATTGAACCTGGATCCTCCGCAAGAGCAGTCAGTGAGCCATCTCTCTAGCTCCCAATCCAATCTGGTCTTAAACAGTCTTCTAAACAGCTTTTATAAGTCTCTACTGCTGACAAAAAGAGTTAAAGCTAATGTCTTAAATCCCATTATTTTGAGGAACTGAACCTTAAAAGATGTTCTGAATGTATTTTTAATTTAAAAAATTTTATGTTATATGTGGATGAGTGTTTTGCCTGCATGTATGTAAGTGTACCCATGTCCTGCATGGCCTGACAAGGCCTGAAGAGGACCTTAACCTGAAACTGGAATTATGGATGGTTTTTAGCCACCATGTGAGTGCTGATAACTAAACCCAGATCCCCTGCAAGAGCTGCCAGTGCTCTTAACCACAGAGCCATCTCTCCAGCCCTCAAATAGATTTTTAATCAGTATTTTATCTCTTAACTGTCTAAAGTTAACAAATATAGATTTATAATCTTGGTTATTGATATCACTTTATTTTTTTTTCTAACTTTTGGGTTTTTGAGTCTCATGCAGGCCCAGGCTTGCCTTTGATCTTTCTAGTCTCCCTTTCCAAGTGCTTAGACTACAGGTGTATGTCACCTGACTAGTTCAATGTCACTTTTAAGCTATTTAGGAAAGATAAGGGGTGAGGGGCTGGAGAGATGGCTCAGAGGTCAAAAACACTGGTTGTTCTTGCAGAAGACCTGGGTTCGAATCCCAGCACCCACATGGCAGCTAACAACTGTCTGTAACTCCAGTCCCAGGGGATCTGACAGCCTCTTCTGACCTCCACAGGCATTGCATGAGAGGGGTGCACTTACCCACATGCAGGCAATATATACATACACATAACAATAATAAAATTTAATTAAAAAAAAAAAAAGATAACGGGTTAAAAGTCTACAATTTCATCCTTAAGTGCCAGTCACTGACACAGAAAAGACAATATACCACCTTAGGAAGAAATGCCTGAATCTATCTGTATTATTACCTTGGGCAACCTTGGCTCATTTGCATAATACCCACTTTCTTTATGAATCAGATTAGCATTCCTTGCCATTTGCTAGTTTATGTTCACTACTTCCCTATCCCCAACTCTGTTGCCCTAGATGGCCTAGGACTCGCTATGTAGACCAGGCTGGTCTCAAGCTACTGCTGCCCCCAGTGCTAGGATTACAGGTATGCCCTATCACACCTGTCTCAGTCCTTATTTTCTATTTTATATAGCAAATTACTTTTATTTTATTTAATTATTTCTGGATTAATTTTCATTTGTTTCTAGCTAGCTGAAAGTTAGGGGAACTAAGGACCTCATTTTTTAAAAGTAAGACATTTGCATATTTTCCCAAAGATAGGAGAAAGAAAAATTTAAATATTACAAGTCCTTACACCAGGTGTGGTGGCGCTTGCCTTTGATCCCAGCACTCAGGAGGCAGAGGCAGGTGGATCTCAGTGAGTTAAGGCCAAGCTGGTCTACATAGTGAGTTCCAAGCCAGCTGAAGCTACAGGGAGACCCTGTCTCAAAAAGACCAAAATAAATAAAATTAAAAAAAAAAAAGTCCTGCATATGCTTGCACTTTGAATATGAATTTTTAAATATCTGCTAAGCTTACAAGAGGAAAGAGCATTGACAAAGTTCAAATGCCCCAAACAGCTCTTCAAAGTTTAGATTTCAAGTTTTAGGGATAGAAATTATTTTGTTTTTTGAGACAGGGTCTCACTATGTAGCCCTGGCTGACTGGAACTCAGATCCACCTGCTCCTGCCTCCCAAATACTTGGGTTAAAGGCGTGCACTACCACACCCAACCAGAGACAGAAATTCTTAGGCAACATATCTTCATACAAATGACATGCTAAAAAACAAAGAAACTCAAGCTTCATAGAATGTCATTACTGAATCCTTCTGATAGAAAAATAATCAAGGCATCTGCATGCTTAGTTGGTCATTTCACTGTCAAGAAAATAGAAAAGGATACTTGTAACCGGGTAGGAATTGACAAAAATGAGTGAATACAACAGGTAGTGGCAGCTGTCCTCTAACAAGGCCTGGGCCAGGAATGCTCTGCTTAATTGGAAGTGTGGCAATCTTTGATGCAGCCTCAGAGCACTGGTAAGAGCATTTGCCAGCAAAGCACGTTGGTAAAAGCTTGCCGCTTCATGCAACCTGCGAATTACCAGAGGGAAAGTTATCGTGAGACATAAACACCTACCATGTCTCTTCGTCCTTTGTGAATTGCATCATAATTGCCCAACACCTAAATCATTTAATTGTTGATAGAAATGACTTGAATGTACTCTACCTTCTTTGAAGTGTCACTTCACATATATGCCCAACTGAATTTTATAAAGCATTCTTTTGTCAAGTTAAACAAGTAAAAAATCCAAGAACCATGAACTTCTCATCCACACATCCATTTGCCCTCAGATTTTTAATTTGCTGTTATACAAATCAGAAGACATAAAACATTCCTCCAATTGGTATTACTAGATTACTATCGATTATAAATGGGGTTTGTGTCTTATTTAGTCCTATGCCGTTTACAGTTTAACAGTTCTTAAAGCTGAAAGTCATTTCATAAATGTCTATTGCACAGCTGGCTCTTGAGTCAGAAATACGTATAATACGTACCCAAGAAGAGGTAGGACAAACAGAGCAGAGCAGTAAACGGTAAACAGGCGAGAAAGCCACATTGCCGTGTCCAATTTATTGGTCATCAAGAATTGCTAGATTTAAACAGAAAAATATCATGGTAAACTAAGCCTGAAAGAGAACAAAGTATGTAGTTTTATTCCCATTAAAAATATTTAAACAACCTTATAACATTTTTTTTCAGATCAGTTAAGTGAAAACTCATGGTACATAACTGTTTCACATATATCCTTCGTGGTAAATCTAAACACATTATAGTTTTGATGTGGAAGGCATAAGAAGTACTTAAACATACCAGTTAACACTTCAATGATTTTTTTTTAACTAATTAGAGGAAAAAAAATTCAACTATATACAATCGTGCTATTTGAACATTTGCAATACTGGTTTCATCTATTTTAAAACAACATTAAATAAGAACTAATCGCTCTCAAGAGAACCACAATGTCTATTCTTAGAAAAACCTCAAACCCAAATAGACAGGTCTTAGAACTGAGGAAGAAGACATCACACACTCAGTTGGGAGTAAATAAACCTTTTAGGAGGGAAAAGCAAAGCCATACAGTAGTTACTGCTGATCTCACCCTGTGGACAATTGGCCTATATACATGCAAAAGGGCCTGGCATGCCCTTTGTGGTATCAGCTTCTCTGATTATATGACTCTCCTCATCCCCTAAAAGTTCCCCCACAAGTTCTACTCTGCTATCAGTGGCCCTAGGCTAAGCATGCCAAGAAAGAACTTATAATTTTGTTTCATCATTAACATGTACATTACATGCAATTTTTAAAAGAGGCTTTTATATTTTTCAGTTACAACATTAAAAAAAGTTATCAAAATCTGATACAAATATGTGTGGATATATAAAGAAAACAGAAGTTTCACATTTCAGTGGATCTGCCTGGATTTTTTGTTTTTTCTTTCTTTTTTTTGAGACAGGGTCTCACTATGTAGCACTGGATAGCCTGGAACTCGCAACATAGGCCAAGCTTGCCTCTGCTTCCTCAAAGCTACCATAATGTTTCCATTATGTTTTATGGAAAAGTAAAAAAGATTCTTTAAAGAAAAATGTAAGTACATTTAAAGTTCAAGGGCATTTTACTGAATGCCTTTTAAATTATATACTAGCAATTTCAAAAATACAAATATGTCTCTAGCTTATTCTATCCAGACTCATCTATTGCACTGTGATGCAGCAGCCAAGGAGAGGGATGAATTTAACTTACTATGCTCAGTTTGTCTACAAATATCCAAACTCCACACTATAGTTTGAAATTTAATTTTAGAACATTCTCTTTAAATCTATTCTCAGGGCCAGTACAGTGACTCAGTAATGAAAGTGCTTGCTGCCAAGCCTGACAACCTGAGTTGAATACCTGGGAAACAATGCTAAGAAGAACCAACTCCCACAAATCGTCCTCTGACATACACACACACCTTAGTACAAGTGTGGGCACACATACAAACCAAAAAAATAAATACAAATATTTATGTAGGAAGCCAGGAGGGGTGGCACACACCTTTAATCCCAGCAACTGGGAGGCAGAGGGAGGATGATCTCTGTTGAGATGGAGGCCAAAGTGGTCTACGTAGGTAGTAAGTCCTAGGCCAGCTGGGACTACAGGTAGGTCCTGTCTTAGGAAAAAATTGTGTAGGATGTTCATTTTGTGAGACATCTCAGAATTATACATTCCATACCAAACATTTTTTAAGTTTTTATTTTTAATTATGTATATGTGTGATATGCACAGGAGGCCAGAGGGTAGATTCTCCCTGGAGCTAGAGTGACAAGTAGTTATGAGCCACATGATGTGGGTACAAGGAACTGAACTTGGATCCTCTGCAAAAGCAGTAACACTTGTAACTGCTCAGCCATCTTTTCTGCCCCTCATCCTGGACATTTTTATGTACACACATTAAATACACAATAAAAGTTCTAAAGGCATATATTGGCTTATTTTTTGTTTTTGTTTGGTTTTGGTTCTTTTGAGACAGGTCTCATTATGTAGCACTGGCTGGCCTGGAGTTCACTATGAAGACCAGGCTGGTCTCCAATTCATAGAGATCCGTTTGCCTCTGCCTCTTGAGGTCCACTTTTAAATTTCCATCAAAAAATTTTTTTAGCCGGGCGTGGTGGTGCATGCCTTTAATCCCAGCACTCAGGAGGTGGAGGCAGGTGGATCTCTGTGAGTTCAAGGCCAGCCTGGTCTACATAGTGAGTTCCAGGACAGCTGGGGCTACAGGGAGACCCTGTCTCAAAAAGACCAAAAAAAAAAAAAATTTTTTTTATATATGAGTGTTTTGTCTGCACGTATGTTAAGTATACTATATGCATGCAATGCCAAAGGTGAAGCCAGAAGAGGATGTTGGATTCCCTGGAACTGGGATTACTGAGGTTAGGAGTCTCCATGTGGGTTCTGGGAACTGACCTAGATCCTCTGCAAGAACAGAAAGTGCCCTTAACTGCTGAGCCATCTCTCCAGGTCCTGGTTTACATTTTTAAGAGTGAACTGCTTAACTACTAACTAGCAATAAATAGTTCCAAGAAAAAAAAATGATCTTTGAATTAAAAACGAGGTAAAAATTATTCACAGTCTCAAAGTATTAGTCACAGGATACCTGTTAACCATAAAGGGGGGAAAAAATCTTTACAATGGATAATCAGTTGATACCATCTTAGACATCACACTTAAATTCCCCAACAAAAGGATCCACGTGAAATGCTCCCAGTGTCCTGAGAAGGACACATCAGTTTCTGGGGCATTCTGCAAAACAAGTCTATACTCTTGAAAACTACCACCTGTATCATCAAAGACCAAGGAGGGAGGACAGCAGATGAACTTTCATTGACTAAGTGAGAGTAAAGAGATATGACTAATAAATATGTACTTTTTGGCTGATTCCCAAGGAGGTACTGCAAGATGTAATTAAGGAATTTGGACAGGAACTACGAATTAGGTTAACATGTATCAATGTTAAACTTTCCAAATGTACAAGTCATCTGGAGAAATACTTAAGTTTATACGGGTTAACAACACTTTCAAACTGGTCAGCAAAATAAGTTATATGGAGGTGTTAAAATAAGTTATATGGAGGTGTTGTCAATTTTTTTTCTAAAAAAATACTAACCCAATCACAAATTCAGTTTAAGGACTATAGGCAAGAACGCCTCGGACACAAGTAATGAAAAAGCTGCCGGTCAGCATCTTAAACATAAAGTTTATAAAAGCGTAGTATTTCTCCTAACAAAAGACAACAAGAAGAAAACACTCCGCCTTCTCTCTCCCTTTTCGTAATTTCTTAAAACGGTTTAAAGTAGGTACAAAGGTTTGAGGGCGGCACGATGTGCGTGCGCCAAGGCAGGCGTGCGGGTCAGGGCATAGAATATTCAACCTTAGGGCAGAGGGCAGAGGGCACAGCCAGAGGCGGGAAGAGAGTCCCTGTTCCCGATCAGCGGGTGAGGGGCCCCTGCTCCAGGCCAGCCCGTTGCGGCTTCGGAAACAAACTCGGGGCTGCTCTTCATCTCCCCCGGGTTCGCCCCGAAGCACCCACCGCACCGCGACCCCAGTGCACCCAGATGCAGCTTCTGGAACTCTCCGCCGCTCAAACACTTCCTGCTCCTTGCCAACTCTCGCCGATCAGACCAGGCCCGCTCACTTACCACAGCTCCCGCCCCTTGGGGGCCGTTCGGGGTCGTATCCGCCATGGGAGACACGCGCAGGGACACTGAGAGACATAAAGCAAAGAGAAGGCTAAACGTCAGTGGCTGGGCCGGGATCGGAGACCCGCTCCCAGCCCGATGCCCCGCCCCGCGGGAGCGCCAAAGCCTAGGTGCGGGGTCCCCCGGCCCAGGGCAGCGGTCGGCCCCACCGACACCCACCGCAGCCCGGGAAGTACCTGTCCCGCTCCTTCCAGATCAAAGCGGGTTTTCCAGAAAGACCCACGCGAAGGCGGAGCTTCTGTGAAAAGCCCTAAAGGGCCGACCAAAGCCGCCGGCTCCCTAGACAGCAGAACCGGAAGTTCTCCTTTCATATCCGTGTGAACGAGGCACGGAGGATAAGGGTCACACCAGGAACTCTGTCCTGAGGCATGATGGGATATGTAGTTTTACCTCTCCATTTTGGCTCACCTTTGTTAACAGGCCAGCGGGTTTAGAGAACTAAGTGAAATAAACAACTTGAGTCTTCTCTAGGACAAGTGATTCTCCTTGCTCGTTTCCAAACCTCAAAAACCTATACTCCCCAATACAGAAGCTCAGAATACCTTTGACATCTCCTTCCAGGGAGTCACTAAATCCTGTGATTTAACTTCTAAAATTATTTAAAGTACTTAGGAAGTCGGCTGTGGCAGGCTTCATGCTTGGCATGGAGAATTAAGACGAATATGACATACTATCCAAGAGACGGAAGAGTAAATGGAAATCACACTGTAAACTTGCATAATATGTACATAACCTGAGTTAATCACGGGGTTTCCTGGAACAGGTCCTTCTAGACTTAGATCTTGCATGAAAAGCGAAGTTGGGTGAAAGGGGAAGGAGATTCAAATAGGGGAACAGAGTGTGTGAAGTAACAGAACAGTCAGAGGACAAGTTCAGTACAAGCTGAGTGAATGTGAATGGGGTGGGGTATTCAAAGATTTGGGTTAGAGTTAGGCAGGATGTGCTAAGGAAAGCATCTGAACTTAACCCTGACAGTCAAGTGTGACATCGATAGGTTTAGAGAGATTGTTAAGCGGCCATTGTACACACCTAAGATGAGATTCTGGATTGAGGTGACAGTGTAGGGAAGAGAAAAGGTGGCATGAATGAGGCTTCCAAAATTGGGTGACTAAGTGGTAGGGTTTTCAGGGGATGCATAAGAGCAGAAGATTGAGAGTCCAACATGAAGGGACTGAGGAGAGGAACTGACTAAAAAGCTAGAGGACAGGTCATACCCCACTACAGAACCAGGTACCTTCATTCTCCTACTCTCTCAGAAGTGTGATCATCCTCCAAGATCCATGGGTAGCCCAGGTACTATGCTAGTCAGCTGAGGCCCAGAAGTCAAATGGTGCTCTGAAATGGCATAAACATTCCTTTTTTCTAAGGCTATGGCCTGCATTCAGTTCCTCAGAATCTGCAGCATGGATTACCTACCCTCCTGACCGTCTCGCATTCTTCAGAACCATTTGTTCTATATTTTATAGTGTTTATCATTTTCTAATATTTCTTTATCTGACTTGGGGTGTGTGTGTGTGTGTGTGTGTGTGTGTGTGTGTGTGTGTGGTGTATCAATCTTAGCTCAGGCTGCCAAAACAAAATATATTCAGAGAACCAATTTTTTGCTCACAGTTCTGGAGACTGGAAAGTTCAAAAATTATTTTATCAGCAAGGAAACTTTCATTCTGCGGCCTCTTTTCTTGACTTGAAGACAGCTACCATTTTGCTGTTAGTTTAACATAAAAGGTTATTCAGGGAAACAGCCTTTGATAGCCCATGAGATCACTTATCTATCTGATTAGGACCCCAATCTTGTGACCTCATTCAACCTTATTTACCTACAAAAGACATCTTAAGTACAGTCATATTAAGGCTTAGAGCTTCAACATAAGAATTGGGGGATGAGAAACAACTCAGTCCCTTATGGGAACATATGTATATGTATATTACTGATTTAAAGGACCCTGTAAAATCAAATATAAAATATTTTCTATTGTAAATTCCATATTGTTGGTTGATTCTCACAGGGTACTTTTTCAGGGCTTTTTACATCCAAAGCAACATGCAGTTATACTTGACATACTACTACAATGATTTTTTTTCTTTTGCTTATTTGTTTGAGACAGAATCTCTTGTAATCCAGGCTAGCCTCAAACTTGCTTAGGTAGCTAAGGTGGTCCAATACTGAGATTACAGGTGTTTGCCACCAAGGCTAACTCTCATTCATTGTCTTTTTAAAAAATATTTTATTTATTATTTTTATTTTATGTGTACAAGTATATTGCCTGCATGTATGTGAGTGCACCCGTGTCATGCAATGCCATGGAGGTCAGAAGAGGGCTTCGGATTCCCCTGGAACTGGAGTTAAG
>NW_008332097.1:1418317-1422461 GCF_000622305.1 Nannospalax galili
TTGCAACACTTAGATATTGCAACAGTCAGGGTCATGTGGTTTCCAGGAATCCAGGCTCTGTAATCTGAAACCCATTATGCTAATGAAACATCCTACCCACTATTCTGTGATAGGACATTAAGTCTGTTATGCTAATAGGATGCTAAGTCTGTTATGCTAAAGTAGTATCCTACTTGCTCTACTGTGATAGGATGCTAAACCTGTTATGCTAATGAGGTTTCCTACTTGCTGTGCTGTGATTGTACCACTACCCCTATATAAGCTTGTGCCTTTCTGCAATAAAGCAGATCTGTGTCACTGAACCTGGTCTCCTGTGTCTGAATGCGGCTCCACTGACAGAGTCTCCTCACCAGCCCTGGGGTCAGGACCAGATGACTGATTGGAGGAACTAAGAGAGCAGGAGAGCAGCCATAGCCAGAGGAGAGCGGCCACAGCCGGTGACCACACTGAGCCATCTCTCCAGCCCCCTCATTCATTGACTTAATAATGGATGTTTAGGTTTTTCACCTTTAAATCAATGCTACAAGGAACAGCTACTGGTGACAATTTATCTAGAGTAAGCATAAATGGAATAGATATCTTCAATATGCATATTAAAATAACTAGTGTACTCCATTGCTAAGCTGTACTTAATGTGTAAAAACAGTCCTAATCCTTACCAACTTTTGTTTTAATTCATACCAACTGCATTAGCACTTGCAGTAAGAAAATACATAAGACTAGATACTTCATGTTACTGTAACAAAATACCTAAGGCTTAATACTTTATAAATAAAAATAAATTTATTGAGCTCACACTTTTGAAGACTAAAAGGACAAATCAAGTAGCTCATGGGTTTGGGCTCTGGTGAGGTCTCCCTGGCTGCATCATAACATGACAGAGAATTGGGAAGGGAAGCAACTGTGTACAAAGGATGTCAAGCACATGGGGTAGTCTTGTTTTTATAGAAACATACTCTAGAGATAATTATGTTACTGCAAGACCAGCATTAATACCTTTTGAGAGCAATGCACACAATGACCTAACCACCTCTGATTAAGCCCCACCTTTTAAAGGTATCACCACCTTTTGTATGTATGAATGTGTGTACATGGTTTTGTCTGTGTGTGTCTGTGTCTGTGTTTGTGCATGTGTTTCTGTGGGTGTATGTATAACATATGTGTTTGAAGTTCAGAGGACAGCTTCCACTTTTTTTAAAAAAAATTTTATGTGTAGGAGTGTATTGTCTGCCTGTATGTGAGAGCACCCGTGTTGTGCAATGTCGCAGATGTCAGAAGAGGGCTTCGGATTCCCCTGGAACTGGAGTTAAGGACAGTTCATAGTCACCATGCGGGTGCTGGGAATCGAACCCAGGTCCTCTGCAAGAGCAGTCAGTGCTCTTAACCGCTGAGCCATTTCTCCAGCCCCAACTGTTTGTTTGAGACAGTGTACTAGTTACTTTTCTGTTGTTATGATAAAACACCATAACCAAAAGCAACTTACAGAAGAAAGTTTATTTTGGCTGATAGTTCCAGATGGAAAGTCAGTAACAGGAGAGAAGGTGCGGCAGCAGGAGCAGGAAGCCGAGAGCTCGCATCTTCAACTACAAACACAAAGCAGAGAACGTGAATTTCAAGAGTTGTGATGCTATGAATTCTTTTTTTATATAGTTCATTTATTATTTTTATTTTATGTGTATGAGTGTATTGCCCACATATATGTGAGTGCACCAGTGTCGTGCAATGCTACAGAGGTCAAAAGAGGGCTTCAGATTCCCCTGGAACTGGAGTTAAGGATGGTTTACAGCCCCATGTGGGTGCTGGGAATCGAACCCGGGTCCTCTGCAAGAGCAGTCAGTGCTCTCCACCACTGAACCATCTCTCCAGGCCCCAATGATGCTATGAATTCTTAAAACCCGCCACCAGTGCTATACTACCTCCAGCAAGGATGCACCTTAAACCTCCCCAAACAGTGACACCAACCGGGGACCAAGTGTTCAAATATTTGAATGTATAAGGGCCTGGAACTTTACTAGGTAGGGTAGGCTGGCTGGTTAGATCTGCATGTCTCCACCTCCCACGTTGACATAGCTGGAATTCACAAGTCTGTATCATTACTTTTTTGTAGGGGTTCTGGGGATTGAACTTAGGTCTTCATCCTTACACAGAAAGTGATTTATGGACCCAGTCCTCCACTGCCTCTTTCTACAGGTATAGCGAGAACCAACTCTTCCAGCATGTGAATCTTTGGGAGACAAACCAACCACATGCAAACCATAGCAACAATCCTATACATATAAAATGATCTGCATCAATTCAGTTTGCATTTTCCTGAGGAGCAGTGAAGCCAAGCATCTCTTCACTTTATTGGTCATTCAGGTTTTATCTTCTGCTTCCTCTTCTTCTGTTGAGCCATTTATCCTTTGTTTACTCTTCCATTACTACTGATTTGTTGGAGTTTTAAAAAATTGTCAAGTTGTGCTTTCAATTCATTACATGAAGCTACTTTGCTATGATATTAAGACATTGATTCTGCTAAGAGATTGTTTCAATTTTTTCCTTGATATTTCTTTTTAGTGAGACAACATTTTTAAATATCAAAAGTTACAGTACAAGGGGGTTTGTAAGTCTTGTTAGAAGCCTGAGAAAGTCAGTTTGGAGTACTAAATGATATTTAAGAGTAGTTACACTTTTGGTCAAAATTCAAAAGGATAATTTTTATATGTATTTTTCTTTTGAAGAACTCATTTAAAATTTTTATTTTTATTTTATGTGTATGAGTGCTTTGCCTGCATGTATGAAGTGTACCCATGTGTGCAATGTCTGCAGAGGCCAGAAGAGGGCATCAGATCCCCTGGAACTGGAGTTATAGATGATTGTGAGCTGTCATGTGGGTGTTGGGAATTGAACCCCATCCTCTGTAGGAGCAGCCAGTGCTTTCAACTGCTGAGTCACCTCTCCAGCCCTGATATGTATGTATCTACATACAATTTTCTTTGTTAGTGAAGAACACTATTATACTCTTAAGCAGTATACTGTGCTTTAATATTTTTATTATGAAAATAAATGATACATTAGAAAATTTAGAAAATTTTGAAATAAAAGTCATTCATAGTAAAACCATCCAAAGAAAATTGTTCATTTTTAATAATGCCTCATATTATGCTGTATTTTTTTGCATTTTGATAACCATCCACTTCCTTTTCTCTTAATCTGATACACTCCAATGTTACTGTTAAATTTTTACCTACTGCATAATACATCACCAGTTAGGTATTCCATAGTTTAAATAACATTTGTATATTTGAAACAAAGGGAAAAGCTGAGTAAATCTCTATTTTTCACATGCTATATTTTCTTTTAGTTTACCTTCTTCTAGTTGACTTTAAAAATCACTAATGTTTCAAAAAGACCAAAAGAAAATCACTAATGTTATATCCATCATACAGATGAGCAAGATTTTGCTGCCCAAGATATCTTCATGTGCCTCATGATAATAAAGGTTGCCTAGGATACTTTCCAGGAACTTGAAGGTTGCTTTTACTGAAGTCACTGACTCTTCACTTGGGCCTGAGAAGGTGTCTAATGGTGTCTTGTTTGATGTCAGTGGGCAAAAACTCAACCATGTTTACACTACCATTTTCTGAACATGTGACCTTTATAGGCGAGCACACGCTGGGCTCTCAGGGTCCCAGCGCACACTCCTGGGCAGGATACTTTCCAGGAACTTGAAGGTTGCTTTTACTGAAGTCACTGACTCTTCACTTGGGCCTGAGAAGGTGTCTAATGGTGTCTTGTTTGATGTCAGTGGGCAAAAACTCAACCATGTTTACACTACCATTTTCTGAACATGTGACCTTTATAGGCGAGCACACGCTGGGCTCTCAGGGTCCCAGCGCACACTCCTGGGCAGTGAAAGCTCCTCCACTACTGAGGTCTACTCAGTCGATCCCGTCCCTATTTCACCCATATACCTTCCTCAGGATGTGAGGTCCACTGGCCACTTGGACCACACGGGAAGCGTACGAGGAACGGCAAAAGCCAGGGTGTCCGTGAGTCGGCGATGGAGGAATAGCACCCCCCGGGGAGACTGGATCACAGGATTTAGTGTTACAGCTCAAGACAAGTGACTCAGCTCAGATCTCAGTGATTCAGCTCCAGCTCC
>NW_008332097.1:1424952-1447452 GCF_000622305.1 Nannospalax galili
TAGCTCTAAGGTCCTGCAACAGTCTCCATGCCCCTGTCTTCTTCTTTATTACATGCTGAAGAGGCAGAGGCAGGAGGAGGGGAATTTACCTGAGAATCTTTGGAAGCTTTTGAAATTTGGGCTTTAGTATCTGGGCTTATTGAATCAGCTACTGGGCAATTTTTAGGGTCTTTTTTACCATCTAAAACCTCCCTTTTATTATTCTCTGGCATTTGTAAATTTTTCTCAATTTTAGGTGGGTTTTTTAAACACTGCTGGATGGCTGCCATTATTGGGAAGAAGGAGAGAGGAAAATTATGCTTTTCTTGGCTTTCTTTCTTATATGCTAAATGTGAAAGAAAGTTCCACACCTCTGGATCAGATATGTCTGCTGATAAGATCCAGGGTGCAAACCCATGCACCTCATTCCAAAATTTTAAGCTTTCCTCTTTAGAAATTTTTAATCCTCTGGTTTTAAGTAGGATTTTAAGGGAACGAATTTGTCTTTTCTTTTGACGTGATTCTGAGTTTCCCATTGTAAAGAGAAGATGTTAAATGTTTTGCAGTAACTTGGCACTGCTCTGACAGGCAGGAGTTTTAAACTGTAGAAAAAAAAATTGCCTGTTTTAAATCTTTTGTCTAAAAGCTGCTTTTGCAGGTTACCGGCCCTTAGGCTACAGGAAAAAAGTTTCACTTTAAATCTTTTGTCTAACCACGAACCACCCTGAATTCCTAGCTAATTTGAATTTTCACTGAACCAGTGTAGGTGTGGCTCAAACCTCTGAGGCAGGATAACAGAGCTGACTTAGAGCACCAGCTCCTAGCTCGCACGAGGTTCAGAGGCTCCACGTTGTGGTATGAGGTTCAGAGGCTCCAAGCTGTGGTACGAGGTTCAGAGGCTCCACGTTGTGGTATGAGGTTCAGAGGCTCCAAGCTGTGGTACGAGGTTCAGAGGCTCCACGTTGTGGTATGAGGTTCAGAGGCTCCAAGCTGTGGTACGAGGTTCAGAGGCTCCACGTTGTGGTATGAGGTTCAGAGGCTCCAAGCTGTGGTACGAGGTTCAGAGGCTCCACGTTGTGGTATGAGGTTCAGAGGCTCCACGCTGTGGTACGAGGTTCAGAGGCTCCACGTTGTGGTGCCAGATATAGGCGAGCATGTGCTGGGCTCTCAGGGTCCCAGAGCGCACTCCTGGGCAGTGAAAGCTCCTCCGCTACTGAGGTCTACTCAGTCGATCCCGTCCCTATTTCACCCGTATACCTTCCTCAGGATGTGAGGTCCACTGGCCACTTGGACCACACGGGAAGTGTACGAGGGACAGCGAAAGACAGGGTGCCCACGAGTCGGTGATGGAGGAATAGCGCCCCCCGGGGAGACTGGATCACAGGATTTAGTGTTACAGCTCAAGACAAGTGACTCAGCTCAGATCTCAGTGATTCAGCTCCAGCTCCAGCTCCAGCTCCAGCTCCAACTTTATTGGGGTAAAACTAGGACTATTTATAGTGTGGAGACAGTAGACGAAGCCTTAGCTGATAGGTACTTTTAGGATGCCTCATTTACATAGGGTGGTGGGCTTCTATCAGGCAATCAGACAATGCCTGATTAAAACCTGATAGCTTCTGTGCTGGAGGGCATGTATTTGTGGTGAGCACTTTAAAAGAAGAGTCAGGGAGGATGCCAGGAAGGCACTCTGCTATGAAAGGAATCTGCAGCACATGGTTTCCGAGCTCGTGAGCTATCCGGACGTGAAGAGACTTCTACTTGCATAACAGAGGACCCCAACAGACTTTGAAGAACTGTAAACTGATTACACATATGTAGACTTCTGATTACACAACCACTACCTACTTTTCCCCATGCTTTGAATCACATATAAATATCTATAAACCCTGTTTTCAGAGAGATTCGCTCTCCTGTGCCCACTCTCTTTGGCATATCTCCTGATTTCAGTGAGTTGCACGTGTGGGTTAACTTTCCATCACTGTAACAAAATACCTGAGAAAGAACTTGAAAGAAGGGTTTCATTTTGACTCAGAGTTTCAGAGGGTTCAGTCCATGGTAGACTAGTTCCATTTTCTCTAGGCCTTTGGGGAGGCAGAGCATCATGGCAAAAAGAGCACAGAAGAATAGAGTTGCTCACCTTGTGAACAGGAAGCAGAAAAGGACTAGGAAAGGGCCAGGGACAAAGTATGCCCTTCAATGGCAACCTCCCTGTGACCTACTTCCTCCAATTAGGTCCCACCTTTCCATTTCTACCACCTTCCAATGTTCATTCAATCATGAAACCATCATTAGGTTGATCCATTGAAGTTGGAGCCCTCAAGATCCAATCATTTCCCCCAAAGCCACATCAGCTAGCAACCAGGCCTACTTTTGGGGGAGAACATTTCATAACCAAAATATAATATACAACACTTTTAGGATCTGGCTGCTAAATATTAAAAATCATAAGTGGTACTGAGGAAGGTATAGTCAAGTCTGCCTGTGACCCCAACATCTGAGGGGTGGAAGAAGGGGAATTCGAAGTTTGAGGCTAGCATGAGCTACACATTGAGCTACACATTGAAAATCCAAGGGCTAGGGCTGGCTGTAGCTTAGTGGTCGAGTGCTTCTCTAGAATACACAGGGCCCTTGGTTTGATCTCCAGCATAAAAAAGAAGTGCTCCAAATATGAATAAGCTTTGGGTCCCTAAAAATTTACATCTGCCCTTGGTTTTTATTCCTTACTTTAATAAGTATTTGTTGAAATCTTACAATAGACATTATATGGTGCTGGGAAACAAATTAGACACACATTGCCTCATAGAATTTCTAACTGAAGTGAAACAGATTCTCTCCTGAAACTGCTGAATTGCAGTGGCTTAAACCCAATTTACGGCCAGAGGGGAAATAGACACCATGTGAGTTCCTCCCTCCTCCTCTTTCCCTACTTTTTGGCCTCTTTTAGGGAAAGATTTTCTTCCCACTGGACTCGCGTATTTTTCAAGGTTCTACTCTGTGATGTCTGCATTCCAGCACCGACTGAAAGAGCTGCCCCTGATTGGAACGTGTTTTGTGACATAGGGAATAATCAATAGGCCATTTAGTAGCATTTAAAGCATCTCTTAGGGCAGAATTTATCACGGCCACTTACATTTCATGGACCAAAGCAAGTCACATGATCAGTCTTAGAACCTTTGAGGTGGGATGTGCAGCTCTCTAGCAGGGAGGAACTACACATACAGCTGCATATCTATGGCACAATGGAATAATCTGCCCCATAAGCCCTCTGGCGATGACTAGAGCTAAAGATGTTTTGTTACGTTTTTAGAGATACACATTTGTTTGATCCATAAAAATATAATTCAGGCCACAAATATGACTTAAAATATATCTAGAAAATAAGAAACATGGAGAATTAATTTTACTACTATGTTTAAGTAGTATCTGAAATACTACCATTTGATTGTATAATCAATATTTCAAAATATCAAAGTCTTTTTTTTTTTTGAGGCAGGGTCTTACTCTACAGCCTAGGGTAGCCAGGAACTCTCTATCATTCCAGACTGGCCTGAAATTCACAGTGATCATCTTATCTCAACCTCCCAAGAGCTGTGATTATAGGTGTGAGTCACACACCTGGCAATTGGCAAGGTGTCCTAGTTTGTTTCTCCATTGCTGTGACAAAATACTCTGACCACTACCAACTTGGGGAGGAAAGGGTTTATTTATCTTACAACTCCCAGGTTGCAGTTCATCAGGGAGCTCAAGGCAGGAACTCAGGGCAGGAACCTGGAGGCAAGAGCTGGAGCACAGGCCATGGAGGAATGCTGCTTACTGGCTTGCTCCCCTGGCCCCTGATCAGCCTGCTTTCTTGTACAACACAGGCCCACCTGCCCAGGGGTGGCACCACCCACAGTGGGCTGGGCCCTCCCACATCACTCATCAAGAAGATGCCCCTCAGACATGGCCGCAGGCCAGTCCAAAAGAGGCAATTCCCCAATTGAGGCTCCCTCAACCCAGGTGTGTCAAGTTGATACTAAAGCTATTCAGCACACAAGGCATTTTGTATACTCTTTTCTATATGTCTTTAAAACCTGAATTAGTCACACTTCTAGTGCTTAGCCAGTTGCCAGGTTCAATATCTTCCAGGAGGAGCAAGGTAAGTTCAGTTGTCACTATTTCACTGTTGAATACTTAGCTATACCTACGTTTACCTCATGAAGAGACTTAGTAAGACAAATTAAACTTTCTTAATGGTTTACTGGCCATTCCTCAGTCTTTGACTTGCTGAACAGGAGCTGTGACAAGAGAGTATGACCTTAACATGAATTTCTGACTTTTTAAATATTTCTGCAATTGCACCTCCTAATATCACCTACAAAAGTAGGATGGACAGATGGCCTTTTGACAGATCACGTTACTTTAACTGCCATGAACAATATGTCTTAGTACAACTTCCTTTAGTTATATGTTAATATTCTGGTATCACTTTTGGATGAAAGAAAGTATTTATCTTGCTTGTCCTATGGTCTGTTCCTTGAAAGTTCATTTGATATTGAGAAGTGATGGCACCTTAAAGAGGCTGGGACTAGTGAGTTGTTAAGTCATCAGGAACCATGCCCTCAGAAAGGATTAAAATAATTATCATCTGATCTTGATAATTATTGTGAGAATGTTCTTATAAAAGTAACAACAACAAAAAATAAACAAGCAGAACAACATAAGGCTTGCTGGGAATGTAGCTAAGTGATAGAACATTTTCCTAGTGTCATATGCCAGCCCTGGGTTTGATTCCCAGCATAGCAAAATAAAGCAAGCAAACAAAACCCCCAGATGACACAAAAAAAATCAGCCTCATCAAACTGAAAGGCACTTCTTAAAAGAAGTACCAACACCTAATAAATGCATGAAAAGTTGTTCAGTATACTTAATATCATTAGATAAATGCAGATCTTTAAAAGTACATCAAGATTCCATTGTCCCAATCAGAATGGCTACCATCAAGAAAACGAAGTGCTGGTCAACATATGAGGGATGGAAATGAACACTTATATCCTGTTGATAGGAATGTAGATTAATCCAGTCACTATGGAAATCAGTGTGGAGGCGCTCAGGGGTAGAGCATTTGACTGCAGAAAGTTAGAAGTGTCATATGATCTGGTATACAACTCCTGGGTAGATACTGAAGGACTCTAAGTCAGTATACAATACAGGTATCTACACCTCTTTATCATTGTAGCACTATTCACAATAACTTATGGAATCAGCCTAGATACCCATCAGTAGATGAATGGAGGAAGAAAATGCACATATACGTGATGGAGTTGTATTCGGCAACAAAAAAGAATGAAATTAGGTCAATTGAAAGAAAATGATGGAATTGGAGATCATGTTATATGAAATAAACCAGGCTTGGAAGACAAATATCACATATTTTCTCTCAAATGTAGACCCTAGACTATACATTGTGTGTGTGTGTGTGTGTATGTGCGTGTGTGTGCACATGCGTGTGTGTGCGTATGTGATATGAAAATAGAAGGGGTACTGTAGTACAGGACTATCCTCCCAGTCAGCCAGACACCATCTTCATGAGTTCAACTGTGCCGTCTTGCAAAAGATCACCATGGAGGGTTGGGGAGGGTCACAGGACCCTTACCTGAGTACCCACCCACTTCTCCCAACTTTAGTGGAATTGTACCTCAGGTCCTTGGGACCTTAGGAGGAGGGGGGTAGAAATTGTTTACATCTCCCCCCAGGAAGGAACTTTAGCCATAGGTACTATTTGTGAAGAAGGAGGAGACCGGGTAGAGGGATCAGATCGGCTCATGGAGCAGGGTGAATATGAGCAAAGTGCATGATATTCCTGTATGAGAATGTCATGATGAAACCCATCAATTTTTACAATGAATATGTGCTAATAAATATTTTAGAGGGCTTGGTTTGGTGGTGCACACCTTTAACACCTGTAATTGGGAGGCAGAGGCAGGTGGATCACTGTGAGTTCCAGGCCAGTCAGAACTACATAGTGAGACCCTGTGTAAAAAACAAAAATAAGACTTAGAGCCAAGCATGGTAGCACATGCCTATAATCCCAGTACGGGGAGGTTGAGGTAAGAAGACTGTCATGAGTTTGAGGCCAACCTATGTTACATAGAGAGACTATGTCTAAAAAAATAAAATCTTAAAGAGGACACACAAATTATAAAATGTATACACACAAATATATGTGCATATACATATATACACATAAATGTTTGTAAATATACACATATCAGTTTGTACATAGAGTTACCATCAGTAGCCTAAAAGCATGAATAGCTGCTTATATGCTGCAACATAAATATAATAAATGTTGGACTGGAGAGATGGCTCAGCACTTAATAGCATTGCCTGGTCTTGCAGAGAACCTGGGTTTTGTTCCCCATGTGGCAGCTAACAATTGCCCATAATTCCATGTCCAAGGGATCTGACACCCTCTTCTGACCTCCGTGGGCACTGGATGATAGAGTGCACTAACATACACACAGGTAATACACATAAAAATAATAGATAAAATGTTAAAAATAAATACAATAAATGTGAAAGGAGATGAACAAAGGCATATTTTCTGCACTTCAGTATTTTGGAATTTGTGAAAAATGTATCGTGCTATGCTGCTGATTGACTCAGTTGTCCATTGTCTGGCATTGGTTCCTGAATATGAAAGTTTATTCTATAGAAGCATTGCAGAATAATCAAGAGTAGGGACCTGGGTTCTGTTACTGCCTAGTTGCAATCAGGGCAAATTAGTTCCCTCTTTGCTCCTCAATGTCTTCATTTATAATGTCAGGTAATCAGAGCATCTACTTCTTACAGTTGCTAAATTGTAAGATACTTAGAACAGTGCTTGGTTCACAGAAAGTACTGCATGTGTTTGTCATTATCACCAGATCATTCCCCAGCAAGGAGTACCAACACTTTGGTTTAAACTTTCCCATACAGTGGAACAGATATGGCCAAGTTATTGCATTCATAGTCAGTGGGCAAAGTACCAGATTTTTTTGTCTTCTAAATGTTTGAGGATGATGCCATCATTGTGAACAGAAAAGAAAAAATAAATATACATGGTTCTATGATGTCCATCAAATTGCTTGAGGATGTAATCTTTCCATTTAAAATGATGGCTGGCATCATTCGCCCTACTCCCATCCTTTGCTCTTCTTGTCGTGTTTTAATAAACCGATGCTGCCTCTTCTCTGGAGTTCATTGAACCATCATTTCAAATTGCTATGTCAAAACTTTCTTCTGAAAAAGAAATACTTTCAGTAACATAATTGGAGTTATCTACAGTATAAAAATATTTGTTAATTTTTGATAGCAAAATGGCTATTATAAATTAAATTTTGCCCTTTCAAACAATATATAACTCTTAATATTTCAGAATGGAACATTATTTGAAAATAGATCACTGTCAATGTAATTAGTCAATGGGAGGATGTAGTGGAGTAGAGGTCCTACTCCAACATGACTGTGGTCCCTATATGGAGATGTCCCCATGAAGACAGAAGATTGTGGAGGTGTGTCTATGAAGCAAGAAGTGTCAAAGACTGTTGACAAACTACTCAAATCCAGTCAGAGGTAAGAAGGAATTCTCCCCAAGTTTTTTTGGGGGGGGCACCCAGCACCTGATTCTAGATTATCAGCTTCCAGAGTTGCGAGACATGTTCTGTTGTATTAGCCACCCCACTGAAGTGTCTTGTTACCGCAGGCCTGGGAAACAAATATGTTGGTCTTCTGGAATTTTAATATAATACGTTCAGGCATTTTGTATTCTTAAGTTTGCATTTATCCTTTTTTCATTTTTCATATATGGTAAGAAGCAAAAGGTCATCAGAATTTATTATTTATTTTTAAAATTCACTTTGCTGGCAAAGTGAGTCATGACCACTAAAACTCAAATAAAGTCAGAGATAAATACGTTGTTTTATTTAATCCAAGAAGATAAAGGAAGTATTTGCTATATAGCGTGGCTTGTTGCCAGAGGAGTTGTTGGGGAAACAATTATAAATACATTAAAAATGACATTTACAGAATCAACTATCAAATTATTTGCGGAATACATTTAAAATTAAATTTTCATTCCCAAGCCCAATATCAAAGAACATCATTAATATTGTTTATGATATTAATTATGCAAAGTAGGTACAAGATGGCAGACTCACAAATTGACAATTTAGATAGAAACTACTCACTCTGCAAGGTCTAAGTAGGATCTTTGAAATACTGCTTCAAATACAGAAAGGATATTAGAGGATCACAGAGGTTTCTAAAGCCTATATTTTACTGAAATCATTTTCAAGATTAAAACATTGCTTGTCATTGTATAATATCATAAAATAAAACATATCCCTCCAATTGACTTATATGAAGATGTCCAAGAATGCCTAAGCTAAATTCCTTTGCAAATAAATAACCCCTCTGAAATCAGAAACTCCTCAAAGGAGAACAGGTAGGTAGAATCAGCTAGATCTCACTGAGATATGACTCAGTTTAGTGCTCATTCATCTGACAAAAAGTAATACAGAGGCTGAGGAGATAGCTCAGTTGGTAAAGTGTGTGCCATGTACACATAAGGACCTGAGTTTGGGTCCCTAGCACCCATGTAAAAAGCCAGACACAGCATGTCTTTAACCCCAGCACCTTTTTTTGAGGTGGGAGTAGGAGATAAAGACAGGCAAATCCCTAGAGCTCACTGGCCAACCCGTCCAGCCCAATTGATGAGATCTAGTTTCAGTGAGAGATCCTGTTTCAAAAAATAAGGTGGGGAAGATGAAGACATCAACTTTTGGCATGTGTGTGTGTGTGTGTGTGTGTGTGTGTGTGTGTGTATAGAGAGACATAGAGAGTGACAGAGAGAGTGACAGAGAGAGATGGAGAGAGAGTGACAGAGAGAGAACAGCAGCCTGCTTTGCTCCCTAAATACTCACTGAGAAGAATAGGTAACAAAGATTGTTAGAATAACAACACATATACGTTATATACAGTCTCTCTCTGCACAAATTCTATATGGTTATCTTTTCTTGCTATACAAGTTAACACTGCTAAGTGTTGGGGGTACAGCCTTAAATTAATCAAAGGTTCTGCTTTCACTGAACCCACAGTATAGCAAAACATGCACACACACACACAAGAATGTACTGTCTATGATATGTTCTATTAAGTTGCTTAAAGACTTAACCTTGGGCTGGAGAGATGGCTCAGTGGTCAAGAGCACTGGCTGCTCTGCCTCTTACAGTTCATGAAAGAATCAATGGGAGAAAACATTGGGTAATTTCATATAAGATTACCTCATTTTCCTCATGTTTCTCCTGACAGCTGTCCTGCTAAGTTCCAAACTTTCAGTCTTAGCACTCTTCAATGGACAGCAGAAGGTATGAATTCTATTGTCATATGATTTAGGAAGTCAAGACAATAACTGAACATGTCAACAGACTCTGCAAGATCACTCGGCCTTCATATGCTCAATGCTGAACCCCTTGTATTTCCTCTACAGCCTGAAAACAGTCAGGATTTTTAGTTCCCACCAAGAGATTTCAAATCTGGCTGTTTTAAGGAGAAAGTAAATTTATTAAAGATTGTTGATCCAGGTGTGGAGGCATGCAACTGTTACTTAGGAAGCTAAGGCAGGAAGATCACAGGTTTGAGGACTACCTGGACTTAGCAACAGCTGAGGGATGAAGGGAGTGAGGAGAGCAGGGAGGGAAAGAGAAAGCAGTACATAGCAACTAGTTCATCTGGACTACACAGAACAGTACCCCATCATGCTCTGGAATCTGTCCTATGATGCCACCATTGCTGCCAAGCTTGGTTCACATAACACAGTTTGAGCCACCTCCAGTGCCCACAGCCAGGGGACCCTTGCACTAAAACCACAGACACTGATGGGTTTTCAGCCACGCTAGACGGCTCTGCTGCTGTTCTCGTCAGTCTCTTTGTCTGCTAAATAAACGTGACTGAATGCGTAGACTCAAGACTTTTGCTTTCATTATTGTAAAATACAGTGATGTGAGCCTGCAGGAGGAGCAGCTACTTCAGACATAACAGCACTATCTAGTTCCATGGCTGCTCTTCTCTTTTACTCATTAAGCCACCTCACTGGCCTGCTCTCTGCTTCTTGGCTGTGAATGCAATGTGACCAGCTGCTTCAAGCTCCTCCTGCCTGAGCTTCCCTGTCATGAGCCATGATGGTCTGTATCCTTGAGCTGTGAGTCACAATAAAATCATTCTCTCTTTAAGTTGTTTTTGTTGGGATATTTTATCACAGCAGCCAAAAAAAAACATCAATCTTGGATGAAACTCCAGTCATGTCTCTGAGAAGGAGCTTGTGAGGAGTCAAGATGGGCTGGTCTTTGGAGCTGATCTGTGTTTGATTCTGAAATTAAAAATAAGACATTGTGGGTCTGGAGAGATCCACAGTTAAGAGGACTGGCTGCTCTTGCAGAGGACACAGGTTTGATTCCCAGCATCCACATGGTGGCTGACAACTGACCTCTGTGGGCATTGCAAGACATGGGTGCACTTACGTACGTGCAGGCAATATATTCAAACACATAAAATAAAAATAATGAATAAAATATTTTTTTAAAAAAGAAGACGTTAGTTTTATATTAGAGATGGGAGGTTTTTAAAAATATTTTATTTGTTATGTTTATTTTATGTGTATGAGTGTATTGCCTGTGTGTGTGTAAGTATGCTTATGTCATGCAATGCCCTCGGAGTCAGAAGAAGGCGTCAGATCCCGTGGAACCGGAGCGAAGGATGCTTGTTAGTTGCCAGGTGGGTGCTGGTAACCAAACCCGGCCCTCTGCACGGGCAGTCACTGCTCTTACCTGCTGAGTCATCTCTCCAGCTCCAGAGATGGGAGTTTTATGGGGACTTGATGTGTTCCTGATCTCCCCCACAGCTACCTTTCAGTTCTGTTACCCTTCTCTCCTGTCTCCACCTCCCCTCTGACTGTATGTGTACTGGAATTACAGTCATATGCTACCACTTGGCTTTACATAGTCTCATCAGAATCTGAACTTGGGTCCTTGTGCTTGCACTTTATCTGTCTCCTCACTTGAGCCATGTCCCAGCCTCTTCTGTCTCATTTTGATGACATATTACACAGAACTTATTAATTTTGCTGCACGGAGCCCAGTCTTATCTGTTCTATCCTTTGTGGATATGGCTATTGATCAGCATATGCATCTTTCCTGGGCACAGAGACTACCAGGGATCTTGTTCAAAATGTAGATTTTGTTTCAATGATCTGGGTGGAGCTTGAGGATTCTATGTTTCTAACAAACTCCCAGGTGATGCTGCTGCCAGAGGTCTAAGCCAGAGCGTGCCTGACTTTTGGGAGTCTAAGAGTCCAGCCATTTGCCCAAAAAATAAAACAGAAAAGTGATGGTAAAAAGCAGGAGAGAAATGAATATTTAGTATAGCGTATCATACCAGGAAGACAAGGGGGACCAGGCCTCACCTACCTTGTGTCATGAGAACACTATGGCAGAAACATAGACACATTTGTGTCTTTCCACAGTGTCAGAACTTATTGAATAACAATAATTCACAAGCTATGTCATTTATTGGCTGCAACTTGCCAAGTAGTCTTGATTTCCCTTGATAGCTGATCATTGGCAAATATGGGTTCCTTTATTCCAGTGTATATTAACCCTCAGATTATACACGTCATAATAATTGTATATTTTTAAAATATTTTATTATTTTTATTTTATGTGTGCATGTGTATTGTCTTGCATGTATGTAAGTGCACCTGTGCCATACAGTGCCTCTGGAAGTCAGAAGAAGGTGTCAGATTCCCCCAGAACTGGAGTTACAGACGGTTGTTAACCACAATGTGGGTGCTAGGAATTGAACCTGGTTCCTTTGCAAGAATAGCCAGTGCTCTTAGCCACTGAGCCAACTCTCCAGTCCTGTCATTATATATATTTATGTATATGTGTTATAGAATGGCTACAAAATGGTTAAAGAAGACACAGAGTTCAAAGAGGCTTTACTGGAAGTAGAGGCAGCGTATAGATATAGCTGTAAAGAGAGTCACTGTAGTGGTTAGATAAGATATGAAAGTATTCTGTAGAGCTACTAGAGGCACAGAGCGCAGCTACAGGGTTTCTGGATAAAGCCAGGTCATGGGATTCAGTCAAACTGTAGAGCTGAGTTGAGCTGTAGAGGTTCAGGACTATGCAGGAGGGGTGTAGGACCAGGCCTGGACATGTGGACAGATGGATGATGATGGTCATACAGCAGTTCGAGTAGGTCATATCAAATAGTAGAGATGGATCTGAGTTGAAGCCCTGGGGATAGTAGGGAATTCTCTGCCTGTTGGTCCCTTGATGCACACACTGGGTAGTCAGATGACAGCTTGGTGGGGCCTTTGTCTTCTCAGTGTTCGTTTTCCTCTTCTTTATGGGGTCCAGGTAAGGGTGTTACATAGTATCATAGTAAGTTATTGGGCTTGGTTTTTGTAATATGGTTTTAATATGCTCAAGTGCTTATATGTTCCCAGTATATTTTGATAAACTTATGTATCGTACAGCTGTACTTGTAGGAGTGAATTGTTTATTAGTCTTTGCTTTGGTTTGTTCAGTCATCCTGTGTTTGCATTTGCACTCAAAATGGAGCCAATGTTGCTTATAAAATGGAGTCATCCAGGGCAAGGCACAGTCTAGAAACCAGTTTTATATAATATGAAATCATTTAGATCAGAGTACAGCCTGATCTCCACACCTTGTTTCAAGTTATATATGGCTGTGCCAGTTTTGCTACAATGTATCTCCTCTGCCATTCTTATCCAAGTGATAACTGAGTGGCTGTTATAATAAGAAAAAGAAATATTTATCCAAACCTTGAGATGAATTAATCTCAACAAGATGAGTAAAAGTACTTCAACAATGTGGTGACAATCTGAAAGTTCAGATATGTTGAGTACTACCAGTGGGAAAAAGATGTTATATTACATTTACAAGTCCATTATATATCCCTGAAGGAGAATTGTTCAATATGTATGTTCAAATTCTGGCTCCTGTGCCCACCCAGATAAAATGAATCATAACCTCTAAGAGGTATCTCTTTAATGATTAAACATGTATCCAAGCAATTCTTGTGTCTAGTGTTGTTGATAGAATTTGGGGCCTTGAGCATGCTAGGCAGGTGCTCTACTACTCAACTCCTAAGCATTCTTACACATATAAAACTCAAGGAGCACATGTTGAGAGCGTTTGATATCTGATAAAACTTCATACTATTTGGCTGGGCATGAGAGGTATCTCTTTAATGATTAAACATGTATCCAAGCAATTCTTGTGTCCAGTGTTGTTGATAGAATCTGGGGCCTTGAGCATGCTAGGCAGGTGCTCTACTACTCAACTCCTAAGCATTCTTACACATATAAAACTCAAGGAGCACATGTTGAGAGCGTTTGATATCTGATAAAACTTCATACTATTTGGCTGGGCATAGCGGCGCATGCCTTTAGTGCCAGCACTCAGAGGCAGAGACAGACAGATCTCTGTGAGTTTGAGGCCAGCCTGGCCTACATAGTGAGTTCTAGGTAGCTGGGGCTAAAGAGAGATCCTGTATCAAAAAGACCAAAAAAAAAAAAAAAAAACAAAAAAAAAAAAAAAAAAAAGCAAACAAACAAAAAACCTTCATACTACTTGGTAACTCACAACACACTGAATTGATTACTATGTGAGTAGACAGCAGTTCTAATCCTGGTCTTGTCTGAAATGATCTATGAATTTTGCTTTAGTGTCTTAGATCTTGGAGGACAGGGCTGGGGATGAAGCTCAGTTGGTAGACCGTTTGCCTAGCATGTATAAAGCCCTGGGTTTGAGCTCCTGCATTGCATATACTGGGTGTAGTTGTGCACACCTGTAATCCCAGCACTTGGGAGGCAGAAGCAGGAGGAGTTCAAGGCTGCCCTCGGCTCCATAGTGAGATCAAGCCCAGCTTGGGATATATGAGGCTTGGTCTCAAAAAAAATTTTTTTGAAAACTTACAGGAATGCTTGGGTTCATGTGAATACCCTTAGAAGCTACTGACAATCTGTCTTATTCTTGATTTGTTAAAACTGATACTCAGTGAATCCCTGATACACAAAAAATATAGTCAGGCCAATGTTGCATCCAGTTTGTACAGAAAATGAGGTTTTGAGTACTTACCTTCTCTGGATAAAAATAATAGAGTCAAGCAGTTAAAATACATTTTCAACCAAACCCTACAGTTACTTACTTGAAAATATCTTTGCCACCAATCCCAAATTAAGGCTACTTCCAAGGGAAAAAAGAGTATGTCACAGAGGATGAAAAACAAATTCACAAAATCACTGTTGTGAATTCTGCCCTTGACTAAGTAACTGTTCCAGGAGAACAATAGTCATTTGGGAGTCTTTTTCAGTTTGGCTGAGATTGTACTCTCTCCAGTCCCAGTACCACTGAGCTACAATTGTATATATAATTGTGTGATGTCTTAAAGGCATTTTCTATGTAGTTTTTTTCAGAGAACAGCAGAAGTTTACCAGAACCAAAAATACTTTTCTTCACATTGTGAAGTGGACTTGCATGCTTTTCGTCTATTCTTCAGCAAATGAAAAGCTAATGCCATGTAATCACAATTTCCTGGGATTCTGAAAAACCATTAAAGAGGCACATTGATGCCCTCTGAATGGAGACACTGTAGCAGGATTTGGATTGGCTCTGTTATGGGGGTTCTTGACACTCATGCTCAAATCAGACTTTTCAAAGGCTTCTTTTGTGTCCAAGACACCCAGACGGTTTGATTTCAACCATGCACTTCTGGGTGAATGCAGATGGTAACGGGGTGGGGATGGGAGCTAGGAAACATCATTAAGTTTGAAAATGACTAGAATTTCATTTTTCATATGAGTGTAAAGTGAAATGCTTTAAAATTTAATTCTTAGCTCAAGTCCTTTCCTTGCTTGTTCTAGATTTGCTTAAAAACCAGCCAAATACCAGCTAAAGAGAGTTTTAGCAGAGGCAAGGGTAAGAGGAAAAACTCTGACAGTGTTAATATTTAATTAAAGGAGAAAGCAACAGTGTACTTCTTTTCCTATATATAGCAGGCTGTATTTTAAAGTCATGCTAATCTTCTTAGGTTGATCTTGGAGTTTCTTCCTCGTTTTAAAAAATATCTCAGAAGTGTGTGCTTGTATGTAGCATCTTCTGAGAGAAGCTCTCAAGTACCCCAGGCTAGTCTTGAAATTGCTAAGTAGCAGAGGAGGACCTTGGATTTCAGATCCTCTGTTGATCTCTTTGACTTGCACTCCACTTTCCAAGTGATGGAATTTTAGTGTGTGCCACCATGCCTGATTTATAGGGTGCTAAAGATTGAACCCAAGGCTTTGTTTGTGCATGCTAGGGAAACCTTCTACCAACTGAGCTAGGTTCCTAGCCCTGTATATAGTCTTTAAAATTCTTTAAATTAGGGGCTGGGAAGATGACTCAGCAGTTAAGAGCACTGACTGCTCTTGTAGAGGATCAGGGTTCCAGTCCCCACATAGTAGCTAACAACAATCTGTAACTCCAGTTCCGGGGGAATCCAATGGCCTCTTCTGACCTCTGCAGGCATTGCACGACACAGGTATACTTACACACATGCAGGCAATACACCCATACACATAAAATAAAAATAATTTAAAAAATTGTTTAAATTGTATGTGTGTGTGCATGCATACATGCCAGTGTGTGTGTGTGTGTGTGTGTGTGTGTGTGTGTGTGTGTGTAGGTCAGAAGATGACTAGCAGGAGTTGGTTCTCTCCTTCCACCATGTAGATTTCCAAGGATTGAACTCAGGGTTGGCAGCACACACTTTGACCTACCGAGCCATTTCACCAGTCCCTATGTATAGCATGTTAAAGCAGTTTCCAAGAATCTATTGATTTCCAGGAAAATATTTTTATAGAAATAACATTGGTTTGTGTTGTACTCTCAGATATGTTCAACAGCAATATTCTTTTATTGTTCCTTATTGTGGACTGAGCACTGCTCTAAGGAAGTTGACATCATGTCTGGCACACAGTGATTAAACAGAGTGGCACTGACTTGTCAAGAACCCATGTTTCTGTATAATATCAGATCTGCTTTTAGTTCTTCAAACAGGAGGGGCTCATCCATCAAAACAGAGATGAAGGCCATGAAGCAGCCAAGTGAGAGAGGTAGAGAGTGCAGCCCAGTTAGGCTATGGGTGGGCAAAAAGGTCACTAAGGGCCCAAGGCTAGAAGCTCATATCCAACTGCATGGAGCAGGAATGATACAGGCCACTCAAAAAGGAAAGCTTCAGGACTGTGAATGCTCTCCAGGCACCCTCAGAAGGCTGAATTCATAAGATATTCGTTTGTTATGTGGAACTCATTCTGGAGCATGAGTTCAGTGATATTCTTCCCTCCCTCCCTTTCCTTTCATATATACCTACCTTTTTTCCTTCTTCCTTCCTTTCCTCTCTCCCTCTTTCCTTCTTTCCTTCCTTCCATTCCTTCTCCTCCTCTTCTTCCTTCCTTCTTCCTCCTCCCCTTCTTTCTTCATTCTCCTCTCCCTTCTCTCTCTCTCTCTCTCTCTCTCTCTCTCTCTCTCTCTCTCTCTCTCTCTCTCCCTTCTTTCCAGCCTCACTATATCATCCAGGATGGCCTCAAATGGAAGATCCACCTGCTTCAGCCTCCCAAATGCTTGAGATTACAGGTATGTGCTACTATGTCTGGTTCAAGATAATTTTCAATAAATCTTTTGTGACTTTTAGCAGGACCAGTGTCATTGAACCCTTTTAAGGGTTCTATGTAGAAAAGTGAACCTAGTTCATATGAGCTTGAACAAGAAAATCTGCCACAGAAAGCTGAAGACAGATACAAGGCTTCCTTTACTTGAGCAAGACTTGTGATCTAGGCATTCCCATGCGTTCTAGCATGCAGCAATGTTATTCTGAATGAAAAAGTCAAATGACTGTACTCTCTGCAGTATCCATTATGGTTTTGTGGAAAAGAAAGCAAATAAGCTGACAGTTTTGAAAAAAGATATTAAATAATCCAAGCTCATACATTAGAGATATTTTACTACATCCCTCATCTGTACAATGCTTTAATAAGTATCACAGTGGAGAGAGTGATAGAAGACATAGGAGAGGGCAGGGGGTGGAGCTGCCATAGATAAATTCTAGTCTTCAATTTCTCTGACACTGATAGAACAGCATGACTGGCAGCAATGCTCCTAGAACAGGTCCTCTGGAATCCTGAGGTGTTCTGAGACTTTTAAGTGAGGAGGATTAGTGCAAAGTTAAGGCCTGCTTTTTGGAACCCTATTGCTCGAGTTTAAATTCCAGCAGGGTCATTTCCTAGTGTGACAGTTCTCAGTTTTCTTACTTGCACGGGAGTGACAGCCACTGAACCTATCCCATAGGAAAAGAGAAATGACTTCAGATACCCAAAGTATTTCATATGAGCTGTATATAATGAGCTCTGTTAAAACATTCAGCATCCACACACATTCCGTTTTATGTTGTGTACTAATTTTATGAAAATGGTCAATCTATGGAGGCTTACTTGTATCAGTGATTGACATAACCTATTAATTAAAATTCACAACTTCCCCAGCCACTGTAGAGGAATGGGAATTTTCCATGCAAAGATCAAGACCCTCCTACTTGAGGATGTCCCAGAATACTTGAAGGAATACTGGAGCCATATTTTTAATTGAATTGATGTGTTATGGATTCAACTCCGTAATACATGCAAAAGCATGCGTCTGTAGTTTTTATATGAACTGACACTACTTGACCACCAGGGGGCAGTCCTCTCATGGAAAACCAAGAACCGACAGGCCATGAATAAATAAAATCTGTCATTTAAAAAAAATCACATTTTAAATTAATTTCAGTTTCAGAAAAACTCTTACTAGAGCTCGACCATATACCATAACTGTTCCTGTCATCTCTCGGATGCACAGCTGAGAGAGAATATGCAAGAGGGAGCACTAAAATCTGATCTCAGAGCTAGGCGGATGCTGAGGTTCCAGCGGTGCTCTGTGAAGTGTATTGCCCCAGTACTGAAGTCACTGTACAAAACAGGATTTAAATGAAAGGGAACTAGTGACAATTAGTGGGAGTATTAAAGCTTCAGGTACAGAGGTAATTATTAAAGAGTGTTTTACATCTCCTGTCTCTTCTAAAAAGTGATGCAAGTAACAGGTCCTGTAAAAACAAGAATGATGCCTGCTTAGGAAATGCACACCCAGCTTCAGAATTCCTGGTCCACACTTTGTCAAGTCTGAGGGACTTATAGCCAAATAAATGACCATGACTCACAGGCCCAGGATTGACATTTGACCCTGGAATGGAGTTGTATCCCATGGTCAGAATAAAGAAAACATAATGATAGAAAGAAACTAAACTTTTTCAACTCTGAATCTTCTATGGGTTTTGGTGAAGCTAATTTGATGGGTCACATTTGGGATAGCACAAATTAAGAGATAGTTGAGCTCCAATGCATTACATAATTTGCAGTAAATAAGGAGCCCTACAGCAGAAAGATCAATGACCTTGATGTTAAGGAGCAAATGGGGGTTGAAGAGTTGACTCAGTGGTTAACAGCACTTGCTGCTCTTACAAAGGACCTGAGTTCGGTTCCCAGCACCCATATGGCAGCTCACAACTACCACTTGTAAGTCTAGTTCCAGGGTATATGGCACCCTCTTCTGGCCTTCATGGGTACCAGACATAAACATGATACACATACATACATACATACAGGCCAAACACTCATATACATAAAACTAAGTAGATAGATAGATAGATAGATAGATAGATAGATAGATAGCAAAATGTAAATTGTAGTTTCTCAACTTTTCACTTATGTAACCTTGGGCAGCATATCCGTAGGAGAGTTTTGCAAAACTCTGAAGGACTAATAGGTTAAGACATAAGGAAGAAACAAATTTAAGTCAGATCTTCATGCCTTTCCACCATGTAGAGCATGATTGCATCATATCATATATAGTCATAGGGTTTTAATCAATTATAATTTTCAATGCGCTGTTTCTACTAATACTTCCACACATGGGATTTGCAAGGGTTAAGTGAGATAATTTACACAAAGCATTTGGAAGGTGCCTGAGCATCAGAACATGCAGGTAATGAAGGGCAGGTGTTAGTATTATAATTTATTTTTATTTTATGAGTGTTTACCTGTATGTATATAAGTGTACCATGTGTGTAATGCTGAGAGAAGCAAAAGAGGGCATTGGATCCCTGGAACTGGAGTTACAGGTGGCTGTTAGGCACCATCTGGGTGCTGGGAAACAAAGCTGGGTCCTCTGCAAAAGCAGTGAGTGCTCTTAACTGCTGAGCCATCTCTCCAACTCCCCTAGGTTGTAATTTAATCTTTACAATAATCTTATATACTAGATGTTGTCATCTCTACATTGCCTTTAAAACAAAACAAAACAAAAACAAAGAAAGCAAAACAAAACAAAATTCTAAGGGAAATAAAGGCCAAATTCACATAGCTGTAATGCCAGGAGCTACAACTTGTTTTCTCCTCTTCCAGTGCATGTTCTAAGACACTATTTACATAGCCGTGAATAACATCATGAGGAAGGGCTATGGTGCTTTTTCTCCCCTTAAAGGTAACAAAGTGAGGGTCTGGAGAGATGGCTCAGCAGTTAAGAGCACGGACTGCTCTTGCAGAGGACCTGGGTTCAATTCCCCAGCACCCACATGGCAGCTATGAACTGTCCTTAACTCCACTTCCAGGGGAATCCAATGCCCTCTTCTGACCTCTGGGTGCACTCACATACATGCAGGCAACACACTCAATACATATAAAATAAAAATAATAAAATAAAAAAAATTTTTTAAAAAGGTAACAAAGTAAGAGCCAAGTCAGATACCCCGCCGTTGTCTTTCCCTGCTGATTTTGTGGTTTCACTGAACTTTTGTTATTTTAATGTATCAGTATAGGGTAGAGGGTTTGTTTGTTTTGTTTTTGTTTTGAGACTGGGTCTCATGTAGCCCAGGCTGGTACTGAACTCACTAGTAGCCAAAGACAGTCATGAACTCCTGATTTCCAACCTCCACCTTTCAACTACTGAGATTACAGGCATGCCACACTAGGCTCAAGACAGTGATTCTTAACCTTCACTGGGTGTAATCATGCCCTGGGAGATGTTTTTAATGTACTGGGGTTGGACCCCAAACCAGGCCTAGACAAACAAGAAGGCCCCCTTCCTCTCATCTCTGCAGAAGTTTGAGTGAATCTGGTATCCAGCCTGTTCCTCCAACTCCAGATGTAGTGCTCTTTCTGCCCCAACATCTAATATTGTCAGTTCCAAGAAGGAAGGCATGATCACAACTGGGTACCATTACAGAAAAAACAAGACTTGAAACAAAAGAGGGTTAAAGAGGTACATTTCCAGGAAAATATACGGAGGTTAGAAGACAAGCGACCCAAGGAAGAGTCAAACAGCAGAGAATGAATAAATAGCATATACAAACTCACTTTTGCAGACATGGAACAAATGCACCAGCGAAGCGCTCCCCCTTACACTGATACAAAGAGCAGGTATCCTGGTTAACCAGTCTGTCTCCATGAAAGCGGAAGAACAGGGTTAATGGGCATGACAGGCAGTTCTCAAAGTCCCTTGGTAGTGGTTACTGTTGGACACGGATGCGTACCTCTGGGACTGAAAATGGTTTGGTATACTTTTATGCATAGTGAGAGTCCAATATGGAACCCAGAATAATCTAAATTTAAATGTATAGAGGAATCTATTAGCCAAGATATTTTGCTAGTCTAACAAATGGGTATCCCTTTAGCTCCAAATTTACTATGAGAAGATTCAAGTTTAATGTCAAGTCATCCTGAGATGAGATTCTCTAGATAATCATAGAACATCAAGGTCCTACTTAATTCCCTTCCAGTGACAGTTCACCAGGTCCATAAGGCAAGGGGCACTCTCTAGAGTTGGGAGTGGGAAGTGCTGGCCAGAACCACGTAGGAAGTCTGGATGTTCAGAGTGGAATCTTGCAGAAACCTTGACCGAACTCCGGCTTCTTTTCAGGACAGATACTGCAGTTACAATCCCTCGCCTACAAATAATCCCTCCTTCCAGATTTGACATCAAGTTTTCAAAATTTGTCTCAAGTGAGCAAAGAACAAGTTGTATCACTGTTTAAGGGTATTTCTTTCTTCCTTTCACAAACTCCTTGGCAAAAATGTAAGAATTTTTTTTTTTTCCTGGTTGATAAGTAGCTGTAGCTTGGAGTATGCTTGTAAGTTTGTAAGTTGCTCTGTTTTGGGTTAATCATTGCTTTCTCCCACCCCCTGATGTAGAGGCACTGCCCTGTATGGGATCAGCTTGAAAAATCTTTTTTTTTTTTTTTTTAATGGGCATGGCGTTTTCACTTTGGAAAGATAAAGGCCATAAGAACAAAAGTTTTAGGCAGAGGACAATGGAGCCTGTCAATTAGACTAGGTAAAGCTGAAGGAAATGAATGCTTTCCTGAGGAAGATGGAACATGGTGAGGGAGAGAAAATGAGGCTGAGGCCAGAGGAATACAAGGACAATGGAAGTGACAGCGATTCTATGGCAGGACCTTTTGGAGCACGTGTGCTAGTCCAGCAATGCCCTGATAAAGAGTGACAACACAAAAGCCTGCTCCGGGCTCACCCTAGATCACAAATAACCAGAATTCCCAGGAAAAAGTCATGTTTCAGTCTATCGGAATCCTTTAGATGCCCAAATGGGCACTATTCTGGGGGTGATCAAAGTATGAACAGAATCACAAATGGCATGAAAAATCGAGGGCTTCTTCTTAATGTCTTCACAGGAGAAAGGAAAAATGGGCATGCCTAAGCCACACTGCAATTTTAAAATTTTTATCTCAAAGGATAAAATGGGATGTATTGATTAAGAGAACACTACTTTTCTCCACTGGTTTCACTGGAGGAGGCATCTTGTATGTACAAGGAGGGGTCTGAAATATATAGCTGTGCAGATCACATCATTTGTAGTGATTTATTAGTCAAGAAATAAAGCATGACGGGTGGGTGTGGTTACCATAGCGCAATCACACCCCTAGGGTGAGACTACACTACACACAACCAAATTCCCCCCAGGGGTGTGATTAGCTCATAAAACCCTGCCTCACAGAACTGCCAGACTCTTTAAGGTCATTTATTTATTAAAAAAGAGTGAGCCAGTGGAAGCCCTTCTGCAGTGTGTCTGTGGCTGAGGCTGGTCTTCTTGAAAACCAAAACAAAATAAACAAATCTAAACTCTGAAGGATTTGCTGTTTGCTACTGAGTACTGTTTCTTGTTTAATTTTGAAATCCACTTACGAAAATAGCATCAAAGGAGCTTCATTAGTTTTTGTGGATGTTTGTGCTCAGAGCTAGTAAGTATTCCATGGACCAGTAGGAAACTAGAAGTCTGTGTTGATTTCATGGTCTCCTACTTGCATAACATTATGATTGTTGCCTTGGGGATTGGCGAG
>NW_008332097.1:1452452-1465244 GCF_000622305.1 Nannospalax galili
AAATTGTGTTCATACACTGGTATTGCGGCCTTCATAAACATCGCTATTATGGTTCATAAGAACACCATTGTGGGGAAGCCATCCCAAAATAGAAAGCACTGGGGAGAGAGAGGCCTGGAGTCCTGGAGGCTGGGTTTTGTCCTCCCCTGGGAGAAGATGGATGGCCAGTGTCATACAGATGATGACTTGAGACTATTAAATTGTCAGAGGAGGGAGAATCTTTATCAGCCCCCAGCACTGGTGGAAAATTCTAGAGACAGAAACCGATGGGTCTTGGGTGGGAGAGGAACCGGGCAGCTGGATTTGCCAGGAAGGTTGGAGCCAGAGTTAGGCTAGTGGCCAACGAGTCAAAGGGGAGGGTAGTGGGCAGCAAAGCTACTGACCTCTCCTGGTGCACACTCTGACTTCAGCTAGCAGCCCACCCCACCCCCCAATTGCATAGCCAAGGCTGATGGACAAAAATGGGGTCAGAGAATGAGGGGGGCAGCGAACCCCAAACAGTTGAGGGCTGTGCCAGGCGGGGAGACAATTGTTCTCATTATTCCCATGCCCAGCCCCCTGCTCTGTCGGGGGATGGGGGGACATGTCGCTAACTGGATGGAGATGGATGGAGGCGCCCTAAGCCCCCGACATCGTGTCAGACCTGGGGCAATTATTGTCCCGCCAGGATGGACACATTGCCTGCCACCCTGACCCCTGCGCGTGAGCCACTGGCTTCCCTGCGCTGCAGCAGCGATTTTCTCTCGCCTTTACAATAACCGGACTTGACATAAATAACTCCCTTGCGCTTGTCTACATTTGCTTGACCTCCTTAACCCTCGGAAAATCTTCCCTGCATCAAGCTGTTACCTTTTTCTTTTTGAAAAACAGAAAATTTGAAACTACAAATTCTTATCTCCTATCTTGTCCACCTCTAAGTATGGACTCTGGTGGATCTTGGAATTCCCATTACTGTTACTGTGACACAAGTCAATCACATCTGCTAGAATGGGTTTCTTCCTGCATGAACCACAACATGATTGCGCTGTTCCAAGCATCCCAAGTTTTGGTGCTCTGAGTCTCCAAAATCTTCCCCGTGGGTGGCAGGCCCCCTGGGTAGGGAAGGCCTGGAACCCAGTGTGTGCGTCTCATTTGTTTGAGTTGGCAAGGGGTGGGGTGGGGATGGGCCAGGGCAATGCCACACTGGCATGACGCAGTGCGAAGCTAAGCCACAAGACTAGAGGGAACACGGTGGTGGCCTTGCCATAGGAAAATTCTAAGGAAATTGCCAGGCCAAGTCCCTCCACTTGGAGTGGCTTGGATATGCCAGAGGCAGCTTTCTTCTCTGAGGTACCCTCTTAGTGATGATGCCAGGTAGCATTATCCAGCCACTGAGCTTTTGCTAGTCATTTCCTGCCTGATCAAACCCTACTGATGACTAGTTACAGGACCAGGGGCAACTCAGAACTTTAGAGATAGAAGGGCTCTTAGAGGTCAGATGTCAGAGTGGCTTCCAAGAGTAGTTAAGGAAACCCTCCCTCTTCTCTTCTCTTCTCTTCTCTTCTCTTCTCTTCTCTTCTCTTCTCTCTCTCTCTCTCTCTCTCTCTCTCTCTCTCTCCCTGCCCCCCACCTCAGGTTTAGCCTTTTGGGCCCTGGATCCACCTTTAGAGAAGAATGCATATAAGAGGTCTGAATAGGCTGCTCTGGTGAGCCTAGGTCCCACCACCCTCCTTGGCTGTCCTTGCTGGAGAATAAGTAACAAGTGATAGTTGTAGCAACTGTATCAAAAACAACACAACACAAAAACACATGGTAATCTCAGGATTCCAAAACATTGGGACTAGTAATCTCCAGCCTGGGTTATAGCAAGATTCTGTCTTTAAAAAGCAGAATGAGACGAAAGTGAAGTCAATAAATATATACACAAATAAAATCCAAATTCTTGGAGATGTTTTTCACACTGTCATTGTCCATTCACTGAAGGTACATGTAAACTGATGGTGTCTCTTTGATTAGTGTCCTTAATTCCATCCATTCATGTACTGGTCACTAGTCATTCTTTAATTCCACAAATGCTGCATGATAGTTCCGAATGAGCTACAAAAGAAACAGAAAACATTGCATTCAATTTACTTGGTTCTCTTGGGGGGAGGGGATGACTTAGATGTGGATCCTAAAGGGCTTTCAGTGTAATCTCATTGAGAAACTGCAGGATTGAGGTTTAACCTTCATTTACCAATTTCTGACTTGGGACTGAGGTCAGGTTTAGAATGACTCCAGGGACTCAGCTGTATCTTCTATGAAATAAGTGTGCTGGAAAGTATGCATACCCTATGTTCTCTAGAGGCATTAAACATTGGCGTGTTCTTAGGTAAGATATGAGAGACCATCAAGGTGCTTGTATCAGGCTTGAGGCAGACATAATTTTCTGCCTCTGCCTCTGAACTTTGAATTCCAGATACTAGATGGCTTAGTATGAGGGATGTATGAGACACTGTAGATTAGGGACCTGACTGTCATGGTGTAAATTTAATTGGCTTACTTACTTATTCTGAATCAGCTTCCTCTCCTGAACAGTGGGGATATCAAATACCTGCCTTACTCACTTACAAAGTAGCTGTAAGGATCAATTCTGATAATGTATGCAAGTGTGCTTTGAAAACTAACAAACATCATGGTAATTAAAAATACAAATACTTAGGCATGGTGACTTGCCTTTAATCCCAACACTCAGGGGGCAGAAGCAGCTAGATCTCAGTGAGATAGCCCCAGGACTTCTGGGGCTACAGGGAGACCCTGTCTCAAGGAACAAAATAACAAAGCAAAACTCAAACACAACTAACAAGTCAGGATTCTACTCTCTAGAATACACTCACATGTTGACTACCTGGATAGAGTTGTTCTTTCTTATGGCTCTGCAGGAGTTATAAGGTACTGTCTTAGGCAGCAGCTAGTCTCAAAATGGAATGTTGTACCATTTCTGGGTGTTAGGATAAGATATTTTAGTATATGAATGCTAAAGAGAAGGTCTTTAGCATATATAGATAAAGACTCAGAGATAGCTAGTCTTCACAGCATTTTGAAATACTGCTTCAGTAAGCTTTACCAAATTTAAGAATTTTGCTGCTTAGAAGTTTCCTTGGAAATAAGATTTGTTAGGAACTTTGATGACTTACTCAGGTTAAGGAAGTAGAGTGAATATCCTAAGAAAGGTCACCTCCTTGCTGAAATGGAGGAAAATTCAAGGGGTTCTGAGAGAAAGGACCTTGCCTCTTCAGAAGAAGTCTGAGCATCTGTCAGGAAAATATTGAAGGAGGGAGGGGGGATCAGATGCAACTCGATGAAAGAGCAGCTTACCTTTCTCCTGGAAGGGGAAAGCTGAGAAAGTCACTAGTCTCCTGGGAACTCATCCCATGTGGCCTGTGGAATCCATCCAGCAGGTTCTCAACCCTGGGAGCTGCCTTTCCTTTTATTCTCTTAACTTTTGTGATAAATGTTAATGACCCAATCTTATCTATTCTGGTGCCATTATCACAGAATGTTGACTGAACTAGTTATTTTATCTTCATTATAAAGTTGCCTTCCTTGTAGATTTATGCATTTTTTATTTTAAATTCTTTTATTAGGCCTATGCTCCTATTGACTTTCATTAACCCCCCACCCCAAGTCCCCAATACTTTCCCATATTTAATATTGAAACATTTTTCTCAGTGCCCCTCATGGCTTTGTTGCCATTCCTTTGACGGCTGTCCCTAATGGCCTGGGCTGTTTGCTCTGTTCTTGAACTTGGTGGGGGGTCACACATTCTTAAACAGTGATGTTCTCTGAATGTCCACCCTTGCTGTCCAGCTAAGTTGCTCTGTGTCACAAGCTCTGCCCTTTTCTCTGCCCCTAACTACCAACTGCTCCTAATCACTTAAACAAACACCTTTCCTAGTGGTGCCTCAGGCCCCCTGAGCCTTTTGGGTTTTGTTTAGCTGGGTTGCTAACGTTCTGCATAGCCCACCGGGCAGCTTGGCCCCACTGACCTGATACATCGCAGCTCTTCTCCTTGGAGCGTCAGTCTTGTCCAGCGCCCCCTGGGCCAAAGGCCAGGGTCTGGGCAAGATTGACCAGCTGCTTGAGGTGACCACAAAAAGACATCAACTGACTTCAGCTTGGAGAAGGCAAATGAATGTATTCATTTATCTCACTCCCCCACCCCATCCTATCCACAAACGATCTACTGCCTGGCTTGGAACAAGACAAAGGGAAAAATATTGGGAAGGGGGAGCAGAAGAGGCCCATCTAGCACCAGAAATCTTAGCTCCCTTCTTGAGGGCCGTCTGTTCAGTTTCACAACACTTACAAGACCAATTTCTAGAATTGAAGTTGCCTGGTGTTTTGATTCTTCCTTTGCCTGTGCATTTGTGCCCTGAAGGTCCCTTCCAAATGGATACTAATTGTGGGGGCTGCACGCTGCTGGCTGCTCCAATGCCCCAGGGCCCGGAGGACCTGCTTCTCAAAGCCTTAATTGACAAGGACCTGTCTGTATTTAGGAGCAGCTGGTCCAGAGCGTTGGCACATCAGTGCAATCTTAACGCAGCATCCCTAGCCCCGAGGAGGATGAGGGTAAATGTGGTTAAAATGAAGGAAGATTTATAGCCCACCCCCTTGGGTAATAGGACAGAAGACAGCTCCCAAGATTTTCCCCTACGAGGGGGTTCATTCATCAGCTCCCGGGCCTGGTAACCCGGTAGGAGGCTTGATCTAGCGATTATTACTGATGGGGGAGGGAAGGAGGCCCTCTCGGAACAATTAGGCAGGTGACAATATTTCACTATAGTACACCGCCCGACCCCCCCAAACCGGACGGAAATTTGGCACAGCACGACCGCTGTCTCTGGCTTCCGCGGGCCCCGGCGCCGGTGCCTCGGCCTGGGTCTGGCTCTGGGTTAATGGTGGCGCCGCGGGCAGGCGGGGAGGAGAGCGGAGGGCGCTCCGGCTGCCCTCCCCCACCTCAGCAGTCGAACCGCGAGGCTTGCAGAGGCCTCTGCAAACTGCGGGTGGAAGGGGTGTTCGCGCAGATGAGCCTCTCCCTCCTGCGACCCTGCGGGTGCACCCGGCTACGGAAGTCACGGCTGCACGCTGCGGGCGCCCTTCGGGGACCTGCTCACTCGGTAGACACAGCCTTTCAGCCTATTACAAAGAAGGTTGATTGGTTCAAGTGAAACCCGGTTTTGTTGCGATCTGTGGGAAATACTTTGATGTCCGCCCAGTTCGCACGTGTGAACAGGAATAATGGGGTTTGGGCATCTTCATTGAAATTTGAAGTTTTAAAAGCAAAAATTCCCTAACTTTTGCCCGTTTTCTCAACATTTTCTTTTTCTTTCTTTCTTTTTTTCTTTTTCTTCTTCTGCCTTTAGGAACAATGCCAACATTGAAGGCCTCGGTTGGAGTCTGCACAGTTGGAGATCTTTGGTGCCATTTTAGACATCTTTGGATTTCATCAATCAAACTGACTGCAATTTTCCATAAAAACCCTGAATTTGGGTCAGAAAGTGGGCAAAGTAGATAAAGATCATTCGAGCTGTCTTATAAGATGATAAATAGATATCCTTTCAAGCCAACAATGCTAAAGTGCAGTTTTGTGATTCCCTTCCATGGGTTCTGAAGGCAGTGAGCGGGAACGATTTATCCATGTTTTCCCATGGGTTAGGGGGTGTCTTTACACACTTGTCAACAGTAGCCTGACCTTTTCCCCACCGAGTTGCTAAGTGTGTTAGTTGCTTTGGGTGCTTTCTTTTCCCCTTGGTGTGTGTGTGTTTCTTCTCAAGAAACACAAGAAAAGAAGGCTTTAATATTAATAGACTGATTCTGATTTAGACAATTTTCTGGGAATAGACTGGTTGCAAAGGCCCTGGAGTTGGAGAATTTCCATCTGCTTTGTGGTTACTCCTAGGCACTTGTGATACCACTTTGGACACCATGCTGGGCTGTGAACTCACTTTCTTAACAACAACCAAAACACCACCACCAACTGGCCCAGCAGTTCTTATTCTTGAACTTGACAAATGGACTTTTGCATACCTAACAAAAAGAAGTTGTAAAAAGAAAAGCAGAATGAAGTTGTTAAATGATGTGAGCCTCCAGAGATCCTTCAAAATGCTAGCTGACAGGATTTCTGGAGTATTTTAGATCTTTCTTCATCATTCTTCAACATCACTATTTAATATATATGGCATGGAACTTTCTACTCATTGATTAAACTCTTCAATTTTCTTGATCCTCACTCTCAAAAAATGCCCATTTTGATTATCCCTTCACCAGTTTCCCTTTCTTTCTTTCTTTCTTTCCTTCCTTCCTTCCTTCCTTCCTTCTTTCTTCTTTCTTCTTTCTTTATTTCTTTCTTTCAAATCAGGTATTTTGAAAGGTTCTTGAAGAATCATTGATTCTTCATTGAGAAATCATAGTTGCCCTTCTTGGCTATTTATGAATTATCTGAGGTGTCCTTATGAGCTCAGAGAGCTTGTGGGAGCACACACAAGTACCAAGTAAACCCATTTCTCTTGATGTAAGTGGCCCCGCCTCCCCCGCCGTCTCCCTCACAGGAGCACCATCTCCTTTCTGTGCTTTGCTTTTCCAAACGTGCTATATATCATATATCTGCTATGAACTATCTACAGAAGAGGGTATGGTACAGTGGGAGTTAATTACGGTTATTAATTTACTGGGTTTATTAGTTTTGAATGAAGCATATAACTGTAGCTACAGTTATTTACACATTTTTATTAGCTTAAATAATTTGAAATTTTTGGACATACACTCAAACTGTATAACTATATATTTGAAATGGCAACTGGAGATTTAGAAAAGAGCCCTGCCTTGCCTCATTTGTCTTTAATAAATCTGGCTTTCATAAACTAAACAATTAAACTTAATGTATGCCTATCTAATCCTTTATCTCAGTCTCTCAATACCATTTGGTTCATTTTATATGATAGTAATTCTCTATTGATATCATAATTTTAAATTATTTGCCTAATTTCAAACAGACCATTACAAAGAACGAAAAATTCATGAAGAATAATTATAATCATTTATATAAAACAAGTATATTTAATTTTCCTCCATTATTCTCTTTCCCTTTTATTCCTAATACTTAATTTACACATATTTATGGTATCCTCCATGAAACCTACTTAATGATTAAAAGAGGCACAGAGGAAGGAGGGAGGAAAAATCAAAGCTGAGATATTGAAGGGCTGGGGGTGTAGCTCAATAGTAGAGCACTTGCCTAGTATACAGAAGGCCCTGGGTTCAATCTCCAGTAACACACACACACACACACACACACACACACACACACAGAAATTTGCTAGTCATTCCCAATAATAAAAATCATAAACGCATATCTAAAACCATTATATCAATAAATAGAATGTCAGAATTTTGTTGAAGTATGCTTTATACACCTTTTAGAAATTCGTCTACCACATCAAATGGTCACTGATAAAATTTCTATTTTGGAATTTCAACATGCTCAGTACATACAGTAAAGATATTTGATTACTCTTGTTGCTGAGAGCAGAGACCCTATTGATTAAAAGAAAAAAGGCAAGCAACTTTATGTGGTCTGTCATGTTCTATGAATAAAGTATAGCCTGCAGGGCAAATGGGTCAGCATATACTTAAAGCTTCGAGTTTGAAGTTGTGCATTCTGTCTGAGATCAGGGATGAACTCAGCTTTGTCAGGTACAGATTCTCCTAAGCCTCACAATCATAGTTTGGAAAGAATCTTAGATTACCTTGGTTTTCCATGTTCTAGAGAAGAAGACTAAGCTTCGGTAGATAAAATGTCATGATATACTTACTCATGACAGTACCTCCAACACAAGTATCACTTTTTCTTCATTTCCTTCCCCTTACTAAATTAGGAGCATGTTTTTCTAATTTTCTTTCAGAGAAAGAGAGAGAGAGAGAGAGAGAGAGAATTGGAGGAAGAAAGGAAGGAAGGAAGGAAGGAAGGAAGGAAGGAAAGAAGAGGAACAGAAGGGAAGGGAAGGGAAAAGGGGGGGGAAAGGAAAGAAATCTAAGACATTCACATCTAGTTCTTGTAGGCTCTTCCCCCACTGAGAACACACCTTTAATAAGCTAATGTCTGCACAGGCCAGAGTAAGCACAAGGTCAATTAAATCAATGCCAACAACCCATTTGGGGACTTAGGACACAGGAGTTCTTAAAATTTTTTTTTTATTTTTCATTTTTTGATATTACATAAAATGTATGATACAATTTTATTATTAAATTAAGACATCACTAGCATAATTCCTCATTCAAAATGAACATATTCTTTACTATACATTTGCTGTAATGAACTGTCAAGCACTTTGAAATTCAAACAGAAAAGTCTGCAACTTATAAATGTTGACACTACAAAATCTTAAGTATATTCATTTAGAATATTTTTTAATCATTATTTATTTTAAAAAAAATGATTAGAAGCATTTCATTAGAAGAAGCATTTCGTTACAGCTTTAACATATTCAGTAACACACTCCAGAGCAAGAGTACATCCCTTTCACAAGTGGCTGTAAGTTTCTAGGTTCAATACAGTTATACAATATTGAACTCAGTATAAGCTCTGTAAGACATAAAATTGAATAAGTTTCTAACATTTCTAAAAGATCTCCATTTCATTTTGGAATATATTGTTCCTTGCATAAAGACTCATTGTTTTGCTACTAACACTGAGATGTTGGCACATGCATCTCTAATCTGTATGTATCTGATTATTACTAGTCATAATTGGTTGCACTTGGATCCTTGGTGCCTGTGTCTGTCTATAAATTCATCGGGTGGATTTCAATGGTAATGTTTATCACTTCTACTAGTTAACATAACATAAATTTAAGGGTTCTTTTTAATGGAAGGATTTTGTTCTTGAGAATTATCTGGATAGTTCCTATAGGATTTTCTACTGATGATAATGTGAGGGAAATAAAACTACTCCAAATTGTGTATGTGTGTGTGTGTGTGTGTGTATGTGTGCTTATATACATATGGGGGGGCTGGGGGAGAGAGAGAATGGGGAAGGGGAAGAGAGGGAAGGAGAGAGCAAGGGGAGAGGGATAAAACTGGGGTGAGAGGAAAAGAAAGTATTGGGGTGCCCGATTATGTCTGTCTATAGATACAACTTTTTTCTCCCTTTTCCCCTTCATCTTTCCCTGACCTCTTGTTCCCTCCCTCCTTCCTTTCCTTCTCCTTTCCCTTCTCCCCTCTCTTTCTCCCTCCCTCCCTCCCTCCCTCTCTCTCCCTCCTTTCTGGGACTGGAACCCAGGCCTGCACACACTATGCCTGTGCTTTTTCAGTGAGTTATACCCCCAGCCCTATATATTCCATTCTAACCCTACACACATCTCAAGCAATCCATGCAGAATTCACTTTGTATCTTAATAGCCATAATATTTTAAATCCATCATTAAATTTCTATAATTTCACAATGATCAATTATGTTTTCCAAAATCTTTTAAGGCTTATGTTAAGATGTGCAATAAGGAATGATAGCATTCTTATTTTCAATAATGGCATCATTAACTTACCATCATTACCTCCTCTATGAGGATGATTATCGTGGTAGTTATTGTCAAATCTTACCATTTTTGAAAATGATGTGGTTTACTAAGAATTTTTTTTCAGGATTTAAATGGCAATACAAAGTAAATAATTTAAACCAAACCTATCTCCTTTTCTCAATTAGCTGGATAATTTAAACAAAAGTCACCAAGGAGGGAATCACGAATGTTCAAAGTGATCTGACCTTTGGGTCTCAGTCTACCATGTATATAACTTTGAAATTGTTTGCTTAAAAATGGTGCATTGCCCTTTCTTGGAAAATATACAACACTATTTTACCTTAGACCATTTTCAAGTTTTAATAAGAATTTAATAGCCTTGGGTTTAGAGGCAGTCAGAGCAAAGTTGTTGAATTTAATAGAGGCTAACATATGGGTAGGGTTTTAAACAGCCATTCCAATCTAAACCCCAAAATGACTTCAATCAGCAGGTATTCCGATGTTTATTTAATGAAGAGATAGATGTGTGAGCAGCTGCCGCTTCCCATTTTCAGATGTAGTTAGCTTTCATTGCTCTGCAACAAACCAGGAAGAGCAGATTTCAGCTGTAATTTGGGACCATTCTATTAGATATGTAGGGCTATGCCAGTAGATTCATAAACAAGAGCAATGAGGCCAGTTTAAGGAAGAAAATCAAATAGAATAACCCCAGGGATGAAAACTGTGGGTTGTTTGGGGATCTATTGCTTTGTTTCTAGGTCATACAAGTATTCAAGTTTAGATTAAACCTTAATGGCCTTTATATAGACAAATAAAAATCCAACCTGACACTGATTTTTGACTGACCTAGTGGTTGCATTGCAGATGGACATGTGAAGTTATTTTTTGTTTCCCAGTGTATGGTGGGTGTTGTCAGCACCTTAATATGCTCCTAAGAAAGCCAGAAGAGTGATAGACAATTGGGGCTGTGATTTGGCCTGGGCAGACATTCCGACCATAGGGAGAGCTAATTTAAATGTATAGTCCTTTTCAGTGCACTTCGAGCCAGGTTGACTATGGATTTGGGGCCTGTGCGTATTTACCTTTTTGGTATAGCTGTGCCTTTTGAACAATTATACATTACAGGAACATGTGGTGATCTCTCTCTCTCTCTCTCTCTCTCTCTCTCTCTCTCTCTCTCATCACTAACACATGCTGGACCTCTTACAAAGGAACAAAATTGGTAGTTTTCACCCCTAATAGACTCCCTGCTTAAGAGACTAATTATAAGAACCTTTTTCTAACTCTGGCCTTAGGGGTAGCGTTAACTACAGTCTCACAACTTTTACCTGCTATTTCTTATAAACACTTCCCAAGTTTGGTGGTGGGAGTCAGTTCAGAATGGTAGCCCTGAGTCTACTGGAAAGTGGCCTACAGTAATACATATTAAGTCTAAGTTAAATTATATTTTTAACTATACAGGGGCAGTACAAATGATGAATTTATTTGGGAAGTTCATTGTTTTTCTTTTTAGTCTTACTGAAACACATACTTATTTTTAAATGTGTTTGTTGGTGATTAAGGTAAAGTATTTGTCTGGTTTAGACTCTCAGAGGTGGTATTTTATGTAATCTCTACTGTAAGGTCAGAAATGGAGAGGGAGAGAAAAGGGAGACAATCTGAGCTATTGCCAAAGACCAGTCAGCCTCACATCCTAACACCTTGACCTTCCCTGAGGCTTTGGCTGGCCACAGATCCGCTAGGCTGGGGCAGAACCTTGGAGAGCCGGGATGAGGCCCGAGAGTGTGCAACCCAGGAGGGTGGCAGAGACCCCGGAGGGATGCGGGGAGGCTGCGAGCGCGCTGGCGGGGGCCGGCAGGGAACACTCGGGGAGCATGCTAATGAGCTGAGCCCCCAGCACCCGCCCCGCCCGGCCCGCCGCGCAGGAGCCGCGCCGGGGCTGGGGCACGCGGTGCCACTCAGGCCCGCGGGGGGCGCGCAGCTCGCTGCAGCCGCGAGCCCCGGCCTCTCAAAGCCCTTTTCAGCAACTCTGCGGGCTCCTCACCAGAGGAGTCTGCAGCGACATAAAAGCGCATTATGAAAATTATAATATCAGCCATAGAGCATGTCCATCGAGGCAGCCCTGCACCTTTGCCGGGGCTGGGGCACGCGGTGCCACTCAGGCCCGCGGGGGGCGCGCAGCTCGCTGCAGCCGCGAGCCCCGGCCTCTCAAAGCCCTTTTCAGCAACTCTGCGGGCTCCTCACCAGAGGAGTCTGCAGCGACATAAAAGCGCATTATGAAAATTATAATATCAGCCATAGAGCATGTCCATCGAGGCAGCCCTGCACCTTTGAGGCATTGAGCCTCGTTCAGCTGGGCCGAGGGGAGAAATATCCATTTGAATTCGGCCCCTGAATGGGGCCAGCGGTGGAGGCCAGTGCAACAGAGCTTCCTTTATCCGATCGGCCACTTCCCCTGCTTGCTCATTCCTGGGCTGTTGCACCTTGTCGCCTTATGGGCAGGGGTGTGGAGCGGGAGGGGCGCGAGCAGGGTAAGGGAGCTGAAGGGGAAGGCCCCCCCACCCCCGATTCACAGCCAGCCTGGACAGGGAGTGCTGTCTTTTGGGTCCCCAGGAGAAAGATAACTGAGGCTTTCTAGGGCCCAACGGTATATTCGCTCACGGGGCCCGAAGAAACTGGGGGTCAAGGGCTGAGTGAATTTGATAGAGGCCAGAAAAGCGCATTGGGGATCGGGTCCCATTTTCTTGTCTCTGTGCCAGGCGAGAGTTGCCAGCATCGGGGCATTTTCCCACCCGAGTTCGGATTCCAACGCCTGGAACTGCTGTAGGGCAGGAAGGGAAGATGAAGTCCGGCTCAGAGTGGACCCCGCTCTCGGGTCGCCGCCCAGTGGACAGGGTGCACCACGTCAGTGGTCTGACCCCAGAAAGCCAAGTCGCTGGACACGCGCTCGGACTCCTTGGGATCCTGGGGTGGCACTGGCACGCTAAGGCCCCAGGCGGGCCTGTTGTATTATTGCAGATGAGTTGCTCCTGCATTGAGTCCTGTCCATTGTCTTGTTAATCACCTTTCATTACAGAGTGCTCGCCACTGCCAGAAGCTTTTAATATTAATAAGACCCAGCGCATCAGCTCCCACACCCGGGTCCTGAGCTGTCCAGCAGACAACGCAGGGGCTGCGCTACAACCTGTTCAGCCAGCCTAGACCCAGTGTTTCTCCGGGTTAGCCAACTGCGCGCGGGGGGCGGGTGGGGGTGGGGGTG
>NW_008332097.1:1465368-1492606 GCF_000622305.1 Nannospalax galili
GGGCAAAACAGACCCGGAAGGAAAACAGAACACAAAACAAAAACTGTTGTCCAGACAAGGAGGGTTGTTTGGTTCTGTGTGCGCCAGACTGGTCTGAAGTCCGGGGTAGAGGCTAGGTGAGAGCTGGGGGTGGAAAACGCAAGGGTCCGCTAGGGTAGAGACTTGACATTTCCTGTGGTGAAGCCGGCTTTGGCTGCTAATAGAGATCTAATTGATGGGTGAAGTCCCATTTCCGCGAGCTCTCCTTTATTGCTCCATCCAGCCCGTTGCAAAATATAACCTTAATCTGATTTAGCAATTCCTCCAGGATTCGGTGCGAGCTTCCAGCTCAGGAAAAAAAAAATCGTTATTAAAAAAGTTAAAGTTACAGACTTGGGTTTGGTGCGTTGCCATTTTAAAAATCTTGCCTCAGGTCCTGACGTTTAGCACTTTTTCTTTTTGTAATCGCCTGGTGTTTTATGATTATTAATAACCACAGTGTTGGGTGATCCTCCTAGTGCGCATTTGTTGGGGATGCAAACTGGAGAGGTGACCCGAGGTTGCTGGGGTGCGTGGGATGCTGGCTGTTCCCGGAGTCCGGTTTTGAGCGCACAGCCCAAATAGTTTAGAGTTTCCTAATTCCCTCTTTACCTCGGGATTCCTGAAGAGGCCGCCTGGGGATGGCCGGTCTGAAAGCCTGGGCTGCCTGATGTCAGGGGCCAGTGTGATAGTGGGTTGGGCCAGGTGGCTTCCTCCTTCCATTTAAGCTTCCCGGTAAGGTTTAAGAGCACAAGGCTTAGGGTGAAGTTCAGTACCATGCAGATGCCTGCCTGGTCCATATAATAGTCCTGGCTTGGGTGCTGAAGGAAGCCTCTGGCCTGCTACTGTGGGACCCACAGGGTTCTGTAGGAGTTGGAAGTTGGCAATTGTTAGAAGTACAAACCAGATGTTAGATGGTAGAAGCTAAAGGCATGGCTTTCTTTCCCTTCCTCTTGGCTCCTCTCCCCTGTCCCTTACCTGCCCAACCTGACTTCCTCTGTATCCCTGGTGGTGTTTAGAGACTGTTTCACCACACAGTACCAGATCTAGGTTTTCTGTCTGTTTCCTTCTTTGTTTTCCTCTAATAGAGGGGAGTCCCTTAGGGAAGTACATTTGTTTTGCTTTTTTTTTTTTAAACAACAAAACAAGCTCTGACAAGTTTTTATCAAAGAAAAACTTTCTGGGTTTACTTTTCACCAGTCTGCTCTGGCATGCTTCTAATAATATCAGAATCACCTGGATCAGTGATAACCAGTGTGCAGACTCTGTAATTCTTTCCGAATGCTGTGCCCAATTCAGTACTATTGCCACTGTAGTGATGATGGACAGCAGTTTTGGCCAACATGGCATAGTATTCTATTTCCAATTTCCTTAAAGCTGGGTAGTTGGTGGGGATGACCAATTTGGCCTTACCTTGTCTGATTGTCCTCAGACTCTGCTTGTACTTTCCACTTTTCATAACAAGCTGGAGCCTAGAGTTGATCGACTCCAGAGACTTTGCAGTCTTCCTGCCTCAGGTGTGAATGGTTCCCAACCATGAACAAGATGGCTGGGGAGCGAGAAAGAGGGAAGTGCATTTGTAAGTAGATATTATATCACATTGTCATACAAAATTTTATATACACAATCGTGCTTTCCCGAACTTCTATGTCAACCAAATTGTGTAAGGAAAAAGATGGGACCAAGCCACCAATGCTGCCTTGTAATCTTGGTTGAATGCAGTCTTTCTTGGCCTTGACTTTTTCATCTTCAAAATAATGTTGATAAATATAATCCTGCTCTGACTACCTCAGAAAGCCAGAGAAAGCCAATGTAATGCTTATACATACAAAGAAATCTTCATCCTGGAAAGTCTAAAAATAGAAGCTCAAGTCACTAGTCAGTAGATGAGTCTGGAAAATTGTAGGAATCTTTTACACTCACAGAGAATTGGGTTTTGTGTTTGCATAAGTCACCTTGAATGATTCATTCTGCCTGAGGAGACCTCTAATTCAGTGTCAGTTTCCTGTCCTCAATTCCCCTAGACTTTTATTTTATGTTTTACAACCAGCATTTGCATCTGTTAGTCTTGACACAGTTCACTTTCTGCTTTGATCTCCAGTTTCTCTGGTCTCCAGTTTGACCAGCTAGTTCTTTAAGAAGTGAGATGAGAAGAAGCATGCTTGTTACCCTGGGATAATCACTTAATTTCCCAAATTCTGCTCTAAGTCTGGGACTGAGTGTGTGCTAGGATACAGTGCCTCATGCACCCTCTGCTGCAGGTTCTTGTGGCCTTTTCCAGGCCTGCTATACAGCAGTGGGAACTAGTGCTTAGGCACTCCCAGCCCCATCTCTCTCCTCTCCTCCATGGTACCCTTGATGGGTTTAATGAGGCGGAACACCGTGAAGGAGATGTGAACTGGTCCAAATGATTGATGAAGCCAGGGGCAAAGCCCAGGCCTTTCTAGATAAAGCCCCATACAGCCAGTGATAAAGGCGGGATAGTGGCAGGGCTGGGCTCCTTCAAAAGCTGTGGCCCAGAGGCATTGAGAGGAAACAGGAAGGGAAGGTGCTCTGTTGTTACCTAATCAGTTCCTGCACTAAGCCACCAGCCAAGGAGAGCAGGGAGGGCTGGGCTGCTGAGGAAGTGGGGAGGGCGAAAGCAAACCTCTATGCCACACACACACACACACACACACACACACACACACACACACACACACACACACACAGCTGCCTCTCTTCTTCCCTTTTGGCTGAGCAAGGCCTAGAACAGCCTTAGCTACCACAGATATCTGGACACTCAGCATGTACTGGGGACGCTTCCTTCCATGGGGTGTAGAGGGGAAAGTCATAAGTAACATTGTTTTGTCTGGCTTTCCTCAGCATTAGAACAACTACTGGTTCCCTCCCCATTAGAAACCCAGTCATTGAAAGTGAGAGAAAGAGGAGGGGAAATCTGGGGAAATTCCAAACCCACTGGAAGATTTGGGGTGGGGGGCAAGGTGGATTTCTTTAGTTCTCTGTTAGAAGCAACTACTATAAAACAAGGTTCATGGCTTGGGGTAACAATAACAATATTACTTCCTAAAGGACAGTGTACTCTGGTTCTCACAACAAATAAAGAAAGAACACAACAGTTATTAGGCCAGAAGCAATTATGGAATTAGAGTGCACCATGGCTGGAGAAACACCAAGAATATAATCACTGTTTTAGGAGGTGGGGGTGGAGCTCAGTGGTGTGTTTAGCCTGTATGAGGCCTTAGGTTCACCTTAGAGCCTATTACCCCCAAACAAACTAAAGAGACTTCTTTTGCAGGTGCCACACTTCCCGTTAAGCCAGTTAGGCCCAGTGGGAGTTGAAAGCTAGTTGCCTTATCTTCCTACTGGTCCCTGGGGGTGAGGGCAAGTTTGGAGACTGAAAAGAGTATCAGTTCATAAGCACTTGTAGATATGGACAAAATAAGGAACATTTTCACCAAGGTAATGCAATGAAAAAAAAATTGGGTTTCAAGTATTCCAGGCTGATTTAGAACTAACTATGTAGCTGAGGATGACCTTGAACTTCCGATCTTCTTGCCTCTATTTCCTGAGTGCTAGGATTACAGGTGTGTACCACCAGGTCTGGTTTATTTCATGCTGAGAGTCAAATCCAGGGCATTGTACATACTAGGCAATCACCATCGAGCCATATCCCCAATCCTTGTTTGTGTTTTTCAGGGTTGGTTATGTAGCCCAGGCTGACCTCCAGCTTCTTATCCTCCTGTTTCATCCTCCTGAGTACCAGGCTATCAAGTATCTGCCACCATTTCCAGAAAACTTGGGGTTTTGATAGTAGCATAATTTTGATAGCTGTTCATGTACAGTTTCCATTTGTGAGTTATAGTCACTGTCTAAACCTTGTCTTTAACTTCTCTTTCATGGCCATATCTATAGTTTAGTTTCTGTGTTCTGATGGTGGTTGATGCTTGTGAAAATGTGAACATCCCACAGATAAGATGGTCAGGAAAGATGACTACTTCTGCTGTTACTTTAAATTGTATTTATTTATTTATTATTATTTATTTTATTTAATTGTGGGTGTGGGTGTGCCATAAGGAAAGTATGGAAGTCAGAGGATAGCATGCAGGAATATCTTCCCTCTTTCTACTGCGTGGGTCCCAGGGATCAAACTCAGGTCATCAGGCGTGGCTGCAAGTACCTTTACCTTCTGAGCCGCCTTGCCCTCCCCCTGTTATTTACCTATTTTTTCAAAGATTTATCTGGTCATTAGGCTTTTATCACATCAGATAACATTTGCATCTCTATTTTCATTATTATGCCAATCAACTGCAGATGACTTCCACATTTTACTTTTTATTATATTCACTTTTTTATTGTGTGTGTATGTATGTATGTATGTGGGTGGATAAGGATACACCATGGTGCTTGTGTGGAGGTTGGAGGACAACTTGTAGAAGATGGTTTTCGTCTTCTATCATGTGGGTCCTGGGGATTGAACTCATGTCTTCAGGCTTGACAACAAGCACCTTTACTTGCTTAACCATCTTGCCAGCCCCATTTCTACATTTTTTGTTTGTTTTAGTTTGTTTGAAGACAGGATCTCACTATATATTCCAGGTTGGTCCTGAACTCTATCCTCCTGCCTCAGTCTCCTTATTGCTGTGATTACAAACATGTGTAGCTAAACCTGGCTCACTTCCATTCCTATTGTCTCTGTGCTTTCAGTTTAGAAGGCAAGCTACTAAAGGGCAGCATTCTGGGTATTGAATGCCTGTGTATTGCATTCCATGCAAGCAGGACTTAAACAAATCAATCCTGAGTTTATCACTCAAGAGAGAAAGATAGGACTTTACTGCCTAGCCTTCTGCCCCTCGTACTGTATTCAATAAAGTTTTACACACACCACACACACACACACACACACACACACACCCCACATGGGGTGGAGGGTGGAGGGAGAGGGAGAAGGAGTGACTGTTAACTATTGAGGACATTTTAATGATGAAAAGCATTTTTACATTAACATTTTCAGAAGAGGGTGTGAAAAGAGTTTAAGAGCAGGAGGTTGCGGGGAGTGCCATGAAACACTGCCATTCAGACATACATGGCTGTTGCAAACGTGACCACAGCAATATAGACCTGCACAAAACTGGGCTTTCAGCGTTCCATCCTGGATAGAAGAGGGGCCCACATGGTTAATGGTTGTTGGAGGAGGGGGCTCACAGAGGGATTCATTATGAGGACGAAGGGGTTCAGAAGGAAAGGAATGGGGCTAACAGAGGATAATGGGGGTGAAGAGAATCTCAATGCATTATATATATATATATATGTATGAGACTATAAAAAGGAAACATTTTAAAAGTGTTTCAATTCCAAAGCAATAGTATTTTACAAAGCTTTTGAATATATTATTTCTATGATTCTTTCAAAAGAGTATTTAAGGATCACCCTTAAAAATAATACATTCATATCTTTCACCTCCTCAGTATACTGTAGCATAGTGAATCCTTTTCTTTCTTGAGCTTCTGAACAGTAATGTGGTCATGGAAATCTTTGGGGGAAGAAAATGTGACCAGATCTGCAAAACATAATCTTGAACATGCATAAAGGTTTGTTTGGGAATAAGAAAAACCATAGCCTATAAAAAATGTAATCTCAGAATTATTTGCATAAAACATTTGTGGCACATCATTTGTCAAACTGGGCTGCAGAACTGAAATACCTATCTATGTAATCTGGGTAAACTTAACATGTTTCCCCATAAAAGTGTTTTTATAATGATGAGATAGTGTAAAGAATATATCTCTAACTGTGCATGTTTTTAAGATGACGGAAAGATTTCACGCTCCAACTGTCTAATTTGTTCAATTACATTGATTTTTTAAATTAAATAGCTGCTTACCTTTCCCTTTCTGTCTGTGAATAAAATATAAATGTGAGGTTTGGGGAATAAAAAGCCTGTGAGTGTCTGGGTCTCTCCTACAAAACAGACTATCTAGTATTGTTATTTTAAGAATATTGAGTTTCCTCAAATTTGGCTGAAGTTTCTGGTTTCTCCTGAAGGCCTCAGGAGCTTTGAAGAGAAAGAAACTTCTACAGTTTTAATGGGAAGCCCATAGGCAATATTCTTTCAGAAAATACTTGGGGCACAGCATAGTTATCTTTTTATGCAATTATTTTCCAATACAAGTTGGAAATAGATATATCTATAAGGTGGTCTGCAATTAGATGCTATATAGGAAAAGTTCTTATTGCTTTTTTATATTTCCAACTTCTTATTTAACTGAATCTCAAGAAAAATTATGAAGTAGGTATCTGCAGATGGGTGAAATTGGCACTTTTATACCTTAAACCTGAAGATTGAAACTTTGAATTTTAAAATAGGGAGAGCATATAGCAATATGTCCCATAATAACTTCGATCATTTGCACTTGGAAGGTGCTTTCTTGTAATCATAATAAAGATGCTAACTATGAGAAAATTTTCCTGGGAATGAGTTTTTTTTTAAACCTCTACTATACATTATAAAATATATCTTTCTACCTTTTCCTCCCCTCTTTAATGCAACTTTCACCTTTTTCATTAAAAAATAAGACAGTTCATTATTATTTCCTCATTTACTTTGTTTTAAGAAAGGTCAAAAGAATGAACCTAAAATTACATTTAAATTTTCAGGGGTTGCATTTTTAGTTAATTTTCTTTTCATGATAAATAGTATTATTTTATTTGCTTCTTCAAACATCATTACTAAGCTTTATTTACTTATTTGCATAGCTATTCCCTTAAACTTATTTTTCCAGAAATATTTTATTTACTTAAAAGTAAATTGTGAAATTATTTGCTCTTTCTCTGGAAACTAGCTAGTTGCTGAATAAAAATGATGAGACTTTTTATGTGCTTAGTCCTGACGGAGTCTCTAGGGAAATCTGGAAAGAAATGACAAAATAACGACCTATAGTGCCTGAAAAATTACATTTGTTCAAGTGCAGGATAGAATTTCATAAACATTGGGATTTACATAACTATTTATATGACTCTAGAGTTTCATAAGCAGCAAGTATTGATGTCTGATATTTACATGGCTATAGTTTTAGTACATTTGTTTGATAGTGATGTAGTAGGTTTTGTTTGTATATTTAAATGAGGCTATAGATAGCTGCATTCATAATCTTTTTATTTTGATATCTTATATATACTTTCTATAAATAAATCAAAACAAAGAAACCTCCACCCATAGCCTTAACACAAGTACAAATTGCTTAGATGTCTTGATGATATTTTGAGATCCTTAAACACACCATCGAGATATAAAAGTTTGGCTTTTACAGTCAAACATATTTATCAGTTTTGTGAACAGCAAGATTTCCTTCTAGCTTTTAAAATGTACTCTCAAATAAATTTTAAGAGAGGTTGGTTATTAATAATGTTTCACAAAGACCTTAGCTATGCAATGGTGTCAACACAGGCACTTTATTCAAAGTTGGGAGTTTTGTGTTTATGTGATTCATCTTTGCTCATATAAAATGTGCCTTTTATTTTCAAAGACCATCTCTCTAATCATTGCTTTGAAAAATGTCACCCACAGTTTAACTTTCATGTATTCTAGAAACACTTTTGTAAGACTCTTCAGCGTACAATTTTTTTCCACAGGTCTTTATAAAAAGCAACATTCAACTCCATTTTCTCCATTAACTTTGTTGCTCTCAGTAGATCTTACAACCATCATGAAAAGTGTTTCATTACATATCCTGAATCTTTGCTATGCTTTTTGTTGCATAATCTGGCTTAAGAATGTGTCTTTAAATTTTTTTTTTAAGTGCCCACTGGAAGTGAATAACAAACACAACAAAGATTAGCTGGGAAGTGTTCTTTGCTTTGCTTTCTTCACAAGCCACTCCCAACAGTGGTCAGTTATAATAAAGGAAGAACAAAGTTTCTTGATGTCTGCTAAAAAAAAGCTGCCTGCCGTTCCTTTGAATTGCTCCGTTGCCCAGGCAGGCCGGCCTCCAGCCAGAAGCCAGCAGGCAAAATTTAAAAGCCACGCTTCAAAATGTTTGTAGCAGCTATCAATGCATCCATAACTCTTAGCCTTCTAGATATGGGGTCATCTTTCAATACTACCCCACGGTCATATACAACATTTGTCTTGTCTCACATTCAACTGATTGTGTCAAACTATGGAGTGACTATATAATACACATATACAAGAACACAATGAAAGCAATAATCTCCAACCCAGTTTCTTTATTTATCTGAGTGTTATTACAAAGTTTCCTGTAGAAAGGAGAAGCCAGGGAGGTTGGGATGTGTTTCAGTCCCGCAGTGGATCTTGGAGGAGTCAAAGCTCCGGAGGGCAGAAGCAGAGAAAAGCACTTGCTTTGGTTTTATTCAAGAATTCAGTTTTCAGCCCTTTGGTAACTAAATTTTTTTTTCTAAATTCTAGTAATCTCTACTTATGTAGAATCTATTTTCTATTTCACTTAGAAAACTATAATATGCTAATGTTTATTTATCATGACTAGAAAAATAGCAGGGCATCTAAAAACCTATGTAACTCACCTTGATTTTCAAATGCTATGAATTCTTCCACCCAAACAAATCTAATTTGCCAAAGTATATTTTATTTTCTTGTAATGGAATATGATTCACAAAATCTTAATGAGATATTAAAGATATGCTTGCCTTAGAATTGCTTTCAAGTTGTTTTTATCCTTGTATAAAAGCTTCTAGAAAATAAGTTGACTTTGGCGAATGACTTCTTTTTTGAAGCTGCACTGCCATAAGTCGTGAAATGTCAACAAGTCAATAGAGAACATTTAATTATTTAGTCATTGGAAAGGTTGACGAGGCATTTAGATCCAAGCCGGGAAGACTGGATGAAATAATATTGAGAAGGACTGTGCTCAATTTAGCACCATCACATAAACAGAAGATTTATTATGCTAAACAACAGAAAACATTTAGAAACCACAATACAAATACTTTTGAAATTAGGATTTGTATGACACAAGTAGGTCATACAAATATCTCACTTTGTGATTATTTTTCAGTGTTTCTGAGCAAAAAAGAATCTACTTTGACTATGACAACTTGCTAAGAAAAATGGAAAAGAGGGATGAGTTCTTGAAGGATGTTCTTTACCAGGCAATCAGAACACATGCTTTGTTGAAGAATATATGCCAGTGTGAAATTAGTATGAAAATGATGATCAAAACACAAATAGAAGAGCCGGGAGGAAAGGGCATCTTAACTGAGGTGTAACAGATTATATCCTCCGAGCAGAGCGAGTCACTCAAAGCTGAGTTCGTCTCCTCCTGAGTATGTTCCAAAAGAAAATGAATCTTGTAAATACCCTCGCAAAAGTCATTCCTCTTTCAGCAGTCAAACAATGCTCTTTGTAACAGAGCTGCAAAGTACGTGGGGTTTTCAGCCACACTGTAATATTTTTATAGCCCTGCAGTCACCATCTATTCCATATACACAAACATCCGCGTACCCAGAAAATAATTGTGGATAATTCAATGTTCAGATTCGATAATGGGTGCTCAAATAAATATGAGAATTCCAAGCAAATTTGTGCAAATGAAAAAAGATTTCCTCTGACATAATGGCATGGTGCAAGGCTGTGTGTAATGAGCTGTAATTTGTCTGGAAGAGATTTTAAAGGGGTTGAGCCATCCATTGGAAGGCCAGCAGCCGCTCCAACTCTTGCAGCACTGAACCGGCCTGCCTCGTCTCAGAGGAAATTACACCACAAGCAGGCCAAATTTCTGACAACTTCCATAAATTATTTCAGATTTTCATATTTCAAATTTCATCTGCATTCATCATGTGAGTTTGACTGGGGAAAACGTCTAGAAGCAGTTCTGCGAGCATTCAGTGCAGCCGTCCCAGGAGCCTGCCCTGGGACGAGATAATTGAATTTCGTTGTGATTAGATTATTCTTGCTGCAGTCTACTGCCAATCTGAAGTATTGTGCCTTCTTCTCTACTTAACCTTCCTGCCCCACGCCTGCTCCAGACTGCATGCAGCTCTCTGTATTGCAGAATATATTTGAACAATCAAAGTTAGGAGTTATTATTTTGCTTTCCATTGTCCATCCTTATAAAAGCACACATCTTTCACTGGGCTCCCTCTTCCCAGAAATCAGATTACTTCTTTTTTTTAGTTTGTAATATTGTTTACCATTTTCAGTGGAAAGTGCCCTGTAATTTAGGTGGAAAATCTAAAATCATTACTAAATCTCAGGATGATGTAATAGACCATAAATAAGGATCATCTTTGAAACAACTATAATCATCACTTGGCGATACACAAGAGACTGAAAACAGGTAAATAATGAATACACCCATCCATTAAACTAAAAATCTATTTTAAACCAAAGTTATTTTTCAACCCTTTACCTAATGGTCAATGAAGAAAGTCCTCAGTAATCGGTCTTCCGAAGCAGGCCATTAGAGATTCAGAATACAGCCTCTTCGTAAACATGCAAAAGCATAAACATGATTAACTTATGAGAAATACTGGCACAATAGCAAAATAATCTGGGAAACAGACTTAGGAAGCCTTTAAAAAATTCTCTCAAATTAAATCTGAAAACATGAAATGTCGACTAACAGTAAATAAGGAGCGTGGGTGTTTTACAATGCATAATCACAATTTTTTTCTATTTTTAGAAAATGACTACATTTATGTGAGATTCAATAACCAAGGGACACCAAAAATGTTTGTCGCTGACTAAGTTAGAGGCAGGATTATTAGAAACATAGATAAATAAACAAAGCTAATGTTGTTCTTTAAGTAGTATCTATCACTTCCTCCTTATTGAGTTATTTCTTTAAACAATATAAGTTTTTTTGATGCCATGTGTCTGAACTGAGGACTTTAGCTTCTTTATTGTTCTCCATTTTGATGAAAAAAAATTGAATTGGGGTCTGTTATATTGAATTTTGTTCAGTAAATATACTGAAATCATATTTTTGTTAGAAACTATCAATAAATCCAGTATAAGAAAAGTAATAAGATACAAATATGAACAGGACCTTTGCAAAGGAAATATTACAAAGAGAGTGAGCCCAGAAAACATATTAGGGAATGCGTTTTTCCCTGTGCTGAGAGAAAATACAGAAGGAAGGAGGTAAAACTGTGTTATGTTTAATACAGATTCCGTGCTTGAAATAAAAACAACCACTATATCATATAGTGCGATCAAATCATCTTCCTGACATTGTAAAAAAATACAATACGTGCACACCTAATTTTTTTCTAAATTAAGATAAATCACTAAAGAGACATCATGCTTGATAAATAACCATGATTCCAGATTATGAAAATTTGGCGTAATTTGCTGTCCGCATTCTAATAGAGTGTGTCTAAAAGTTTCAGTTCTTCCTTACAATCAATTTAATGACACATGACTAACTTATCTATATTAAAAATTCCATTATATCGTATCAGTGATATCTAAGGACAAATGTTACAAGGGCTAAACAAAATCTAATTTATCATGGCTATATCTTTTGATGTAATAGATGATGTTTATTCCTTCTGGTTTTGGGCAGTATTGGAGGTCAAAAGAAAAAACAATGAACACATTGAATGTTATGTTTTTCTTTCCATTTGTTCAACTGAATTAAAGAGCGAGAATGAGATTGTAAACAAAACTGATTTGGGCAACTCCATTCAGTGAAGAGTCCTAATTTGCCTGGTAATCTTTGCTCACTCATTAGACACTGGCTCTTAGTTACTTGTGGTGCCCAAATCTGCCATGGTAGCTTCATTTTGTGTGTCCTCACAGAAAGGAGCATACCATAAACCCAGAAAACTATAACTGACATTCTTTCTTAATTTAGATTTTTGAAGAACTATATTTTCCCTTGGATGTGATCAAATTGTTAAATAACTTTCCAATAAATGAAATAAAAAAGAAAAAAATGTAATTTGGTATTTGCAGCTTGTATTAAGCTTCTCCAACTTTCTCTAACACAATTAAATGTGTGCACTTTCAAAGCACTATCAAATCTTGCTCTCGAAAATCTCTGTGACTTAATGCTGGAGCCACTGGGCTGTTTGGCAAGGAGGTCTGGCAATTAAGCTTTTTGTACCCAGTATTCAAATTTGAGAATGTCACTTTATTACTTTGATTTTTAATTATGGACCATGTCAGCAGAAAGACTTCCACTGAGTACAGTAAAAGAGAAAAAAAAAAACCCTCCTTTCCTGGAAATGGCAGTCGATGGAGAAAAGCTGCATTCCTAGAAATGTATAATTTATGATTGAAGCAAGAGGCTCCTGTGGACCATCATAAAGGTAGTTTTAAACCAGAATAGAGACTCGTGGGAGTGCTCACATGGCTGGGTGCCTTTGGCAGTTGAGTTTTGGCTTCTGATGTTGGGGAGTAGCCTGACCACTTCAAGTCTTGTAAGCTGAGCTTTGGAAGAAATGCAATTAACTACACACTACACATCTACTCTGTGGAAGGGTGGACTCATTCTTTTGACTGAGCAAGACTTTTGTTGCTATTAGGAAGAAAAATTAAGGCCTTACTATGGTGAATCATTTTTCCAAGACAGACCTATTCTTGTTTTCATTGAAAAACTCTATACTACCCAGAGTAATTTAGAGGCTGTCATATCATATAACTCCAGGGACCCCATTATATTGTCTGTTATAGAGTTGTGTTTTGAGGAGCCATTTTCATAAAATACCACTGGGGCAGTGCTCCTTGTTACAGAATTCAAGGTTTCCTATGTAAGCCATGGTCGAACCATCTCTGTTAAGTTTCTTTACAGCAAAGAGTAAGTAATGGGAAGAAAGTATCAGGGGAGGAACCATTGGTTTCATTTTTCTCCATCAAGTACAGCACTTACTTTTCTTTCCTCTCCTTATGGTCTTTTCCAAGCCACTATGAAGAAATACTTTGAAAAACCTGGAACTTCCCAAACAAGGGAGTAGATGACAGGAGAGACCCCAGCTCTGTTCTTTCACTATCTTGGGTTTTCACCTCTTTCATGTAGTCATAGAAAGAATCTTGGCTGCCAAATTAGACAGGCATTTCTCTAAGAGTGAGCATGGCAATGCTGCATTACAGATAAGAGCTAAAAGCCAAATGCACCAGCCTGTCCTTAAGGTGGTCTTCTTGAGTCCAGTGGATGTGTTCTTACTCTCATAGAGATACACTTATGGAAGAAAATTGAGTTTCTATCATGGAGGTTTAACTTACTGGTAGAATTCATTCCTTATTTCTGAATCTAGGCTTGAGGTCCTTTAGACCTCTAGCAATAAGCAATATGAATTTGGGTTGCAAAGACTTCATGAGGACCAGCTTCTCGTTATGAATTATCCCAATGTGGGCATTCTCCCTATCCTTCACCCAGTCCCATGGTTCAAGAAAGGCAGAATTCTTACATCCTCTTGGGGACAGGCTTATTCCAAGCACAACCTCACCTTTCTCTCTCATCCTCAATGTCTCTTAGGGCCATGAAATCTCAAGCCCCAGGTCAAGTGGGCCCAGCAAATGTTTCCTGGTGTACTCTTCTGGGTTCCTGTTTTACCTGGTTGCTTTTGAGCATCACAATATCACCTATTTACTTACTTATTGATACACTTAAAAAGCTAAATACCTTACAAAATAGCTTTCATAACTAGTTGGAGCAGATATAAATTGGTACAACCACTTTGGAAAACTGTTTGATAGTGTGTACTGACACTAGACCTATGCAACATATTATGAACAACAATAGCATTTTGGGTATATAAACAAAAGAGATACATAGACAAATCATCCAAAAGGCATTTATAAGAATGTTCACTCAGGGATAGGGAGATGGCTCAGCAGTTAAGAGCACTGGTTGCTCTTGCAGAGGACCTGGATTAGGTTCCCAGCACCCACATGGCAGTTAACAACCGTCCTTAACTCCAGTTCCAGGGGATCCAACACCTTCTTCTGACCTCTGTGGGCATTGTACGACACAGGTGCACTTACACACATGCAAACAATACACTTGTACAAATAAAAATAATAAATAAAATATTAAAAAAGAATGTTTGTAACAGCTTTATTCCTATTACCCTTAACTAGAATTACCAAGCATTGTTAGTAAGAGAGTGTCTAAGGAAGTTGTGGCATGTTTATACTATGTATAGCACTTACACTATTACCCAGAGATTAGGAATGACAAACTAAAATTACATAAAGTATGGCATAAGCGTAACTGAAAAATCCAGACACTAAAGAAAACATACCACATTTCATTTTTATAGCATTCAAAGTCAGTGAGTCAGGGTGCAACTACTCTTTGTTATTGTAAGGGAACTCAAGGGGGAGATTTTAGCGTTGCTAATTAAAAAAAAATTCTTAATACTGGTAAAACAGACCTATTCAGTTGATGGAAATTCATCAAGCAGAATGCTTAAAATTTCTGCCTTTTTCTGAGTATATTATTCCTTTCTAAAAAGGAAAAATATTTTATATATCCTTTTGGAGGGAAGAGTGGTCAGAGTAAGTGATTTGTCACATTGCAGGTAATGAAAAGAAATTGTGTTTGTCTGCCTTCATACTGTACGTACTTTTAGCATCCACTTGGCCCATAACAAGTACTCAAAATATATATAGAACCCGTACATCTACAGACACACACACACACACACACACACACACACACACACACACACACAATCGTTAATTGACTAGTTTTTTCTTTTAAAGAACTCCATGAAATAATTGATATATACCTATAGGAATTGAAGTGCCTTCCTAAAAAATGAGAGCAAAATAAATTATACTGCTTTATTCACTCTCATAAAGTCAAGGGATGAGAGAAAGAGGTTGAAACTTTCCTTATTTAAAAGGGAAGAGAATACATCTGGATTCAAGTATGAATGAAAGCAACTCAAGCATTTAAAAGTATTTTAGATGTTTTGCCCTTTGAGATATCAATTCTTTGAACAAGAGTAAAAGCAATTTTGCTAATGGGAAGGGATGGGAAAACAGTCTTTAGAAAAGTTAAAATTATATTTGAATATGAAGGGTATTCTGCTTGAGGAAGTTAAAGCTCATAACTGAAAGGTACTGTAGCCCTACAGAGATATGTTGGCACATAGCTCTGTGACCTTGACCAATTGTGCATCCTCTGTTTCCAGTTTTTTTTTCATTTGCCACATAAAAAACAGGTTTTTTTCCCAAATGTAAATTCTATTATTGTGTAATTTATTTTATGTAACATTGGAAAAACTGGTTTGAATTACTTAAAAAGTACAAAATATTTATCATTAAAAAGAAAAGATGGCTTGGTAACTTTTCAGAAATAAAATACAATGATCAATTTTATGTTGTTTAGTAGAGGTCTGAAAAGGTGCTTGATTTAGGATTAGAGACAACTCAGAATTAAATACTCATTAATTACATTTTTCTCTGCATTTTGGTGAATATCACAGTGGCCAAGACTGGTTAGCTGTTCCCTGAATCTGCTTGCTGTTCCTCTTCAGGGGCTGTTAGGCCAGACTTTGCTTCTCTGTTTTTCACATTGCTTTTGGCTGCTTCATAGTGAGGTGTGAAGCTCCCATGGGGACTCCTTCCCTTCCTCCACAGCATGACAGTCTTTGAAGCCTCATGTCAAAGATGAGAGAGCCACAAGTGGAGGGATTCTAGGCTTTGAACCATTATCATTGGTCAGCTGCTGACCAATCAGAAATACTTGGTTTTTGTCTTAGCATGAGCAGGAACTAAATGTTCATCAATTGACTCATTATATTGTTTGAATTTAACTTATAAACTATTAATGTGAATTTAACAAAATAAACCCATACAAAATTGAAATATGACTTAAAAAGAGAAAGTATAGGGGCTGGAGAGATGGCTCAGCGGTTAAGAACACTGACTGTTCTTGCAGAATACCAGGGTTTGAATCTCAGCACCCACATGGCAGCTAACAACTGTCCATAACTTCAGTTCCAGGGGATCGAAAGCCTCTTCTGTCTTCCGTGGGCATTTCATGACGCAGGTGTACTTACCTACATGCAGGCAATACATGCATACACATAAAATAAAAATAATAAATAGAAACATTGAAAAAAAAGAGAAAGTATAGTTAGCAAATGCTAATGCCGGCAGGATCTGGTGGCTCAGGCCTGTCATCCCAACTATTTGGGAGGCTGAGGCAGCCTGGGCTACAGAGTGAGTTCAAGGCCAATATAGATAATTGAGTGAAACCCTGACTCAAAATAAAAGGTAAGAAGAGGGCTGGGGTTGTAATTTAGAGGCAAAGCACTTGCCTGGTATTCATGAGGTCCTAGGTGCAATTCCCAGTACTACGAAAAAAGAAGGAAGGAAGATACTAAAGATGAAGCAGACAAATAAAAAGAACAAAAACGCAACTGACAGTTCTCTTAGAGTTTCTCTGTGAAGAACAGGTTTGCTAGCAAGAAGAAATACTGCCCTCTCCACAGTCTCCAGAAACCCGGCCAATGGTCATGCTGTTGCCAGAAGGGAAACACCAGGGTGTGGTGCAGAGGTAAAGACTTGGGATGAAGTTAGGTTGAATTTAATTCCTAGTTTTACCACTCAGTACCTCACTGTTCTGGTCCATAAGATGGAGTTAATAATATCCTCCTTGCTGGGTCATCTGCTGTAAAACACAGTGGCTAAGTGCATCATTTGAGCTCAGACTGCCCAGGGTTGGATGTTGGCTTTGCCATTTAGGGTGTGGGCATACGGATAAGACACTTAAATTCTTTATGCCTGATCATTAAGATGAGAATACTAATTCATACTTCAGAGAATTACTGTGAAAATTTAATGAGTTAATACAGCCCACCATCTCATGGTTAAGACTTTCATATCTGGGAATCTGACAAAACAGAACTTGAACATATTTGAAAAAAGCTGCATTTGTAATGAACATGTAATAACATTTTTCTTGTCATTATTCCCTAAACAATGCAAAATAGAAACTACTTACATATTATTAGGTATTATAAGATGGCTTAAAATGTATGTGCCAAAAGGATATGCAGGTATAACATCATCTTATGTAACGGATTTGAACATCTGTGGGTTTTGGTATTCTTGAGTGTCTTCAGATCAGATACTGAGGAACAGCAGACCATACATGCAAAGCACTTAAGATAATACCTGCCACAAAGATGTGTTTGTTCTTGGCATTGCAGTGATTAATTAGAATATGGAAAAAAGTCCTCCACACTGTAGACACATTAAATGACAATAATGCTCAATTCCAAGACGTTTGGCAATTCTCATTCGCACACAAAAATCAGAATCTGTGCTTGACACTTTCCACATGTACAATACCCTATCATCCAGAAATTTCATTTCAACCCATTTCAGCTTATCCAATATGTGCTGGTCCAACGTGAAATAATTTGATTCCATGACTTAACAGGTTATTGCATTGAGGAAAAATATGGCATACGGAAAGAAACCTGTCTTTTCTGAGACCCAAAGTTGAGGGCTCATGTGTGATTATTTCTTTCTTCATAGTCAACTGAACCCAAGCTCTGTGTACCAGGGTCCTATGCCCAAGGTTAAACATGCTTGCCTTAGCTGTGAAAAACTAGCAGAATCATCTTTTACATAGTGCAGGATATGACTTTTGATTACGACTTTTAATCAGGAAAACATTTTGGGCAGACATTGTCAAAACAAATATGTGTTTATTAAGTGTCTACACTCAGTATTCATAAATAAGTATACATATAGTATCTGCTATGTAGCCCAATCTGTCCTCAAAGTTGCAATCCTCCTGTCTCAGCCTAATCCTCCTTTCTTATTCTCTTGAGTGCTAGGATCACACGTATGTACCACTAACTGTGCCTAACTCCCATCTTTTCTTTTTAAATGCCATCTTGTAGCTAATGAAAAGCCTTCCTAGGAGTAGAAGGGAATTTCACTACTATGTTATTCAGCCTGTGAGCTTCTCTTATGCTGAAGTCCTATTTTTCTAGTTTAGTTAAAACAAGGAAATAAAATTCTTTTTTAAAAAAACAAGCTCTCCCTGTAGCCCAGCTGGTCTGGAACTTGCTATACATACCAGGCTGGACTTGATCTCACAAGATCTGCCTGCCTCTGCCTCTCAAGTGCTGGGATCAAACACATGTGCCACCATGCCTGGTCTAGGAGACATAATTCTTTTTTTTTTTTAACTTTTACAAAAACTTTATTGAGAATTTCACACATGCATATAAGGTGTTTTGATCAAATCCATGCCCGCTCCCTCCCCTCCAACATTCCCCCCTCTGAAGAGGTAACCCTAAAATCTTTAAAGGGTTAGATACAAACTCCCAAATACTTTTGACATTTTTGGCCTTTGGAACAAAGTATGTTGTTAACAGGACCAAGGACATTTTGACTCTTAGCCAAGAAACTTGCTACATTTCTTTGGGGTCTTTTTTTACCTTAACTGCCTAGCCAATTCCTACCTCCTATTCTTATCACACCATCCTCTGAAGGGGTTACCCAAATTTCCAATAGGGAATAGGGACGCAGACTTCTCTGGTTTCTTCCATGTTGAACAGGGATGCAGGGTGAGGCAATTGGAATACCCCTTCAGTGGGTCTATCTAAAAGACTCCCAAATTGCATTAACTCTTGTTTCTAAGAGGAAAAGAAAGTCCTTGAATTGTGAATAGGAGATGTGAAGGAGAAGTAAAGGCAAGAGTAATTCGTATTACAAGTTCTAGACAGGGAGCTAGAAAAAAGTCAGACAGAGGCAATTTTCAAATGTTCATATGAGAGTCCATTGGAGTTTCTTGATAAGGACTTCCAAACCTGAGTATCCAGCCACTCTTCCCAGTCAACTAGTCCAGACTTGGAAGACAAAAGAAAAATGAGGAAGATCCCAATAGAAGGATGCTTTTGGAAGTCCTTGCCAGGAAACATAATTCTTAATCCATGAGACTGACCACATACTAAATTAGAAAGTTTCAATATGCCTCCAGCAAGCTGTCATGTGAAGGAACTCTATAGGTATTCATGATCTTCCCCTAGGGGAGACTTGGCTCTTTCACTAAGGGACTGAGTACAATCAGGACACTCCAGATCTTACAGGTTGCGTTTGTCAAATTTCTGACTTGTAAAGCAAAGGGTATAACAAGCATAATTTCTAGTATTTTCTTCCAAGGGATCACTTGGAACTTTATTTAATATGTATCTGTTTATGGAATGGACTCCCCTGTGTCATTCTCTTGCAAAGTCTTGGCCGTGGAAGTAGTTGAATCTTTTTTTCTACATGAAGAATATCCACTTCTGCTTGATCTGAAGAGAAATACATTCTGTAATATGATATCTATGACTGAAACCTTAGCAATGGAGGATGAGAATGGAACAGCAGGTCCAAAGTGTGACCCTGGAAGGTTGCTAAGTATAATGGGGCAGAACCTGACTTTAAACCTTGGTCCAATCCTGGCTCTACAGCTAATGGTGTGAACTTGAGACAAGTTAAGCATTCCTTACTGCCATTTTTCCATCTGAAGAAAGTGACAATAGTTAATACATTAGTTAGGACATATACTAAGTTATTCTAAGAAGGAGAAAGATGGGGGAGGGAGGGGAGAGAGAGAGAAGCTTTTATTTTATTATTTTTTAATATTTTATTTATTTTTATTTTATGTCTTCTATGTCTTTTTATGACTTGAGAGCTCATTTATTTTCATTGCTGAAAAGTATTCCATTGTCTGGATGTACCACAGCTTAGTTACCCAGTCATCAACTGAAGGACATCTTGGTTGCTTCCAAGTTTGGGTAATTTTGCATTAAACTTTTATTATTATTATTATTATTATTTTTTTTTTTTTTAATGTAAAAATTCACATTGTTCTTTCCTGACTAGGATGGCAATTTAACAATACCAGGAGCACTATCTTGTTGGTCTTTCATGGGCTCATACCTTATGGTAGAATGGCCGTTTCAGTAGTTGACATTGTGTCTGATTTCAGCCAATGGGAAGGAGAAAAAGGGAAAGAGAAATAACACTATTTTTCCTTTAATGCCGCAACTTGGAAATTGTTCAAATTTCATTGGCCAAACCTTAGCCACATGGCCACCTCCTAACCGCAAAAGAGCATGAGAAATGTAGTATTTCTTGGTGGCACTCCTCTAACTCCAGGTTTCTTCTTCTAAAAGAAGACTGGGAGGATGATTGTTGGGGCATAATGGCCATCTCTGAAACACCTCCTCTTAGTGTAGTTGTAAGTAGTGTAGTTTCTCTCTCTCTCTCTCTCTCTCTCTCTCTCTCTCTCTCTCTGTGTATAATTTTAATTATATTTATTGTTGTCGTGTGCATGTGCCCAGGAGACCTGAAGAGTGGTGTGAAGTCCCCAAGAACTGGAGTTACAGGTGTTGAGAGCTGCCTGATGTGGGTGCTGGGAACTAAACTTGGGTCTCTGGAAGAGCAGCAAGTAATCTTAACCACAGAACCATCTCACTGTCCTCAAAGATCACTTTTATTGCTAATCTCTGAATCTTTTGATTTCTCTTAGGCAAAGTGAATATTGACTGGTTATTTGATTTTGTGAACAGGCAATGAATACTGATCCTTTCTATCTCAGCAGGTAGTAAGTATTGGAACAGTAGTGGCATGATGGATGGGCTCTGAAGAGTACAGACGTTATTATTTCCTTACAAGCCATAAGTCTTATTCTTTTTACCTTGTGAAGTCTTGGCATCATCGCTGGTAAGAGACAAAAGAAGAGTTGCATTGTTTTTTACTGAGTTTGAAAAATAAAAATAAAAATTTAAATAAGTAAATTTTAAAAAAGAAAAAGAAAAATAGCAGAAGAGCTATGGGGCGTGCTGTTCGAGGGGACAGTGGTGAGATGCAACAGAAGTAAATGGGAAGTGTGTAGACTGTACAGACAGATTGGCCCAGTATGTTAGTCAGGTCGTGCTGAAACGATTCTCAAAGTCAGTGGGTTAAAACAGTATTTCTTGCCTGTATGTCTATCTAGGGAGTGTTCTTGGGGCCAATGGGTAGGCACTTAAGAGATCAAGTGACATCATGAAAGTGCACTCACAGTCTCTGTATGGATACTACCCGTGCTTTATCCACTGTGTGTGTTGCATGACTAAAGCACGCCTTTAGTAGTCTTTTTAGCCATATGGACAACACTACAGTCAATGGCTTGGGGAGGTATTTCCCGTCTCACAGGCAAGCCCTGTAAGGTCAGGAAAGGAATAGATGTGAGTAAATAACACCACCTTCAATATGAGAGTTTGAATTTCTACCGAACTGTGCTATCAGAGGCAAGGTGCTTAGCTTTTCTGAGACTTGTTTATGAATAGGGATCATAACCATAAACCGTAATTTTGCATTAACTAAATGGAGTAATCATCTCTATAAAGTGGTTTCCCAATGTGCCACACATTGACTGCATATGTATTGTACTGGTGTGGTTTTAAGCCCACAGAGCAGCTGAAAAAGGCTTGAATACTCAGTGCAGCCAGTGGCCTCCTGGATGGGTAGCCCTGCCTGTAGGTTCACTGTACAAGGAATATAATTTTCTTTGATCTTTTTTACTTTCCTTCATTCCTTTTCTCTTCTCTCTCTCCTTCCCTCCCTCCCTTCCATTTTTCTTTCCTTTTTTTTGGCTTTCTTTTTTGAGACAGAATCTCATTATGTAGCCCCAGCTGGCCTGGAACTCACTACATAGATCATCCCAGTTTGGCCTCCATTTTACAGAGATCTGCCTGCCTCTGCCTCCTTAGTGCTGGGATTAAAATCCTGTCTTTTAATCTTTTTACCCAGTCTTTTTTCTTTTCGACATGGTCCTACTGTATATGTGTGGCTGGTTTGGGACTACAGTGTAGTTCAGATTGCCCTTAAACTTGTGTTCCTCCTGCTTCTGTCTCCCAAGTTCTGAAATTATTGGTATGCACCACCATGTTGGCAATATTATCATTTCTTTATGATGAATTTAAAAAGTCAGGAAGTCCCAGAAAATAAAGCAACTAGAGGTTTTTGGCTTAATCTGGTTTAATCCCAGAAGCAGCTGTCACTGCTGAGAGCTGGAGCGGCAGCTGGGGAGGCCGTCTTGATGGTATGAAGTCACCAGCAGAACAGAATTGCTCTTCAGAGCAGCTTTAAGAAAATTCCTCTTGCTCCTTCACTGTTTTCCTCTCTGTGACCCTAGTGGGGTCATGACCTCCCTCCTCTGCAATTTGAGAAATCCTGGAGGACAGTATCCAGAGCCCCCCTCTGTGTGACCAGAGCCCAGTTGAGTCTAAAAATACATCTTGCTATAGAACACCAATTGTGGCTGTTTCTACAGTCATTCTGGAGCTTATTACAAATCCATCCAAGAAGAAATTCCTGGCATTACACTGGTCTGGGAGTTGCTGGGGAGGCAGTGCTGTTCCAGGTCCTGGCCTGTGATGGAGTGGACTTGCAGGGACAGGTGTTGGGGCTGCTGACTGTGGCTCAGGCTGTCTGAGAGTGTGAAGCCAATGCTGTGGGTCTTGCCACTAGAATTTGTGCTGGCTGCTGGGACAGTTTTCTCCTATTGCCACAGAGATGGATATTACCCATAGACCAAAAGCCTGGGACAACAACCTAAGTCATTTGAAACATTGTCAGTCCATTGCTTAGTTGTACCACTAAGTGAAACATGCCTCTGTTGTATATAACACTATCTTCTTATTACTTGACTGTAATTTCCTTACTGCCCAGCATGAGTATGATCAAGGTTAAATGTCTAGAACAAATACAGCAGTGAGAAGACTAACATGGGAAGCTGAAAATTTTAAATGAGAAAAGTTGGACCCAATTTTCCTCCTTTAGAAATAGCTGTCATGTAAGTGGTTTGCATAGTGTGACTATTTGTTTACTCTGAATGCATTTCCTGATTTTGTATTCACTACTTCAAAAGACATTTCTGGAAGGTCTTCTGTGTAAGATTCTGGAGATACAATGTTAAATCAGACTAGAGTTTGACCTCAGGAGGCTTCCACAATGAGAGGAGTTTTTCATGAAAGAAACATTACTCTGAAATTCACAAGGGTAATCACTATTCTTGAATCTTGCATGGAATAGAAAAACTGCATAAATGTAGTCTGGGAATTAGAAGTAATTATATACACATTTTAAAATATTTATTTTTAAATTATGTGTGTGTGTGTGTGTGTGTGTGTGTCTGGGTAGATATATGCACATAAATTCAGGTGCCCTCATAGGCCAGAGGCATTGGATTCTCTAGAACTGAGAGTTGTGAGCTACCCAACATGGGTGCTTGGAATCAAACCCCAGGTCTTCTTTTCGTTGTTGCTGTTTTTTTCCAGACAGAATCTCACTGTGTAGCCCTGGCTGGCCTGGCACTCATTATGTAGACCAGGCTGACCTCAAACTCATAGAGATCTACCTGTCTTCCAAGTGTCAGAATTAAAGGTGTGTGCCACTATGCCCGATGGAACTTGGGTCTTCTGCAAGAGCAGTATACTCTCTTAGCTACTGATCCATCTCTCCAATCCCCATATACACATTGTTTGAGACAAGATTTCCCTTTGTAGCACAGGCTGGCCTTGAACTTCAAGCCTTCCGTCTCTGCCATGCTCAGCTTAGATACACATCTTAAAAGTGTTGTTTAGCCAATAAATCCCTTTTAAAAACTCAGTCTCCCATTATCTTTCCAAGGAGGAACTAAAAAATACTTGGTCAGCAGTGTTGTTAAGGGAACAGGAAAATGGATGCTCTCCGATACTGTTGATATGGACCTAAATTGGTTCAAGCTTTTATGAACGGCAATCTGGCAATATGTAAATGCCCTCTGATGGAAGAATTCTTTAAATAAGTTATGGAATGTCCATACAAGGGAATACCTTCTGTGTACCATAAAAATGCCCTAGGGAGATAATGAAATGGAAAATGTTATTGCATGAAAAGAATATAAAATGGAGCTCACGATATAATTCCAAATGTGTGTGTTTATGTGTGCATGGGGGGGGTATATGCGTAAAGACCTTAAGAAAAGATAATGTTAAAGGTGGGTACTTCTGAGCCAGAATTAGAAGGACTTTTAATTGGGGGGATGTTTTTCAGTATTTTTTAAAATTTTTCTTCGGGGAACATTTATTTTTACCATATTAGGAGGTAGTGGAGGAGGCTTGGAGTTTGTTTCTTTGTTTCACTTTTGTGTGTGCCTGTACTTACATCATGTGTGCACATGTTCATGTGTGTGGAGGCACATATATGTGTGGCTGCTCATGTGCACATGTGTGCCTGTACGTGCGGAGGTCAGAAGACAACCTTGGTGTCTGTACTCAGGAGCCTTCCACCTTTTGTTTGTGATGAGGTCTCTCAATAGCCTGAAACTTCACCAAGTAGGCTAGACTAGCTGGCCAGTGAGCTTCTAGGATCTTCCTGTGTCTGCCTTCCATCTTGATACAGTTGGGATTACAAATACACACCACCATCATACCTGGCTTTTTACATGGGTTCTAAGGATCTGAACTTGGGTTCTGATACTTGTGAAGAAAGTGTTTTACTGACTGAGCCTTCTTCCCAGACCCTATTTTGCTTTTTAACACATGAAAAAGCTGTACTTGTGATATGGCACATGCTTGTAATCTTAGCACTTGGGAGGGAGAGGTTGGAAGATCAGGATTTCAAGGTCGTCTTTAGCAGTATACCTAGTTTGAGCTACATGAAGCCTGTATAAAATAAAATAAAACAAAATAACTGAAAAAACCCCAGATCAGGTCACGTCAATTCTAGGAAACAAGAAAATGCTTCCAAGTAAAACCATTTACTCCCTGTCATAAAATTAAAGACGTAAGCTTAGCTGTTATGTGGCTGTTATGGTTTGAATGTGAAATGTCTCCACTGGATCATGGGTTTAGATACTTGGTTCCCAGTTGCTGGCATTGTTTAGGGAGGTTGTGGAACCTTTTGGACCTGGAGTATAGCTGGCAGACCTGGGGCCTTAGGGCTAGGACTTAAGATTGGCTCCACTTTTGGCCTGAGCTGATTCCTGATCCTCCAGGATGTAAGCAAGCAGCCTCATGTTCCCGCTGTCACAGCCATGTGTCACCATGAATTTCACCATGCCTTTTCTGCCTTGAAACCAAGAGTCAAAATAAATCCTTCCAGGACTTGAGAGATAGCTCAGCAGTTAAGAGCACTGGTTGCTCTTGCAGAGAACCTGGATTCAATTCCCAGCACCCACATAGTGGCTAACAACAGTCCATAATTCCAGTTCCAGCAGGTCTGACCTCCTCTTTTGACCTTTGTGGGCATCACACACAGGAATTATACTCATACACATAAAAAAATACACTATTAAAAATAAGTCCTTCCTTCCTTAAGTTGCTTCTTTGGATTATCTTATTACAGCTACGAGAAGAGCAATTAATACAGTAGGGATTTTAGCAATGTTAAATTTTCCAACTGGACCCATTGATGAGGTAGTTTCAATGTCCTGTTGGTACAAGAAATAAAATAAATGGGGATATAGCATGATTGAGGGGGATAAGATGATGTCAGCTCTTCTGAGCAAAATGTGTTCTCTTCAGTGATTTGATATTGAAAATCTGGTCCACAGGCAGCTGGGGGAATGGCCTGCTGGATGTTATCCAGACACATGCTGAGGTGGGGTTGGTGTTAGACTGAGAACATGTCTTCCTTCCTCCAATCATGTTGCAGAAGAAGCAGTGTTGGAGAGAAATTATCTCTAATATCAGATTTCTAAATAAAAGTTAGTCCTTGTGGGGCTGGAGAGATGGCTCAGTGGTTAAGAACACTAACTGTTCTTGCAGAAGACCTGGGTTGGAATCCCAGTGCCCACATGGCAGATAACAACTGCCCCTAACTCCAGTTCCAGGGGATCTGACAGCCTCTTCTGTCCTCCGCTGGCATTGCATGACATGGGTGACCTTACATGCAGGCATAACACTCATACATATAAAATAAAAATAATAAATAAAAATATTTTTAAAAAGTTAGTCCAGGATTGGACAGATGGCTCAGCAGTTAAGAGCACTGACTGCTCTTGTAGAGGACCCAGGTTCAATTCCCAGCACCCACATGGTGGCTATGAACTGTCCTTAACTCCAGTTCCAGGGGAATCCGAAGCCTTCTTCTGACCTCTGCAGCATTGCACGACATGGGTGCACTTACATGCAGGCAAGACACTCATACATGTTTAAAAAAAAGTCCTTGTGCTTTAAGTAGTGTGTGTTTTAAAATATTTTTTAAATGCAGTAAAAAAAATAGAAAATTATATTGTGACCATTTTTTGTCTTATTCTCTTCAGATTTTTCTCTCCTCTCCCCTGTAGTTTAAATATGAAGATACCTTAGAAGTCATTTCAAAGCTTCATTCTTCATCTCCCTCTATCCCTACCTTCCTCTTTAGAGGTAATTATATGAATCACGTCAGTGCTCCTCATTCTCATTTAGAAATTTTCTACATATTTTGAAATAATAAGCAAAAAGATACTACTTTCTAACATTTTGAGGGTATTTTTCTGTGTTTCTACTGATTTAGCCATGTTATCATCATCATAATTTATGCAGTTTGACTGATATATTAGTATTTCATTATGTGAATATGCTACAATGCACTTGTCCTTTCTTATAGTGGTGGATGTTTAGAACATTTCCAACTTTGTCTTTGCTTTGCCTCTTCTAACCATGCAATGGGCATTCCTGAGCTTGTGTCCTTATTGAATGTAGCTGGATGTGGGACTGCTGGATCAGGATACGTGCATCTTTGGTATTGCCAGGCATAGCCAAATGACTGTGCCAATGTACAGGCCTACCTTAGTTAGGTGTAAGGCTTCTCCTCATTTACCTCATGTTGGCATTCTTTTAATTTCTGCCAATCTGAAGAGCATGATGCAGTTTCTTCTTGTTGTTTGTTTTTATTTTCCTAATTAACATTGGAGGAAAACATCTTACTATGTATTTGTTGGACATTCCCATTTACTCTCTCTTTTAAATTTTTATTTATTTTTTATTTTATGTGTATGAATGCTTTGTCTGCATGTATTATAAGGGCACCCATACATGCAATGCCTGTGGAGGTCAGAAGAGGGCGTAATCCCATGGAACTGTAGTTATGGACGGTTGTTAGCCTCCACATGGTGCTGGGAATGGAAACCAGGTCCTCTGCAAAAGCAACCAGTGCTCTTAACCATTGAACCATCTCTTCAGCCCCTATTTTATTTCTTGTTGGTGACTTCTATTACTTATTTTATTTATTTATTTATTTATTTATTTATTTATTTATTTATTT